>NC_088215.1:11523827-11846327 GCF_036934945.1 Oncorhynchus masou masou | reverse complement strand
AACAAGAACATAGGCCAGGCTTCAACAGATATACAGAATAATATGGGAAAAGTAGTAGACATTTCAGAACCTATTTTTACATTCTCACAATTGTATCAATATACAACAGCATGAACATGCACTAATGTTTTACATTGTGACTTTGCCCACTGGGCACCCACTGGTTGAATCAACGTTGTTGCCGCGTCATTTCAATGAAATGACTTTGAACCGACGTGGAATAGACCCATAGGGTGACAACTCAGCGACTACTGATCACAATACAGATGAATCTAGCAATTAATTACATGAATAATGAGTAAATATCATTGTGTGTGATATGTAGTGTTGTATACCTTCAGTTTCATGGGAGGGAATGGCACTAATCTGAACACCTGAGGTCCTCAATGACATACTCTTATCTACGTCTCTACCACTCAACGACACCTGGAGAGGAGGACAGAGACACAGGTCGGAGGTCATAGAGAGAAACTAACAGCTAAACGTCAAATGCAGGTTACATGATCTCTCATCAGGTCAGGCCACTCTCATGGTGCAGTTCAAAACTCTAAACAGTGAAAAAACAGACGTTGCATCAACAGTATCAATCCCAAAAACGACGAAAATAGAGCAACACATTCGTTTATAGCCAGATGCAATGCACTTTTACGTTGATGTATATTGATGAGGTAATGTTAAAAACACGGTTGAACTCCGCTGACCTTTTTGTAGTTGACAGAGACGACGGCACCGCATGCGTCTCCTGTGTTCTTCTTCTGCCTGATGGTTGTGGCTGAGAGTGGGAGGCCAGACGTGATCAGACCGGACGAGTGACATATGCACGTGCACACACCAATGCATGCACACACGTACACACACACACACTTCAAATCAGTTTGAAACAAAACATCAGATGCAGAGAACGTTGATCGGCGTACACAGGCTAAATGTTACCTTTCAAAGTAGTTGGGGACTGTTTGAACTCGGGGAAGTCCAGCTCTAAGTGGGAGAGAAACACGTCCTCCACTGGGTCCTTGGTCAGGTTGGAGAAGCGGATCTAGAACATAGGCAGGAGGATGACAATCGTGGGTCAGTTGGTAGAGCAAGGCGCTTGCAATGCCAAGGAGGTTTGTTTCCCGCTGAGGCCAAACGCACGTAAAATACATTCATGACTGTAAGTCGCGTTGGATAAAAGCATCTGCTGAATGGCATATATTATTGTTATATTATATGACCATTCAGATAATGTGCACTCTGGAATTTGGTGTTTTTTGGTCTATGATTGAGGACTGATAATCATGAACATGCTAGAGCACTAAAGATAAGCTATGCTCAGTCCATCGCCGCAGACTTACTGTCATTATGTCACACAATCAACAACAGACAGTGGTAGAGAGATTCGACAGTGTTTTGGCGATAACTAGACCTGTTTGTGAAGCATATGGCTACGGCTGTGTCACAAATGGCCCCCTAATCCCTATATTGTGCTCTGCTTTTGACCAGGGCCCACAGGGCTCTGACTAGGGTACCATTTCAGATGCATCCTATGTCTCCTCACCTTGACAGAATAGATGGTGAAGTAAACAGGCTGCAGTCCGGTCCGCACGTAGTAGGAAATGACATCAGACAGGAAGGGGTTAGGCTCTGCCTGCTTGCTGCTGTTGGACTGCTGGAGAGAGATGGGATCATGTTAGTATGGAGCCTGGGGTTGACCAAGACAGATAGGGGTAACACATAATATTAGCTTTTTAATACACTGAATGTTCATGTTTAGGAAGGAACTCTATTTCATTCATGTAGAGACACAGGAGAGGAGCACTTCTTTGGTTTATAGTTCATCCACAAGGTGCTCTTTGATCATGGGATGAAATACTATCGAAAAGCCTTTGTGCAAACAAACTTCCAGAAGTAATCAAGGCAGTATCATGGAGTGGAACATTTTTAAAAGCCTTGATTGATTTATGGCTGATGCCTGGCAAGAATTTAAAAAACCACCTACGCATTGTAGAAAAGGCTTTTTCATTCTTCCACTACATGAGTGCATTGATTACTTCCGGAAGTCTGAGTGGTGCACAAAGGCTTTTTCTTTACGATGTAGCATCAACCTGAACCTGTGTCCCTGCTACGTTTCACAATCTTTTACCCCCTGATATTTCCCTGTCTTTCCCTATACTGTGTCAAACAGTTTCTCTTCCCTCTATCCAGCTAAATGCTAAGATGACCCAGAACAGCAAAACTATTTGCATACGGTACTCATAGGTTCCTAGTTTCGGGTAAGAGCCCACAGATGTTTTTTTGTTGCTTCCTGTAAGCAGGCAACTACTGTATAGTACTGTGCAACTCCCTTTTGTTTGCTGATCATTCAAAACACCTAGAAACATGCAAAAGGTCATTTGTTGACTTTTTTATATGGTACAGACCGGTTGCAGAGCATAAACCACATTCAACATAACCACAACTTTATCTACTGTAAATCAGACCTACTGTAGATTAGACTAGTAGTGCGTTTGCTCTTAAAATCCTGAAAGCGACACTTGATTGAGCTTGCCAGGCTAATGAAATAGTCCCGAAAGTGCAAACCCTGTCAATCTAGCATTCCAGGCAGGCTCAATCAAAAGTATCAAAAGAGAACAGAAAATACTATTTGATGCTGTCATTTCAACATAATGTAGAAACAGTAGGTTACTGTACCATTTTGGCAATCTTGGGGATCATGGATCCCAGACTGTTGATGTTGCAGTCATACCATGGATCCACCGTTCCCAAGTAGGAACCCAGGGCACAGGGGTTTTCCCGGGATGGGGAGAGGTTTTCCTGATAGAGAAGTACAACATGGTTTATTAAAGATCCACTACTGTACTAAACTGTTAGTGCTACTCAACCACAGCCAAGTTCAGTGTAAAACCAGAGAACGACATTAAGCCAGTTCAGCTGACGACTGAATCCAAAAATTACACGGTTGATTTTATGTGCATTTTGTATTTACTGTACTTTTCGTGGCATTTGTTGATAAAAAACAAATCTTAAAATACTCTGAATTCCATTCAGTAACAGGATAAGAATACTCCTGGAAGATGTAGTGTAGGTGCAACATAAGACAAAAACAATTGTCTCCAAGTGGCCCCACCCCTCTCCAAAGTGTGCACAGTTCCTACGTAATTTCAATACACTTTTATAACTCAAAGAAGTCTTCAACTATGAGGTGCTTTGTTTTGAGCTCTCCTAGCTGTGCCGTTGAGGAACTAGAACAAGCACACTTGTTGTTGTGTTTGGAACACAGCCCTGCATCCCCACCATCACACAATTGCTGTTGTTTAAGCAATCCAAAAACATACCATTATAAATCACAATCTGGGTCAGGTGGGCATCATTTGAAAGCTTGTTCTATTGCCAACATGACTAGCTAAGTTATAAAATATGATCTTACAGTGTTACGCTTTCACAGGGCAATTCAGAGAACATATCGTAATTTTGTTGCGCATAGAAAGGACTATTCAGGTGCGTGTTCCGCTGCAGATTTTCTTCATAATACACAAACATCCCACTGGGCACAGACGTCATTTCAACGTCTAGTTTTGATTTACATTTGGCTGAGTTGCCAATGTGAACTCAACCAAAAATATCACTGTCATTGGATTTAGGTTCAAAGTTGGGTGGAAAAAAAACACACGTCGATGACTTTTTTCAAATCCAGTCCGTTTCCACGTTGATTCAACATCATCAAATAGATGTCTTGTTGTTGAAATGACATGGAAACAACATCGATTCAACCAGTTTTTGCAAAGTGAGATTCTGTTCAGGACAAACCAGGATATGACGCTGTGCATTGCTTGCTGTTTGGCGTTTTAGGATTCTGTGTAGCATTTCGTGACATCTGCTGATCTAAATAAAAAGAGCTTTATAAATAAATGTGATCGATTGATTGATGTCATTCTTGTAACTGTACATCAAACAGAGTCATCATAAACATCCAAACGTTGTCCGATTAGTGGGAGGGATGTGGGCAACTTCTTGTGGCGTGCGTTGCTCAGAACGGCTGTCAGTCAAAACCCACACAGCGCTGTGGAGCGTTTACAGCGTATTACTGTACAGCCACTGCATTCCAATGCAGGCACTTATCAGTGACCAAATCTGCCATTTCAACCCGCATATCATTCTTTTGACGCGATCATTTCACATACTGTGTGTGGCTGTGTGTGTGTGTGTGTGTGTGTGTGTGTGTGTGTGTGTGTGTGTGTGTGTGTGTGTGTGTGTGTGTGTGTGTGTGTGTGTTCCCAAACTGAAACACTGAAATGAGTCATATCGTTGTCTCTTGACAGGTTGTAAACTGATAGAGAGGAGGTGTTAGTTTGTGGTCTTACTCTGACAGGACAGGTGGGACTGGGATCCTCACAGACAGGGACGTAGTAAAACTGGAAGTTGACTTTCATGGTCAGAAAGAGACGACGCGCTTCCCTTTTCCTGCAGAGTGAAACCAATGATTAACTAACCCTCAAACCATGCTACACAGCACACCAAAATGGGTGTCAAAACCAGTCTTGAGTTAGTTAGGAATAATCCCATTGTATATTTCTGACGCATTAACTATTAATGTGTCATGGATTCCATTCAACTTCCTTCTTCCTGAATAGACCACGTTAATGGACAGTTAGTTTCCGATTCCAATTTTTGGACATTATGAAATAAAACATTTTCTACAGCATAGTATAGGGCCAAACAAATTAGCAGAAATCGATTATATCCAGTATCCATTCTAATATATCCCATATCCATTACAAACTACATGCAGTCTCCCAGACTACATTACCCATGATCCTGGTCCCTCACCTGAGAAAGTAGAAGGCCTTAGCCAGCTTCCCCAGCACCCTGTCGTCCCCCATCACCACGATCCGGGCTGTGAAGTGCCTCTGCTGCTTGGAGAATGAGGGGGTCCCGCTGCACCCCGCCTTCCTATGAAGTGTCCCCCCTCCTCCCCCGGCCACACTCCCGCTCTCCTCCAGAGCCTCCTGCATCAGGGCCATATTGTCCGTGACTGACGGCCTCATCTTGATGCCTCCTCGTCGGGTTAACCTGGCCTCCCCCTCCTCCGAACCACCAGAGGGTTCCACCACTGAAGGCTCAACCCCAGGGGGAAGGTCCCTCTCGATGCCGCTGTCGGTGGACATCACGGAGTGGCGGGGCATGGCGGAGGAGGAAGTGAGGTCGGCGGGGAGGTCGGCGAGGTCAAAGTCGGTCTCCTGGTCCTGGCTGAAGCAGAAGTGTTCCGACGACATGGAGCTGGAGCGCACGCACTTGGCCAGCTCGCGCCCTGGCGGTAGAGGTGACATCAGAGAAATAGGAATTAAATGACATATATACGGTATCTCTTTAACATCAATGTCAATACAGGTCAATGAGAACAGGAAGCAGCGAGACAAGAAAGAGCTATAATATTGGATGTTTGCATCGGGTGAGAACACAGTGTGTTAGAATAACACTCCTCATTATTCACGATTCATTCAGGATTATCCATAACCATGGTAGCATCCACATTAATGTGGAAGTGTTCAGAAACATATTCTATTCTTATTTACAATAAAAGTGACTCCAAAATGTTTACTATTATTTATTTACTATTCATTTCTATTGGGCACAAAATAATCTGAAATACAACCAAAAACGAATTGCAAATGCAATCAAAAAGTTTGTAGAGTAACAAGTTGATGTAGTCAATGCGTACTAGGAATATGGGATCAAATTCTAAACTTTTGACTGCTATATTTATAAGAATCTTGAGGGGTGTCAATCATTTTGACCCCTACCTTTTCGAGAGAAAAAAAGTATACTGTTATTAAACAGAGAAACAGAGTTCATGTAACAGAGTTCTCTCATTGGTGTGTATAAACAACAGATCTCGCCACTCACAGATCTCCTCATCCTCCCTCCACAGGTGGAAGCTCATCTCCGGGTTGGGAAGCGGCATGTCACACAGGCATCCCCCACCACCGGAGGACAATGTGTCTAAACCAGGAAGAGTCCAAACTGTCACAATGACACCAAAAACAACACAACACCCGCTTACTTCCTAGTCCTCCTACACTAAGTATATGGTCTCACAGCTGGCCTGTGTGAGAGACAGTGTAGTGTCCATTTGAAAGATAGTTGTTATGATGAGAAAAATAAATATGTATTAAAAGGGAAATACAGTGTACATCCGTATTAAGGGGGTAGGGGGGGCTCTGACTCGACAGATTTAGACATGGAGGAATTCAGTGTGAAAGATCAGCTGACCAATACAGCGATCTATTAATAACTTTCCCTGAGTCAGTGACTGCTGCACTGTACAGTATGTGTCAGCTTGAAGACACACTAACACAAAAAAAGGACAGGGCTGGCAGTATTTCTCTGAATACGCCCTATGTGAAGAATGTATAACTACTTCAATACACGTACCAGCTGTAATACCTTGAAGTGTCGTCTACATTAACATTACCCCTCCATTTTCACTTGTAAACAGAAACCAAATGCTAGTCCAAAAGAAATGGGAGATAATGTCTGGATGCTTTTTTATATCAGTTGGTTTTGGTTGCAAACAGTCAAAAGATGACCCCTCTATGATGATCCTGTACCTGATGTGTCAGTATGGGTGAGGATCTCTCTGTAGAGTTGTCCCAGTCTCCCCCTCAGCACCACCCCTTCCCCCTTGGTGCCCTCCTCCACACTCTGCTCCAGACTGGCCACCACCTCCTGGAAGTACGGCTCCACGTCCTGGCCAATTTCCTGCCACACACACACGCGCACAAACACAGACAGACAGACAGACAGACAGACAGACAGACAGACAGACAGACAGACAGAGACACACACACACACACACGCGCGCGCACAAACACAGACAGACAGACAGACAGACAGACAGACAGACAGACACACAGAGAGACACAGAGAGAGACACACACACACACACACACACACACACACACACACACACACACACACACACACACACACACACACACACACACACAGTCTATGAATAGAATACAGGTGAAAGGCCATCAGCGTCCAGACAAACACATCTGGAAGTCTGAGTTTGACACATCCTGTTGAGATGAGTGTTATATTAGGACCAGTGTGTGTAAGTGTGTGTTTTAATGGGAATGGTACCAACCTCTGCTAGATCATGGAACTGCACAACTAAACAACACACTATTGAGTCATTATAGATCATTTCTGGTTAAGTGTGTTGCTGAATATGACTGAGATGTATGAGGCACCAGTAGAGACCTTTAGCTTTCTGAGCTTTGCTTGGTGCAAATTGAAACTGCTCAAACCACAAAGTGGTTTGTGCAATACATTGAAATAGAAACTAGTGTCAAACACAAAGTGGTATTGATTTAGATAACTTTGAACAAAACACGGCAACATTTGCGAAATGACACGACAAAACCAAAGTCAAGCTGAGATTAAACATCAAAGTAAATATCAAGACCATAAAACAAGTTTCTTTACCCCTCGAACAGAACCCAAAATGTTTTTCCACTGTGTAAAATGTGGCTAGAATGTACATGTAACAAAAACAATGTGGTAAAAACGAAGTTACTTTTGTTCTCCGAAGTGGGATGGACGGACAAATAAAGAAAGAAACGAAGTTAATGAAGGGTTTTTCCAATAACTTTGACCCTGAAACCCATCATCACATACACATTCAGGAAAGAGCAGACTTTAATAGAAAAAGACACGTCATAGTGAAACTCAATGATAACACAACCACAGCGCAACCACACTGACCTTCAGTGCCTGTGCCAGTTTAGGACCGTGGCACAGCTCCCCTCCGAGAGCAGCCTGGATGGAGTGTTGGACCACGCTCCGCATGTGGTCAAGGGGATTCAGATACCCCCCTGACCCCGAGACCTCGATGTCCCCTCTCAGCGCCTCACCGTGGGGGCCGGAGAAGACCGCCGGATCGGCGAACACAAACACCCTAGGAGACCGCAGGAGAGATTGAGTTATTGCCTTTGGTTATCCTTGATTAACCAGTACCCTAATTGTTTGGTCGGGCAGTTCACACGCAACCTGCTGTTATTACAAGCTACTTTATCTACAAACAGCATGTCATTCTATACCGCGAGGAAAAATGCCTTCTACACTGTGTCACCATGTTGCATACAACTGCAAGTTAGGTTGATCTCTCACCTCTCCTGAAAGGGATGGTAGTCATTCTTCAGGCTCTGCTCTGCGACCACCATCCTCTGATACAGCACTCCTGTGGGCCAGAAAGATTTACTATCCAAGTAAAACACGTGACATTCTCGTACTACGGCCCTCGAATGCGTTGAAACAAAAACCATCCCTCTTCATTATAAAGTGTGTTACAGTAAAACGATGATCACCTTTCGAAGACAGTAAAGTCTACCAATAAAGTCTTGTCTAGCACGTAATAGAATAACACATAACTCGATAGGTTGGTCGAAGGATGTACGTTGGTTTCTGTACCTGGTGCGTAGCGCTCTGTCTTCATGCGTCTGGTGTAGCTGAGGCCTACAGTACAGTAGGGCTGGGGGAGGGTAAGCAGCCTCTTACAGAAGTCATATACCCGCTTGTACAGGTCGTCAGGAAGGTAGGCTGACTGGAACGTACACAGATATACACACAGTTAGCACTGTCAGTCAGTCACAGCTGTCCTCGGACTTACCTGAACCACCAAACACAATTGGTATGGTACATACACACAACCCTCAAATACAGTATAGTACCATTTCCCTCCATAAATACCTGCACAAACTTCCCAAAACGTCAATATACAACATATACTGTTTTAAATTGCTAGCAATCATTAATGGTTTGTAATATTCTATTCTTTTCCATCCCATTTTATTCTATTCTACTATAAAGAGCCTATGGCTCTGGTAACAACAAGAACTGTCTCTTTAAGAAAACACTAACCGATAAAGAAGAGATAAAGGTCTACGACAGTACAGAGTCCTGACCTCGCCTGACAAGGAAGTGTAGGAGACGATTAACAGGAAATAAGATTGCATCGAATCGGAGGAGATCATCAAAACAGTGATGGGAAATGATCCAATCCCCCAAATGAAAGCTTCTCCCCAGCCAACCCTGAGACAGGTCTGTAAAGATGCTGTTGTCATGTCTGACAGGTGTTTCCTTGTGTATTGTAAGCTCCGGGAACCTACCTGGATGACAGCATAGATGAGTGTGTGGAGCAGGGGGATGATGTGTGTCCGACAGTCTACCCTCTCAGCCTGCAGACAAGAGACAAGCACACAAACTATTGTGTTAGTCAGTTACTCACTAATACAAAGTTTGTCTGTAGAAGATAGCTTGTCTGTTACCACCAGGGGCGGACTGGGACCAGAAATCGGCCCTGGCATTTCTAACACATTGGACAATTATTTTCCTTGAAGTCTCCACACCGGCCAATTAATAGCAAGTTAATTATAATGTTGTGTAAAAACAACAACAAGTTTGACAGACCCACTGGGCTAAAAATAAACCATTCCATCTCATGTTTGCCCGAAATGCCAGATGGCCAATCCGCCCATTTCCCACTAGACATAACATTCCTTGACAGTCTCAGTGTTCTTTTCAAATGTATTTGGGTAGCAATCGTTGATTGTCTTATCTCTTGACACGACAGTGTAAACTAATAATGAATGGCCCAGAGACTTATATTTCTCCATATAAGGCCCCGGAATGGCCTAACGGAGCACATTGATGACATACCCTTTCCAGCTCCTTGACGACGACTCTCACCAGAATGAGACTGTTGGCAGGATTGTTCCGAACCTTCTTGTGCAGCGTCCATCTTAGCATCCCTTCGAATAGAAACACACACTCAGCACTTGCAAACATTTCCACAGATGGCAATAAACAGCACTCACACTCTCTGTTGTTTCCATACACAAAGCGCTACACAAATAGCTGATGTGACTCAGTGCCAATGCTTTGTTCCATTGCACAACGAACCCAAACTGTGGATAAAACTAATAGCTGACTCAGTGCAATTTTCCGATTATTGTCAGGCAGCGGTTATGTGTCATTCTCATGTGGTTTGTGCAGATTAATATGGAACATTAAAGAGGATCAACTCCTTCCGGACGGTGGAGCAGAGTGGCAAGTCAGGGACCTTCATTCCATTTTAAACCTAGATGCTTTGTATGTAAGCCATAGGCGGCTGGTGGCATTTTATTTGGGGAGGACAGGCTCAAAGTAATGGCTGTAATTGAATAAATGGAACGGTATCAACCACATCGTTTCCATGTGCTTGAAACCATTCCATTCACTTCCTTCCAGCCATTATTATGAGCAGCCCTCCCCTCACCAGCCTCCTGTGATATAAGGTACCCATATGTATCGTTATTGAGCTTTGGGTCAGTAATGTGGGGGTTACTTGATGAAACTTGCTATGCATCTAGCTAGCACTAATAGTTGAAGCTAGCCTGTTAGCTTCAACTGACCAAACCAGGCTGGAAATGTGCAACAAAAGCAGCCTGACCTGAAATGGAGCCAAGCTCACTGGAAAGCAAGCCAGTTCACTACCTCTCAGCTCTGCTCAACTCAACAGTGTGTAAACCCCATAAAGAGTCTAGTGGAAACTACTGATGGGTTTACCTTTATTGGGCACAGAGGAGGGGTGTTGGCTCTCCAGCTCCCTGAGCACGGCCTGGACACTGCGGTAGATGTCCGACTCTGAGGCCAAGGGGGCGCAGCTGCCTGGAGAGTCAGGGGTCAGAGGTTAAGAGTCAATATTAATAAAAGTCGTAGAGGAAATGTTCCATTTTGGATCAAATGTACATGCATTCCACTCTTCAAATGACACCCTATTCACCATATATTACCTATAGGCTCCATGCTGCTCGGGGGGCTGTTCGAGCTATCTCAGGCTGCCTTGTTGGTCATGTCTCACATGCATGGCGGGGCCACGGCCTGGTGTCTATAGGGAAGGGACAGGGAGAAAGTCTAAGCTGTTAGCGGTACCCACCGGAGGCATGACAGGGGCTGTTATTCTTTATTTAACCAGGAAGAAGGCTATAGGCTTAAATGATGTACTGGATATTTCTTGTGGCACAGAGGTGTTAGGACTTGTGAGTCCCCAAGAGTAGAGCCAGTGAATTGACCACGAAACACACACACACACACACACACACACACACACACACACACACACACACACACACACACACACACAACACCGAGCTATAAGATTGGACATAATGACTTTCAGCAGCAGGTGCCGCGGTCACAGTCACACTACTGTTCCAATAGAACAAGCCTGATAGTTCTCATTGCCTCATAAACAACCTCTTTCTCTGCTTCTCTTTCTCACAGTCTAGTTTATCGCAGCGCGAATAGAATTATACCCGTTCCAAAGTGTTTTTTTTTTTTGGCTTTAGTTAGAGATCAGTCATCTACCCACCAGTTTCTCACCATCCCCCATAACAAAGACTAAAATGACTGGGGATGTACGGAGGTCTATGGGACAGCTTCGACACGTCAAGTATAAAACGACCAGCCATGTCAAAATGAAAGTTCCCAACAGTGAGAGACGATGACTTCTTGATATTCAGATCTGTGATGAGTTCACTTACAGTATAAAGTTGAAGTTGGAACATTAGCCAAATACATTTAAACTCAGTTTTTCACAATTCCTGACATTTAATCCTAGTAAAACAATTCCCCGTCTTAGGTCAGTTAGGATCACCACTTCATTTTAAGAATGTAAAATGTCAGAATAACAATAGAGAGAATGATTTATTTCAGCTTTTATTTCTTTCATCACATTCCCATTGAGTCAGAAATGTACATACACTCAATTAGTATTTGGTAGCATTGCCTTTAAATTGATTAACTTGGGTCAAACGTTTTGGGGTAGCCTTCCACAAGCTTCCCACAATAAGTTGTAATGGCCACTCCCAAAACCTTGACTTTGTTGTCCTTCAGCCATTTTGCCACAACTTTGGGAGCATGCTTGGGGTCAGCTTTAACTTCCTGGCTGATGTCTTGAGATGTTGCTTCAATATATCCACATAATTTTCCTTCCTCATGCCATCTATTTTGTGAAGTGCACCAGTCCCTCCTGCAGCAAAGCACCCCCACAACATGATGCTGCCACACCCGTGCTTCACGGTTGGGATGGTGTTCTTTGGCTTGCAAGCCTCCCCCTTTTTCCTCCTAACATAACGATGGTCATTATGGCCAAACAGTTCTATTTTTGTTTCATCAGACCAGAGGACATTTCTCCAACAAATACGATCTTTGTCCCCATGTGCAGTTGCAAACCGTAGTCTGACTTTTTTATGGCGGTTTTGGAGCAGTGGCTTCTTCCTTGCTGAGCGGCCTTTCAGGTTATGTCGATATAGGACTCGTTTTACTGTGGATATAGATACTTTTGTACCTGCTTCCTCCAGCATCTTCACAAGGTCCTTTGCTGCTGTTCTGGGATTGATATGCACTTTTCGCACCAAAGTACATTCATCTCTAGGAGACAGAGCGCATCTCCTTCCTGAGCGGTATGACGACTGCGTGGTCCCAAGGTGTTTATACTTGCGTACTATTGTTTGTACAGATTAACGTGGGACCTTCAGGCATTTGGAAATTGCTCCCAAGGATGAACCAGACCTGTGGAGGTCTACACATGTTTTTCTGAGGTCTTGGCTGATTTCTTTTGAGTTTCCCATGATGTCAAGCATAAGGCACTACGTTTAAAGGTAGGCCTTGAAATACATCCACAGGTACACCTCCAATTGACTCAAATGATGTCAATTAGCCTATCAGCAGCTACTAAAGCCATGATATCATTTTCTGGAATTTTCCAAGCTTTTTAAAGGCACAGTCAACTTAGTGTATGTAAACTTCTGACCCACTGGAATTGTGAATTATACGTGAAATAATCTGTCTGTAAACAGGTGTAGTAGACCTCACCGTGAAATGATGAATACCCCAGGTGTAGTAGACCTCACCGTGAAATGATGAATACCCCAGGTGTAGTAGACCTTACCGTGAAATGATGAATATAACAGGTGTAGTAGACCTTACCGTGAAATGATGAATACAACAGGTGTAGTAGACCTCACCGTGAAATGATGAATACAACAGGTGTAGTAGACCTTACCGTGAAATGATGAATACCCCAGGTGTAGTAGACCTCACCATGAAATGATGAATACAACAGGTGTAGTAGACCTTACCGTGAAATGATGAATACAGCAGGTGTAGTAGACCTTACTGTGAAATGATGAATACAACAGGTGTAGTAGACCTCACCGTGAAATGATGAATACAACAGGTGTAGTAGACCTCACCGTGAAATGATGAATACAACAGGTGTAGTAGACCTCACCGTGAAATGATGTATACAACAGGTGTAGTAGACCTCACCGTGAAATGATGAATACAACAGGTGTGGTAGACCTCACCGTGAAATGATGAATACAACAGGTGTAGTAGACCTCACCGTGAAATGATGAATACAACAGGTGTAGTAGACCTCACCGTGAAATGATGAATACAACAGGTGTAGTAGACCTTACCGTGAAATGATGAATACAACAGGTGTAGTAGACCTCACCGTGAAATGATGAATACAACAGGTGTAGTAGACCTCACCGTGAAATGATGAATACAACAGGTGTAGTAGACCTCACCATGAAATGATGAATACAACAGGTGTAATAGACCTCACCATGAAATGATGAATACAACAGGTGTAGTAGACCTCACCGTGAAATGATGAATACAACAGGTGTAGTAGACCTTACCATGAAATGATGAATACAACAGGTGTAGTAGACCTTACCGTGAAACACTTACTTACAGGCCCTTAACCAACAGTGCAGTTCAAGAAATAGAGTTAAGAAAATATTTACAAAATAACTAAAGTAAAAAATAAAATAAAAAGTAAAGTAAAAAATAGAACAACAACAACGAGGCTATATACAGGGGGTTACTGGTACCGAGTCAATGTGCGGGTTAATGGGGGTAGACGAACAGTGAACTAGTGAAACTGCTGTGGCGTTCTAAACATTACTGAGCATAAAAAGGTGTATTACTGTAGAGATAGAGGATATGGGAGTAAAAGAAATTACAAGTATATTTCCATTTGAATTAAATTGCCAAATAGAATATACTGCATTGTTTCTGCAACAACTATACCAACAACTTGACTTTCACGACATGCCTCAGCTAACAGCATACTAAGATGTTTAAAAAAAAGTGAAACATTCTCAGCATAAATAACTGTATCACTTCCTCAGTTTTGAATAACCTGACCCAAAATATCACAGCTGAATTGAATTGTCACCTTACTAGTCTATAAAGTGGACCCAAATGTTCTGTTGAGACATTTCCGATCCAGTCGAAACATGGAAAGAAATCTGACAAACCATGTAACGGTTCCCTAAGCCAGAGGCAGAGTGCATGCCAAAATGCCTCTCTCTCTCTCCGTGTTAGTTCTCATACCGAATGTTCACAATTAGTTTGCTGCTTCCAGTTCTATCCCAGACACATCCACCATCCAGTACCTACCGACCAAAGCACCCGAAATAGGTGAACCGCCAAAAACAAATCCCCCTACCTTTTCCCTCCTAGCAAGGTTCCTCTTTTCAGCGATACACAAAAGGTCCCCTTAATTTCCGTCACACTGGCCCAGTGTTCAACGTGCTGCTGCAGGGTCTGACAGAGAGAACAGTGAAGTGGAGTGAACTTCCTCTAACTGGGAGGTGGTGACGAGGTGGTGGGGGTGGTGACAGAGAGAGTAGCAGTGTTCTGAGAGAGGGGGAGAGAGAAAGAAGTAGCAGTGTTCTGAGAGAGGGGGAGAGAGAGGTAGAGGGGGAGGAGGAAAGTGAGGTGGAGGTAACAGGGGGCAAGGTGTCTCTCTGTCTCTGTCTCTGTCTCTCTCTCTCTCTCTCTCTCTCTCCTCTCTCCTCTCTCCTCTCTCTCTCTCTCACGATGTTTGTCTTTCTGTTTTCTTGTATCTTTTTCTCAACTTTTCCCCCTCTCTTTCTCCCTCTCCCTCAGGCTGCCCAGAGGTTGTTCCTGAGGCTACAGTAGAAAAATGGAGGTAAAGTTGGAGGGGATTTAACCTTGATCCCTGCAATAAAGCACGGCGCAGGGAATGACAGCAACAAGGACAACAGCGCTGCCTCAGCAACTCAGCAACTGCCTGGGTGACCACACGTTTCCTGTTCCTGATGCACCCCTCACTCTCTCTCTTCCTCTCTCGCTCTCTCTCTCTCTCACTCTCTTCTCTCTCTTTCTACACGCTGTCCTTCACTCCCTCGCCTTTCTCTCCATCCTCCCTCACTCTCTGTCCCCCTCACTCTCTCTCTTCCTCTCTCGCTCTCTCTCTCTCTCACTCTCTTCTCTCTCTTTCTACACGCTGTCCTTCACTCCCTCGCCTTTCTCTCCATCCTCCCTCACTCTCTGTCCCCCTCACTCTCTCTCTTCCTCTCTCGCTCTCTCTCTCTCTTTCTACACGCTGTCCTTCACTCCCTCGCCTTTCTCTCCATCCTCCCTCACTCTCTGTCCCCCTCACTCTCTCTCTTCCTCTCTCGCTCTCTCTCTCTCTCTCTCTCTCTCTTCTTCACGCTGTCCTTCACTCCCTCGCCTTTCTCTCCATCCTCCCTCACTCTCTGTCCCCCTCACTCTCTCTCTTCCTCTCTCGCTCTCTCTCTCTCACTCTCTTCTCTCTCTTTCTACACGCTGTCCTTCACTCCCTCGCCTTTCTCTCCATCCTCCCTCACTCTCTGTCCCCCTCACTCTCTCTCTTCCTCTCTCGCTCTCTCTCTCTCACTCTCTTCTCTCTCTTTCTACACGCTGTCCTTCACTCCCTCGCCTTTCTCTCCATCCTCCCTCGCTCTCTGTCCCCCTCACTCTCTCTTCCTCTCTCGCTCTCTCTCTCTCACTCTTTTCTCTCTCTTTCTACACGCTGTCCTTCACTCCCTCGCCTTTCTCTCCATCCTCCCTCACTCTTGGTCCCCCTCACTCTCTCTCTTCCTCTCTCGCTCTCTCTCTCTCACTCTCTTCTCTCTCTTTCTACACGCTGTCCTTCACTCCCTCGCCTTTCTCTCCATCCTCCCTCACTCTTGGTCCCCCTGTCTCTCTCTCTCTTCCTCTCTCGCTCTCTCTCTCTCACTCTCTTCTCTCTCTTTCTACACGCTGTCCTTCACTCCCACGCCTTTCTCTCCATCCTCCCTCGCTCTCTTTCCCCCTCACTCTCTCTCTTCCTCTCTCGCTCTCTCTCTCTCACTCTCTTCTCTCTCTTTCTACACGCTGTCCTTCACTCCCTCGCCTTTCTCTCCATCCTCCCTCACTCTCTGTCCCCCTCACTCTCTCTCTTCCTCTCTCGCTCTCTCTCTCTCACTCTCTTCTCTCGCTTTCTACACGCTGTCCTTCACTCCCACGCCTTTCTCTCCATCCTCCCTCGCTCTCTGTCCCCCTCTCTCTCTCTTCCTCTCTCGCTCTCTCTCTCTCACTCTCTTCTCTCTCTTTCTACACGCTGTCCTTCACTCCCACGCCTTTCTCTCCATCCTCCCTCGCTCTCTGTCCCCCTCACTCTCTCTCTTCCTTTCTCGCTCTCTCTCTCACTCTCTTCTCTCTCTTTCTACACGCTGTCCTTCACTCCCTCGCCTTTCTCTCCATCCTCCCTCACTCTCTGTCCCCCTCACTCTCTCTCTTCAACACCCGTCTCTCACAGACACACTAACATATTGTTTTTTTTTAACACCTTACGTGCGGAGGGAGGACAGGACCTGAGACATTTCCTCTCTGGGTGAATGCGTAGGGTTGCAGCACACTCAACATGCTATATTTAGGTTGGAGTGTGTGTGTGTGTGTGTGTGTGTGTGTGTGTGTGTGTGTGTGTGTGTGTGTGTGTGTGTGTGTGTGTGTGTGTGTGTGTGTGTGTGTGTGTGTGTGTGTGTATGAATATGTGTGAGTGTGTGTGTGTGTGTGTATGAATATGTGTGTGCCCCAGAGGTTTCATTCATGCATTGCCTAAAAATAGCCGGTCAATTCAAAAATGTCAGTTTCTGCACTAAGTATTCATGTCCTTGCAAGCTGGGAGAGGAAAGTGTACGTGTCGCAACAATGAGTAGTGATCTGCAGAATATTCTAGGTCTGTATATCGTCTAGATTTGATATGGGTGTTGCAAGTGGCACACAACTAGAGCTCTGCCTGTGGATGAGATTTGGAGCTTTTGATAAGAGTCGCCAAAACCAATGGTAAAAGCTTGTACTTCAAGAAAGAAGTACAAGACTGAAGTCCAAGTTTGCAGAGGGGAGTGCTCTACCACCCCAAAACCCCAGGCCTCAAGTGGACATGAACACAAACAATGTGCTACAATACAATCAAACAGACCCTTATCAGACTGTATAATTGTACATGGTACATGGCTAAAAACAGATGGGATCCTCAAGGAGGAAAATAAATATTTGTATGCGGTAATTCACTCTTTAAGGGCACTGCACTCACAATGACTTATCATAACAAAGACTAAAGTAAAGCAAGTTGTATAAATCTGATAGGCACTGCAGGAGTGGAGTCACTCAGGGCTCAGTAATCCGACCCATCCAGTTTGATAATCTCTCTGCCTGGTTACAACCCTTTCCCGTTACTTCAGTCACACCTGTGTTTACCCAGATAACCACGGCCCTTTCACACGATCACATACCTACATACACCCTACAGTATATGCAGGGTTACTCAGGTGATTAAGGTTTCATACAGACGCACTCATGCATGCATCATAGCCAGGTTCTATAGCCAGTCTCCCTCTTTTCCTTTAGAGAAAATGGCCTGAGAGACTACCGTCCAAACGATACTGCATGACCCATAATACCGGTGCTTTTCACATGGCGTATCGCTGGCCGTTCTAAAACAAGGCTACTTGCGGAGCAGACCGTTAACCATTTGTTTAGGCTACACCGTGTCATGTTACCTCATTAGCTAGCTAGAGCTAATGCATTCAGCAGGATGCAACATTTTTGGAACATTCAGATAGAAATATGCTATGCTAGAATTTCTATGACTAAGACTTAAGACTATATAAATAAAAAAGAGTGGCAAAATGAACACGGGTACAGTAGTAAATATCTAAGGATGAGCTTCGAGAATACAGTATGTACTATGTATACTACACTATGTATACACAGTGAGTAGACAACAGTATATAAACAGCATTTGAAGTGACCAGTGTTCAATGTCTCTCTGTTCAATGTCTCTCTATTCATGCACCTTGGTTGGGCTGCAAGGTAGCGATGGAAGGTGTCAAATATGTTCTGCTTTGACTATGTTGGTTGGTTACATTCCCAATCAGGCAGTGGCAGTTCCCAGTAAGGGAATGAACAGGGTTGGCTGGTATGCTCCTGCGGACGACAACAAGGACACAGACATACCACAGCCTGGCAGTGTAAAGTAAACTAACTTCTTCCAGCCCCTGGAAGAAGAGAGAGTATAGTAATTGGTGGGGGTGGGGGATGAGGTGTGTGTGTGTGTGTGTGTGTGTGTGTGTGTGTGTGTGTGTGTGTGTGTGTGTGTGTGTGTGTGTGTGTGTGTGTGTGTGTGTGTGTGTGTGTGTGTGTGTGTGTGTGTGTGTGTGTGTGTGTGTGTGTGTGTGTGGCTTGAGGCTTGAAATCCCAACGTTAGGACGGTGAGCAGCAAAACAATATATATACACTGTAGGCTCACATGTACCTGTACACAAAACCTAGGGAGATACCTTGAGAACTAGTCTCGTGTAGAGTCGATATTATGTCACAGTTGAAAAACCCAGACAAGCACAGTGTCAAAATAGTCCGGTAGAACATCCCTTTCATGACATAAGCAAAGACATTTCCCAGCTAAAGTAACTCTTAAATTGTGTTGCTACAGTATGTTGTTGAGCAATGCCTCACGTCATAAGCAAGTTGACGTTTATTGTCAAGAGTTCTGTTCTGGAGGCAGAACTGAGTGATTTCCCCTTTGACAGGCCAGCTGCAAAGTCAAACTTCGATATATGCTACAAATGAATGAGAAAAAAATAGCTTTAAGGCTAAGGTTAGGGTTAGCAGTGTGGTTAAGTTTAAAAACAGATTTTATGACTTTGTGGCTGTGCCAGCTAGTGACCACTCTCCAGAGCTGCCTCCAGAACAAGATTTATGACGAAAAACGCTAAAACCGCATGTCACAAACTAACACTACAAAGTTTTTTTTTGTTGTTGTTGGAAACCAGTCCAATAACAAATGGTGCAAATGTTGTTCATCGATCATTTCCATAAAAACAAGGCACCATGTACAGAAAAAAACATCTAAAAGTGACACCATTGAAAACCAACAGTATTTCTCTCCATCAAACTAAGCAGTAAACCTACATCCAACCCCTCTCACCCAAAACACCTTACTTAAGCATAACCCATACAAGATAAACTGGTCAATGATTCTCCTCCACCAGCGGCAGAAGTGCCTGTAAGAAAATAAACATAGGCTATGTCCTAAAAGTAGTGCATTCTACATACAGGGAATAGGGTGCCATTTCAGATGCACCCTCTATGCTGCTGGTGTGAGGGGGAATATCAATCAAGGATATTTCCTGCATTCGCAGCAGGAACAATGTGAGGAAGTGTTTGAAGACCACTGGACTCTCGCAACCCTCTGGCCCTCTACCATAAGTTCCCCCATCACATTTGCGTCAGACCCACGCATGAGCATGCACACACACATTCAGGAGGCAGGCACACGCACACACACACACACACACACACACACACACACACACACACACACACACACACACACACACACACACACACACACACAATTCTGACTGGACACAACGGGGCTAAGGGGAAGATTTATACCCCATGTGCTAAAACCATCACGCTGGATGGAGGAAGACCAGAGGAAGAGGGTGGGTAAGAGGGGGTCCCCAGGGGGGTCTGTTGGTGTGAATTGGGTCAGCCTCTGTACAGAGGGTCATCTGAGGATGTCGCTCCTGGGGTGGTTGTTGTTTGGGCACCAGCACTCAGTGGCCAACTGTCTTGTACAGTACTGTACACACACATGCATGCACAAATATGCACATGTACGCATGTTCACACAAGCACGCACAAAAAACACTGTAAACCTAACCAAAATATATATGACACTTTATAGCCATGGCAACTATTCAACTTTCACCAAGACCTACAGTACAGAACGTTTGATCCTGGTTTATCACGACTATGCTTTTTACAACCATTTACAACACATACTGTTCGAGGTTTTGAAATTATATCATTTGCACGATATCAAAAGTGTATGGCCTCCCTCTTATCAAAGTGATAAGAATGTTGCACTTAACAGTTTCCCATTAATTCCTTAAAGGGAAATATAATGCTTATCAAGCAAAAATCCAGGTTTGAAAACAAGGTTGTTACCATAGCTACAGTGTTGTACATTGCCTAAGCATAAATTGCATTTTTCCATTGAATGTCTAAGGAATGGTTTTGTAGATTCTAGTAGGGCTGGTTTTGACATACAATGCTGCTGTACGTGGTCATTATAAGCCATGTTATAATGACCACGTAAACATTTATCGAGGGAGGTTGTTTGGTGTATTGCAACCTACCCGTCACTGGGGCAGGATGTACGCAGGGCGTCAGGCGAGACGTGGTCGCAACACACACACACAGACACACACACACACACACACTTGGCAGGGAGCATGTCGAGCCATTGTGGAGACAACCTCCCAGGAGGCTTTGCACACGACGATGCCAAAAGTGTGGCCTTTGTTTTTATATTCTTCTTTAGGAAAACAGACGGGTGGTGTGTTGTTGAAATAAAACTGAAGTGCGTCTGAGCTGAAGTGTGTCTGTGGTTTGCCTCAATGTGCTCATAGTGTCAGGCTTAGACCGTGAGTAAGGTAGCATTTCAATTTACAATTCTTCAGTTAAACAAGGAGGCAATATCTTCATTTCTCATGCCAGACTCTTAGCCTGGGTGCCAGTGTGTTACTGCTCTCCATAAGGAAACCAGGCACAGTGGAAGAGACTGGCACCAAGGCTACCATATTCCCAAGAGGGCCACTCTTGATTCATGTCAACATAGGCATGCCGTAAGCCTAGAGTGTTTGGATCCAGTGACTCCTGGGTTGCTACTTTATAACCCCATTGAGACAGAGGGCTTTACCTATAATTACATTGCCTAAGCTCTCCTCAGCTATGTACACTACCAGCATCCCATACAGAAGACCCAAGCCAATAGGTAATGTCATTGAGGGTCCATACTCAGGGGTGGCCAGGGTTTATGGGCACTCCCATAACAAATCAGAGCACCGCTATAAAGCACTTAACATATACACTTGGGAACCCACATAATTTCACAAAATATGAGCATTGATCCAGCAATTAACACTTTACCCATACATTAAAGCTGCAATATGTAACCTTTTGGGTCGACCTAACAAAACAAACATAGAAATGTGAGTTATAGATCTGTCATTCACATTGAAAGCAAGTCCAAGAAGCGGTAGATTTGTTCTGCGTGCACTATTTCTATACCCCCTGTTCTTAAGTTTCATTTTTGCTCTTTTCCTTTAGGTTTTGTACACCAGCTTGGATATGGAAAATATATTTCACAGTGGTTTAGATGGTACAATGATTCACTACAATATACTTGCTTGTTTTGTCACATAAACTGAAATTAGGGGAAAAATTCAATTTAATCCATGTTGGTGCATCCCACCCTTAGAATTTTAGCAACCAAGAAATGGCAGAGCGATTCCTGTATAGTGCATATTTAAGTTGCTCTTAGTAACACAGTAATTAAATAGTTGGAAATGGGCACCAACACCCGATGAGTAATTCGAACCCTGCCCAAACAACATCACCAACAACCAATCACGCATCTAGCCTGGTCCCAGATCTGTTTCTGCTGTCTTTTTGACAGTTGACCATACGAGTTGGCGAGACAGCATAAAAAGATCTGGGACCAGACCACCACTCATCCCAAAGCTACCCAGAATGACCAGGAAACCTGAATCTAAAACAAGGACCCTGGACAGCTGTGCTTTAGACTCACCAATACAAAACACACATCGCCCACAGAGCCAGAGCTTCAAACAGGCATTGTGTTATAAAACTGTTATCATTATCTCAGGAGATAAAAAAACAACTGTTGTTGTGCTTTGTGTATTCCAGTTGGGGCGTAGTGTGTTTGAAAAGGCATGATGGCAAGGAGCTTTTTTATAAAGACTAAAAATAGAACAACCTCTTCCCATGTCTACTGTGTTGATCTGGTTAGGTTACAGTGGGGGAGAATCTGAACACTCAGTTACCTTATCTAAGTGTAGTACCACACAGATAAAGAATGAACCCGATTCTCATTCACTGGAAAACTTAAACAGCAAAGGTAAAAGATTGGAACCAAACAAAATATGCAGTAATCTTGTAATGAGATAGGACGCTCTTGAAAAAAAGAGATTTCAAATCTCAAAGAGCCCTTCCTGGTTAAATACAGGTTACAGAAAAATATCAGAAAAAGAGTTTAACAGTGTAACATTATTAGATTGTATTTAGGTTACAAAACTGTGCAACTTGAACATAAAACGTGAATCATGCAATGGTCCAAGCGCAATTATCTTACTGTAAAACCATTCAAAATTAACAAAACAAAAACGCCATACATTTAATAAGAGAGCTTATTTCTGTTGATAAAAATCACTATTTACCTGCTGTTCGGTTCAGCAAAGAAATCCATAAACTTTCTATGAGGGTGATTGAACTCTGCTCGGGAAGTACAACTTCACACGTTGCTACAGTTGCAGCTGTGACAGCAGCACGCGGGGCAGTACAGTATGACCACGCCCACCGAGGATTTATTCAACCAATACGATGTCTCAAATGTTTCCCTGGCGATCTAGATTGGCCAAATCCTATCAAATAGGCCTACAACATATACTTTACTTGTATGTCGTGCTAGTTGATGTTTCTCATCTTCGAATCGATTTTTAACACAGTTGATATTCTGTTTAAGTCAACCTACTGTTACTTACTTTATGTTCAAAGACACACAGAGAAACACGTTTTTTTTTAATGTAGCCTCTCATTTTTATCTTCTTTCATCATTATTTATTTCTTGTAGGATTTCTCATATAGTACAAACAATTTATAGAACATTGATAAGAAAAAATAAAGACTAACATAAAAATTGGTACCTTGTTATGTTGTTCCATGTAAAGTACCTTTCATTTCTGTTTATTTTACATCTGTTTATTGAAGTTAGCTATATAGCAATATACACTGAATGTACAAAACATTAGAAATACCTGCTTTTTCCATGACATACTGTAGACTGCACTGTTGGTTAAGGGCTTGTAAGTAAGCATTTCACGGTAAGGTCTACACTTGCTGCATTCAGCGCATGTGACAAATAAAGTTTGATTTGAATCCAGGTGAAAGCTATGATCAGTTATTGATGTCACTTAAGGAGACAGGTTAAAGAAGGATTTGTTGTGTGTGTGTGTGTGTGTGTGTGTGTGTGCCATTCAGGCGATAGGCAAGACAAAATATTTAAGTGCCTTTGAACAGGGTAAGATAGAAGGTGCCAGTTTGCATGTTTCAAGAACTGCAACCTTACTGGGCTTTTCACACTCAACAGTTTCCAGTGTGTATCAATAATGGTCCACCACCCAAAGTACATCCAGCCAACTTGACGTAACTGTGGGAAGCGTTGGAGTCAACATGGGCCAGTGTTCCTGTGGAAGGGCTTTCGACACTTTGTAGAGTCCATGCCCTGATGAACTGAGGCTGTTGTGAGGGCAAAAGAGGGTGTAACTCAATATTAGGAATGTGTTGTTAATGTTTTGTAGACTCGGTGTACATGTGTAATCTATTAATCTGTTGTGTTTTCCTGACAACATAGGAAAACTGGTTAGGTCACAGTCAGGATAAACCCAGAGCCCTACCCATGTTTAACACAAAGATTTCTAAAATACCAACCTCAACCTTTAAGCAATTTTACTGTGCATTTTATTCTGCTATATGATTGATATTTTGATATTCTGCTATATATTTTCTGCAGTGCAAAGCTGTAGACAACAATAAATTAGACAACTGATTAACAAAAGGATTGGATGAGTATATTCTGTAGCACCATAGACTGGTCTATGACACCATGTCAATCTACCCTGGAATATCGATGTCGTCTCTGCGTCCCTGCGGTCATCAGTATCAGCTAAATAAAAATATATATCTTGTGTCAAATACAGTGTCAAGTAAACATTACAGGGTGCTACTTAGTATGATACATCTTATACTATGTACAATGGACTGTCAAAAATGGGATTATTTAATACAATGTCAAATATATACATTCAAATGTAAAAACAACATTGAACATAATTGCTTTTGGGTGAGTCTGTGGAGTCCTGAGAAAGGCTGCTTTTCCTACCTCATTATCCTGACATACGTTACTCTCGTGTGGGAAAGTGAACACAATAGACTCCCCTGCTGGTCTAAAGAAGTCACTGTGATATTTCAGAAATGTCCCCTTTCAGGAAACCGTTGCTCATTGCAGAGCCGGAAGAGAGGACTTGCACCAATGCTAGTGTAGCTACAGTGTAATGATGAAGTTATTTTGAGGGAAGAAATATATAGTATACAAATGTACATCATTTACATAATCCATAGTGTCCATTTCAGCAACTGGGTATTGAACCCGGGTCTCCTGAACGTCACAAGACTGTTAGCCCAACGGAAGTCTGTAGGTCTCAGGCAATGTTAGTCATCACAGGATGATGGTTCACTGAACCATCCAGCAGCCATAATGTCCCTTGGCTCCAAAAAGAGTCTCATCCATTCATTTTAGTCTGGTCCACAGACACCAGGCTTTTCACCTACACTTTCTAGTCTTCCCCTCTGTTACCAGCTGTCTACAAAATAGTCAGAAATACATTCAAGTATATATATGTTTAAGGCTGGTCTTCCACTCTCAGGGCTGTGCCCCACTGAAGGTGGCTATGGGCAGGCAGAGGAGTGAGCAGAAGGTGGGGTGGAGAGGCTGGATCTGGGCGGACAGGCCCTGGCCTAACCTCCAGTCTGTAGAGCTGTCAGGCTTGTAGCATACAGACACCTCACACCTGGGAGAGGAGGAGGAAGGGAAAGAGACTGTGGTCAGATAGTGCGTGTCTGTACGTGTGCATGTACGTGTGCATGTTTAACTTTACTTGTGGGGACTGTGTGGATGTGTTTAACTAAGAATAGTAAAACAACAAAAATGTGACCAACTGGGGACATGTTGTTGGCCCCCAAAAGGTCAAATGCTATTTCTAGGGGGTTTAGGGTTAGGATTAGGTTAAGGGTTAGTTTTAAGATTTGGAGCTAGGGTTGGGTTTAGGGTACAGGTTAGGTTTAGGGGTTAGGGAAAATAGGATTTTGAATGGGACTGAATTGTGTGTCCCCACAAGGTTAGTTGTACAAGACTGACTGTGTGTGTGTGTGTGTGTATGCCTGTACCTGGTGACACCCTGGAAGATCTTCTTCTCATCCTGGTCCAGACACACAGCGAAGGTGGTGTTACCAGTCCCACTAACCTGCACCTTGTCCACCTTCACCTCAGTAACGCTCAGTTGCTGTCAAGTAGAAACTGACCATTAGAAGCATAACAAGTATATTTTGGGTGGCTTTTCCACACACAGACTAAGCACAGTCCTGGATCAAAAACACGATCAAAGGATAATCTACAGTGAAAGCGTTCAGGACGAGGCTTAATCTGTGTCTTGGAAACCAGCCCTAATGACATATAGAAAATAATTATTAGTGGCATTAATGCTGTATTTGTCTGAGCTACAGGATGCAGTGTGTCATATTAACGTAAGATCCAGTGAACAGGAAAAGGGTTGGACAACAACCACAACAACAAAAAGTCAAGTGAAAGTCGTGCTCTGTTAAGGTAGAAACTGAGACGCGTCTGTGAAAGTGTACATCGGGTTTCCTATCGGGTTGATCTAGAAAGAAGCTCGTTCTCGGGATACGAGAGATGTTGCTCCACTTATGGAGTCCTTATAGAGCACTGTGGTTTACGTAAAGTTGTTGATGTATGCCGTCTAACCGCAAGTCGCACCGACTCGATCTGACAACATCCTGCTCACCTGATTGTAGCCTTTCTTAGATTTGTTTGAGTTCTGCCTTTTCAGTACTTCTGTCATTGTCAACTGCAAGCACTCCATCTTTGAATCTGAAACCGTGGAGGAAGGAATGGATCAAAACAGGATGTCACCGTTGACGAAACAAACTTTCAAACCTACAACTGATTTGGCTGCTCCCTAACATGCGTGAGCCCAAAAATGTCCAACTCGTGAATGAACCCAGAACATTATATTACTGTAGTTCGTTGTATTGCTGTAGTTATATCACCTAGTTCCTCTGGATTCTTGCAGGCTTTGGTCAGGTTGATGGAGGTGCAAACTTTGTCTTTCTTCGTCCATTGACTTCTCCCACTGATGACCACCTGAGAGAAGAAAAAGAAGGAGAGAGAGAGCGATACATCAGAAATGCATCAGACAATGCTGATTCTTTATGCAGTTGACACGGTCAGTATGTTTCCAGAGGGATGAAGAGCTGCTAAACACCATCTTACCCTGTTGTAAACCACCTCTAACATCAGAGGGACTGCCTCCCGGTCGCCATCGATCCCAAACCTCTTGCTCGCGGCACCTACAAAAAGGACAAACACAGAGCTTCCCTATTAGGATACAGCCATAGAGCTGAAAATGGTGCTGAAGATGAATAATCAATCATTGATGAAGGTGAATACGAAGAATGATGATTTATACGTTTAGTGTCACTTCGTTTTTTTAAGAAACAAAAAGTGGTGGAAGAGATTGTCATGTAACATGGAAGAAACGACATGGAACAACGAGACAAACTGAGTTTCTGAATCATAGATTGAAACAGCAGATGTTCCCATAGCCATAATCCACCCAGACCTCGGACTCCCGGCTGAAGTCAAGACGCATATTCTCTGTTTGGAAAATCTTACCTGCCTGATGTTTATTATGGGCAGGTTGCTAAGAGACGGTGCTGAGGCAGATGTACGTACCCATAGCCTTGATGGCTCGTGTCCCTGCGGTGTGGCCCAGCTCTAGGGAGTGAATGAAAACCTCTGTCCTCCTCTCGCCTCCAGCTAACGTCATCTACAACCCCAAGGACATCAAACACTCAACACACACATTTATAACATGGAGGTTGAGTATATGAGATGTGCAGTTTGTGTGTGTGTGTGTGTGTGAGAGAAAGAGAGAGCAGGACAGAGAAAAAGGACAGAAAAGAGAATCCAGGCCTCACCTCAGCTTGGTAGAGTTGCATCAGTGCAGGCCTGGCGGCATGGCGACAGTAGTACAACACCAGGTCAGCCAGGATGGGCAGACGATCCTCATAGGAACTATCATACAACTCGGACTCTATCTTAGAGGTTTGCTGCAAAACACAGGGAACACCATTGACTGAGAGTGAGACAACACATCCATTTTTCAATCATGTTCATCATTTGATATGTCACACAAAGCGTGGTCTTACCTGACACACCACGCTGGCTGGTAGACTGAGCAGGCTCAAGGTGTTGCGTTCGTACCAGGGGTCCAGCATACCAATGAAACGGGCTATGTCGTTAGTGCTGTCTTCTGTGCCCAGATTGTTGAGCTCCTAAAAGAACAATACGTCAGCCTCTCTTCATTTTAGCTGCAGAGTAGTAATAGTATTGTATGGCCACGGAAACATTGCCTGACGGCTCATCCTGAATTTAATGCCGCTGCTCTATCGCAGGGTTTGCCAAACTTGGTCCTGAGGGAAACAGTCTCCTAAACAGCTATCAACCCATGATCTAGAATTGACGTTAAGCTTTAGAGATGATGTTTCTTATGGTGCACCAGAAACTGTAACATGGTTTGGGTCAACCTCATCAGGAAGTGAATTGAAGTTCAATTTTTACATTGAAAAAACAAATATTATAAATACAATTTCAATTATCTCCCCAATTGACTTGAATTGAAATAGAATTTACCCAAACTCTGACAGGGCCAGTTAAAAACAGCCACTATACTATTAACCTAACTAATGATGTCACTGAAGCCCTTGACAAAAAACAGCACTGTGACTCACTTTTTATTGATCCCTCTAAGGCTTTTGATACAATTGATCATGCTATACTGAGACAGAGATTGTTGAGTGTAGGTCTTTCGGAGCATGTAGTTGCATGGTTTGCTAACTATCTGTCTGATAGTGCACTCAAGTTGATGGGCTCATGTCTGTTAAATTGTCTGTCTGTAATGGTGTGCCCCAGGGCTCTGTACTTGGTCCCCTCTTATTCACTATTTATATAAATAATTTAGACAAAATTGTGTAACTTCGCTTTTATGCTGATGATACTGTTACTTGTTGTGCCTCGTCTCTCACAAAAGCTTTCCAGAACTTGCAAACTGTTTTTTATACTGTTCAACATACCTTGTGTCAATTGAAGCTTATCCTCAATACTGACAAAACTAAACAGAAGGAGGCTAGTATCAGCTATATTTATGCCTTTACTAGACTATGGGGATATCTTATGTATGCTTCTGCTCAGTGTTTGAGATCAATCGACACTCTTTACCATGGCACTTTGAGATTTATTTTAAACTGCAAAACCCTTACGCACCACTGCACTTTATATTCCAGGGTTGACTGGCCTTCTCTAGTCACTCATAGGCTCAGTCACTGGTATACATTTATTTACAAAGCCATTTTGGGTTTACTACCATTTTATTTGGGCATTTTTATTGTTCAGAAATGTGGTGGGTACTCTCTTCGTTCGCAGGACTTTATCCTGCTAACTGTTCCAAATGTCTGAACTGAATTTGGCAAAAGGGCTTTCATGTACTCTGCACCATCGGCTTGGAACGCCTTACAAAATACTTTTATGCTGGAAGAACTTGTCCCGATTGGTGTTTTTAAATCACCGACGAAGGATTTTGAGGCTGATTCCCTGACCTGTTAATGTTTTAAATTTGCTGTTTTATGATTTTGTTGAATTCTATGGCCTTTACTAGATTACTTGTGGTTTTTCATGTTGTCTGTCTGTAATTGTGTACTGACTTGGTGCTGCCTATCTTGACCAGGACGCTCTTGAAAAAGAGATTTCAAATCTCAGTGAGCCCTTCCTGGTGAAATAAAGGTGAAATAAAACAAATCTGATAGGGCCACTTAAAAAGAGCCACTACACTATAACAGTTGTACTCACTGTACTTCCTCTCCGTGGACTAGCCGACTGGCCTCCGGGGCTAGGGCACCTCACAACACCATCCCTCTTCACGGGCACAAAGAAGAACTGCAGCCGGAAGGCTCTGCTGAGGCTCGGGCAAGCGTTCTCTCTCTGGCGTAGGTTACTATAGGCTCTCGCCACCTTGCCCGCCACGTGGTCAGCCCCGAATACTACCACCCTTAGGGTGGTGGAATTACCGTTACCCTCCTCGTCACTGCTCAGGATGGGCCTCCGGCGGAAGCACACGTGCTTGAGGGCCTGGGGGGTACAGGGGGTCTGGAAAAAAGAGTCTGGGCTGACTAGGTGCACCTGCTGCGGGAGAGAGTTGGAGCGCTTTGAACGAACCCCGACCAAGTCCTGAGCATCTGGGCTGCCGAGGCTCTTGGCTCTGGTCAGGGACTGCGTCTTTGTCTTGAAGAAACGGGAGAAGTGCTGGCTCAGACGGGCCGAAGCTTTGGTTGGCTTGCCGGATGATGGGCTCCGTTCCAAAGGGGAGGGGCTGGAGGTGGCGTCCTCGGGGTCTTCGTAGAAGTCGCTGTCGATGCCGGAAGTGACTGAGAGAACGGAGGGGGCGTAGGATCCGGAGGCCAAGGACAAGGTGGAGTACATGGAGTCTTTAGAGGCAGTGGAGAGTGAGGAGACGGTGGAGAAGGTAGAGGCTCGGTGGTCCACACTGCAGCAGTTGTACATAGACATGGCGGAGACAAACTCCTCCTCTCCTTCTTCCTTCTCTCCCTCTTCCTCCTCCAGGTCAAACTCTGCCCCTTCCTCCTCCTCCTCCTCCTCCTCCTCATCGTCGCCGTCACCCTGACCACTGGAGGTCTGGAAGCCGGTTAGGTCATGCTCGTTCTCCAGGATGGTGTTGAGGATATCTGAAAATCACAAAGACACAGTCCATCAGTTGCATGTACTGTAAAGCACAGTATACAAATGAATTTATCACAATCCAAGTCGAAACCATTAAACAGAAAGGAAAGTCAACCTAGGTAGGAGAAACCTAGAGAGGAACCAGACTCAAGGGGGATCCCATGACAAGCCATTTAATGAGAGAGTGAAGACCAAAGTCCTTTACCAAAGTTGTCCTTGTCCCAGTGAAACATGTAGCACTTGGCTGTGGGCAGTGGTAGAGTTTGCAACATTCCTAAAAACAGAATAAATACAACGAAACAACATTTACACATACTGTATGGAAATGTTTCGCATTAGCTTCATTTTGACAAATCAATACACTGGTCAGGCTCCGCCCTCTCACCATCAGACTTCCTGCCATTGGACGCTGGGACGCCCATCCTCTCCCTCAGCCCCTCCAGGCCCTGGGTCACATGATCACGGCCTTTCGCCGGGTCGTCCATGGCAGCGGCCGTCTCCAGGACGTCGGTTACCATGGAGAAGATCTCCGCCAGCTCCTCTAGACTCTTCACCTGTGGAGAGTCATGTTGTGTTACTGTACAGAAGATGGGAACTAACAAACTACTAAACATTGATTTTGACTATGATGGAAAACTAAAGAGATTACACAGCCATCAAGACTAACAAAATCTTAGCTAAAAAAAAAATCTATATTTCTATCGGTATCTGCACACCGTTCCAGTGGTATATTGCGTCATCCAGTACCTGCAGGGCTTTGTGGATGCTGGCCAGGGTGTACTTGGTGCCCAGGGTAGCCTGGTAGGCATGTTTGACCAGGTTGATGTATGTCTCTCTCTGGGACCGTTGGATATTACTCAGTTGGTCTGCTACAGACAGGAACTCAGGAGGCACCTCACTAGGGTTCATCAACAGAACCGTCCTATAGGGATGAGATGACATAGGGTTGACATGGTGGAAAACACAGGGATAATAGAGGTCTGCGCTCTAAAAACGAGTCAATATTATTATTCCTTGTTACATGAATTGTAGAACAGGAAGATACAAATGCCTTTGTCTCTCGGCACACATACAAAGACGTGTAGATACAGTTGAAGTCGGAGGTTTACATACACCTCAACCAAATACATTTAAACTCAGTTTTTCACAATTCCTGGCATTTAATCCTAGTAAAAATTCCCTGTCTTAGGTCAGTTAGGATCACCACTTTGTTTTAAGAATGTGAAATGTAAGAATAATAGTAGAGAGAATGATTTACTTCAGCTTTTATTTCTTTCATCACAATCCCAGTGGGTCAGGAGTTCACATACACTCAATTAGTATTTGGTAGCATTGCCTTTAAATTGTTTAATTTGGGGTCAAACGTTTCAGGTAGCCTTCCTCGAGCTTCCCACAACAAGTTGGGTGAATGTTGGCCCATTCATCCTGACAAAGCTGGTGTAACTGAGTCAGGTTTGTAGGCCTCCTTGCTCACACACACGTTTTCTGTTCTGCCCACAAATTATCTATAGGATTGAGGTCAGGGCCATTCCAATACCTTGACTTTGTTGTCCTTAAGCCATTTTTCCACAACTTTGGAAGTGTGCTTGGGGTCATTGTCTATTTGGAAGACCCATTTGTGACCAAGCTTTAACTTCCTGGCTGATGTCTTGAGATGTTGCTTCAATATATCCACATAATTTTCCTTCCTCATGCCATCTATTTTGTGAAGTGCACCAGTCCCTCCTGCAGCAAAGCACCCCCACAACATGATGCTGCCACCCCCGTGCTTCAAGGTTGGGATGATGTTCTTCAGCTTGCAAGCTTTTCCTCCAAACATAACGATGGTCATTATGGCCAAACAGTTCTATTTTTGTTTCATCAAACCAGAGGACATTTCTCCAACAAGTACGATCTTTGACCCCATGTGCAGTGTCAAACCGTAGTCTGGCATTTTTATTGCAGTTTTGGAGATGTGGATTCCTCCTTGCTGAGCAGCCTTTCAGGTTGTGTCGATATAGGACTCGTTTTACTGTGGATATATATACTTTTGCACCCGTTTCCTCCAGCATCTTCACAAGGTCCTTTGCTGTTGTTCTGGGATTGAGTTGCACTTTTCGCACCAAAGTACGTTCATCTCTAGGAAACAGAGCACGTCTCCTTCCTGAGCAGTATGACAGCTGTGTGGTCCCATGGTGTTTATACTTGCGTACTATTGTTTGTACAGATAAACGTGGTACCTTCAGGCATTTGGAAATTGCTCCCAAGGAAGAACCAGACCTGTGGAGGTCTACAATTTTTTTCTGAGGTCTTTGCTGATTTCTTTTGATTTTCCCATGATGTCAAGCAAAGAGGCACTGAGTTTTAAGGTAGGCCTTGAAATACATCCACAGGTACACCTCCAATTGACTCAAATGATGTCAATTAGCCTATCAGAAGCTTCTAAAGCCATGACATAATGTTCTGGAAATTACCAAGCTATTTAAAGGCACAGTCAACTTAGTGTATGTAAACTTCTGACCCACTGGAAATGTGATACAGTGAATTATATGTGAAATAAACTGTTTGTAAACAATTGTTGGAAAAATTACTTAACCGACTTGCCAAAACTATAGTTTGTTAACAAGAAATTTGTGGAGTGGTTGAAAAACTAGTTTTAATGACTCCAACCTAAGTGTATGTAAACTTCCAACTTCAACTGTAAATACACATGCAGTTACACAGAAACAGAACAATGGGAACGCTAACAGAAGAAAAACCAACACGAGAGTGAAAAGGAAGGAGTGATATATTGGGCAGGGAAGGGGTGGGGAGAACCAATAACTGAAGAGGAGTTCCAGACGTGTGGTTTACGTGTGCATGACAAGATTGCACAATCCTTCATAATAATAAGTAGTAAAATATAGCCGTTAAACTGTTGACAACCTACATTGTTTTTGAGCGATGTTTTGAAGTGGCCAGGCCTTGCTCTTCTCTCACCAGTCTGTGATAGGAAATGCCTGTGAAGTGAACACACGCTGAATAAGTTGATTGTTCTTGACTAAAGTATTGTACTGCACACAATTATATATTTTCACCTCACAACGTCACAAAACAGTGATCCCCATTCACACCACTGCAAGCTCATTCATTCATTCATTGGCCTGTACCTGACGTGACTTTCTCAGATTTCAGCGGTATTCTTTTATCTGATCTATCATTATCCTCTTCCAGGTAGTTGACAGGTTGTTATAGTTCTGCTTTTTTTTCCCCTTTTGTGAATTGAAATATCACACATCCGCTTTCAAAGAACAGGCTACCACAGAACCGTCAAGCACTTCTCCATTATCACTGGCACATGTTTGCGCAGACAGGTTTACCTAACTTGAACAATTTGAGGTGATCAGGTTCATACAATCGTATGAATGTTATATCTGCAGTGCCTTCAAGTATTCCCCTTGACTTATTCCACATACAGCAGTGTTACAGCCAAATTCAAAATTGATCTGAATTGTAAAAAGACATTTTTAAAAACTCACCCATGTTACACACAATACATCATAATGATAAAGTTATAACATATTGTTTTTGCAAATGTATGGAAATTGAAATACAGACATATCTCATTTAAATAAGTATTCACACCTCTTGAGTCAATACTTGTAGAAGCACCTTTGGCAGCAATAACAGCTGTAAGTCTTTCTGGGTAAGTCTCTAAGAGCTTTCCACACCTGGATTATACAACATTTGCCCATTATTATCAAATTGGTTGTTGATCATTGCTAGACAACCATTTTCAGGACTTGTCATAGATTTTCAAGCAGATTTAAGTCATAACTGTAACTCAGCCACATTCACTGTCTTCTTGGTAAGCAACTCCAGTGTAGATTTGGCCTTGTGTTTTAGGTGGAAAGCAGACTGAAACATGTTTTCCTCTAGGAATTTGCCTGTTCTTAGCTCCATTCTGTTTTTTTTATACTGAAAAACTCCCCAGTCCTTAACGATTACAAGCATACCAATAACATGATGCAGCCACCACTATGCTTGAAAATATGGAGACTGGTACTCAGTAATGTGCAGGGTTGGGTAGATTACTTTCTAAATGTAATCCGTTACAGTTACCTGTCCAAAATTGTAATCAGTAACGTATGTATTATCCAAACTCAGCAACGTCATTTGATTACATTCCATTACTTTTAGATTACTTTCCCCGTAAGAGACATTAGAAGACAAAAATGTATGTTACCAATTGAACAACATCTATTGCAGCATAAATCCATGTTAAAGTTTACATAGCTAGGCCTCCCGAGTGGCACAGTAGTCTAGCTAGCTGTGCCACTAGAGATCCTGGTTCGAGTCCAGGCTCTGTTGCAGAGAAATATGGAAGTATAGATTAGCCAAATAGTTTTGGGGTCATGCTTAGCTCAAACTAAGGACTTATTAGCAAGCCCTAGTCTGTTGTTAATGATTTTGTAGTCATGGAGGACTCATTTATTTGAGTTGAAAAATAAAATGTTGCGCTCATGGAATGGCATGCTTTGCCAAGAGTGTGCAAAGCTGTCATCAAGACAAAGGGTGGCTACTTTGAAGAATCTAAACTATATTTTGTTTAACACTTTTTTGGTTACTACATGATTCCTTATGTGTTATTTCATAGTTTTGATGCCTTCAGTATTATTCTACAATGTAGAAAATAATAAAAATGAGTAGGGGTGTCCAAAATTGGACTTGTAAATTATCTATACAAAAATGAATATAGCAACAACAGATTGCCCCTTCAAGTCTATCAAAAGGGTGCAAGTTTGAGCATGTGTCCATCAGGCCTATGGATTTATTTTTTATCAGCATTAATTAGATTGCACATTAAAAGCCCCACTTTTATTCCATAGGCTTAGATCTGCACTATGCAGCTGCAAGAGCACATTTTTCATGGGCTGTCCACTGGTTTCGAAAACAATGATTGCTAGGAATTTCTTGTATTCAACCATTATTGGGTTCAAATACACATTTAGACTTGTGAACAGTCATCCACAACAACCACAATCCGTATGGCGCAAATAGCTAAATGTCATGGCTTTAGAAGCCATCACCCAACTTACTGTGGGACGCTTGTGGAAGGCTACCCAAAAGGTTTGACCCAAGTTAAACAATTTAAAGGCAATGCTACCAAATACTAATTGAGTGTATGTAAACTTCTGACCCACTGGGAATGTGATGAAAGAAATCAAATCTGAAATAAATCACTCTTCAATTATTCTGACATTTCACATTCTTAAAATAAAGTGGTGATCATAACTGACCTAAGACAGGGAATTTTTACTAGGATTAAATGTCAGGAATGGTGAAAAACTGAGTTTAAATGTATTTAGCTGAGGTGTATGTAAACTTCCGACTTCAACTATATGTAGATATCAATAATAAATGATATCCCCGTAGACGACACCACTGCTGTCATCCTTACCTCCAAGCGTTTATTCAAGTGGGATAATCTCTGGATGCCGACAGCAGTCGCACCATTGGAAGACATAGCTTGGACTGTGGCCTACAAAAAGCCTATTCCTGCTCTTTTCCCACGATCCATCAAACACATTTGGTGTGTCATCATAGTGGTCTCGGACTTCTGGTCAGACTCACTCAGGTGGAACAAACTTAAAATGTGCCCCTTTTTTCAATGCCGATTTGAATGTCATTGAAAAAACAGAAGTGTCAAATATTTTTTCCCGCAAACATCCTTTCTGAATTTAAAAGTAATCCTTGAAGTAACCATCTAGTTTTTCAAAAGTAATCTGTACTCTGATTACAATATTGTTGCTGGTAATGTAACGGTTTACAGTTATCGTTTTTTTTTATCCCTTACATGTAACTACATGTAATCCGTTACTCCCCAACCCAGGTAATGTGTTGTTTTGGATGTGCCCCAAACATAACAATTTATATTCATGACAATGTGTCCATGTAACTTATTCTGTGATTTGTTAAGCACATGTTGACTCCTGAACTTATTTAGGCTTGCTCTAAATAAGGGGTTGAATACTTACTGACTCAAGACATTTCAGCTTTTCATTTTTTATTAATTAGTAACATTTCTAAGAACATAATCCCACTTTGACGTTATGGGGTATTGTGTGTTGGCCAGTGATAAAATAAATCTCCATTTAATCCATTTTAAATTCATTAAATTAACACAACAAAATGTGGAAAAAGTCAAGGGGTGTGAATACTTTCTGAAGGCACTGTATTTGTGCGTTTCATCTTACTGTTTTATCTGTTAGAGTCACTAGGGGGCAGTCACTGATCATGGGTGACTGAGCCACAGTACATGACATGGGGTGTATTCATTACGGGAAAAAATGTGTACCGTTTAAGAATCAAACGGAATTAACCAGAGCAAACTGAACGAAACGGGGAGGGACACACCTGAATTTGTTCAACAGAAACTCTTGTTTGCGTTTTCTGTGTTTGGAGTAAACAGTTTATTGCAAAACGTTTTGCAACAGAATCGGCGTAATGATTACACCCCTGAGCAACTATGGCTCGAACCATTGAGAGAGAAGTCAACCTAAGCACTTGTTGCCTCGCAAAAAAAGGAAGGCTGTCTTACATATGTCTGTTTTTGACCTCGCATTAATTCACAGTCCACATCATGATCATCAATTAAGTAAATTAATAGTTCAAAAACCCCATAGAAGCATGGATAGTTATAAAACCTAGAGTAGCCCACGTCTTTCCATGTTTACCTGGGGCCTTGAGCTCCTGGTGTAAGGTGGAGAGCAGTCCTTTACACACGCTGCAGTAAGGCTCTGGCCAAGTCAGGAAACAGCCAAACACCTCACAGGCCTCCTCCAGCAGCTCCGTGGCAGGGGGACAGAAGGGGGTCTGCAACCAGAAAAACACCTAGTTACAGGTCACTAAGGTTGGGGTTCTTGTGTTTGGTTTATTCATTGATTGATAGATTGATTGATTGATTACCTGTAACAGAGTGGAGGAGAACATGATAGCGAGGGGAGCCACAAGCTCATACTGACACTGATCCTGGACCTGCACACACACATACAGAGATCCAAAAGTTCATTCACATGTCCACACGTCACAGTTTCAGTTCTCAATTCCCGCCACAAGGTGCCATACTGCTCCTAATAACATACTGTAGATCCCACCTACATTCTGTAGAGGCGTGGGGTCATCATGACATGTGACCATAAGAATCTAGGTCATAGCAGCATCCTAAGTAGAGGAGTTATGATGGCCTCTGCCCTTTCAGTAATGACCTGTGACCCCTCACCTCTCGGGTCTTCCTGAGGACCTGCTGCAAGAGGATGAGGAAGTTCTCTGGGTCTCTCTTCACCAATTCCTCCAGACTCCAGCGGTTCATCGACTGGCCCGCCGAGCACATCAGGACTGAATCACCCACACACACACACACACACACACACACGTCACATCAGAGGCCACATTGTGCAACATGTTATGAATATAGAACATGCAGCTTCCCTGAAGGGTCCACAGTGTACTTCGAACAAATGAATAACGTCATTTCAACACCGTATGTGGCAACAAGGTACCTCCTGAAAATGTGATGTATAAAACCAGTGTGTATGTAGGTGTATGATATCACAGTTGTTGTTGCTACGCTCTGCTACCCAAACCGATCCTACCCCCTCACACTACCTCATCATACTTCCAGGCACACTGCGGTCTATGTCACCAGGGTCTCTGTGTGTGTGTGTGTGCGCGCAAATCCTCCGCGGCCTCTGACACACACACACACACACACCACTTCCGCCACAGCCATAGTGACAACGTTGATACTTCCTCTAGCGCGTAATTACACTCCACTGACAGTTTTCAACAACAGACAGACTCACTAGGCCTACTGGGCTTCAGATAAACCGGTCACCACGAACAGTTCTGGTGTTCAGAAGTTGAGAAAGAACAATTTACGGTCAGTGTGGTCTGACTGATGACGGAGGAAGATTTTCCAGCGGAGGTGTTAACATGTGGCTGGACACTTGAAATGTGAAACGTCTCAGGCTTTTTGATATTCTGTGACACCACACGTAGAAAATGTCCCTACAGTTTGGAACAATACTATGACATGAACTACACGCAACGGTGACAATGAACAGGCCTGCTGTCCATATCACGTGAACAACCATATTATGCCTCTCTTAAAGAAATAAAACACTGTATGTCTCAAGTGAAATACACTGGGAAACAAATTCCCTGAGAATGAATACGAAGTCACCAGCGACGAGATGAAATACACCCGCCCACGTCCGATCCTGCTCAGCCCAGATGAGGCTTACCGTTCCAGGGTTGTGGCGCCGTGGGGCTGGGTCTGAGCCCATCCAGACATCGGTCCAGAGCATGCTGGATCCGGTCCTCAGTACACGACGTGTGCTGCATGTCTTCTCACGGCCTGGAGTAGAAAAGAGGGATAAGAACATAAACATCACACCTCTCCAGTCATCCCTCCCTTTCCGTGAAAGGATATTAGACTGTCATCAGGTCAAGGAAGTAAACACCGGTCCAGTTTTGCATCTTGGTTTACATCGCAGGGGACATATGAAAATGCCCTCGTGAGTTCCGTGGAAAAGCCACAGGACAGGAGGGAATTTCAGGGGGATGGAGAGATAAACAGTTATTCTATTTTCTCTTCCTGCCCTTCTTATAGTTTATTACATTTCTATGGCCCTTCATAGGCATCGCCCTCATCTGTGTTCCTGGGAATCATAGAGACAATAGGACCTTGGGCTTACTGATGTTAGGACGCACAACAGGGGCATGTTCAGTAGAAACCAAACGATTTGAACATGTTTTGAAACAGAGAACATGAACTGGTATATTAAAAAAAAATCTCATTTTTCGGCTTCAAAATGTTTCTGTTTCACGCCTGTTTCGATCCAGGTGTTAGGATCTATGGTTGGGCTTTGTTTCAGTCGTGTTGTAATTGTGTTGAATCTCCTGTTATGCATGACAGGATGAGGGTGTTGATTTATAACAGGCAATTTCACTCTCAATCACAGGAGTTTCATGTTTCTGTAATCCAGTCTCTGCATCAACGTAATAAGATCCAATAACAGTCACATTAATAAAATGTACATTATCTCAAAACTACTGGAGGCGGATTCATTTTCTGTCTATTACCATAATAACTGGTAATAATTTGTTAATAATTATGTCTAACTGTTTTTCACAACAATCTTCAAGTAACGTCGGTGACATGTGACTACCTCACCACTTGATAATGTACAGTGATAAGTACAGTAGCCTACTGTATGAACGTGTTGACCACACATTGATCAACAGCCGGACGTTTTTTTGGTCATGACACAATCTGCAGATGTCTCAAGAAAGGCCTGTGAAAATGACTGTCAAAGTCATTGGTGTGTTGTTGACCCGCGACAGTAATGTAGGATCCTGGACATTCACAATAGAAGCAGCTTTAGTATTAGCCCGAGTGCCAATCTATTTGTGCCATCATGCCCAACTTCGTTTCACCCATTGTCATACATTTATCCTGACAATAACAGCAGTAGGAGTTGGCAAGAGCACGAACAGATATGGGACCAGGCTAGGAGTGTATGAATTGACTGTACACATTCTAAGATTCCAATATAGAGACATATCCAACGGTACTGTCCTCGGCGGCAGCCGCACTACGTGTTGTCCCTTCTTGCTCCACTGTGGAACTTCACCATGGGTTAGAGCCCAGGGTTGGGGTTTCCGACGTGGACAGTGGAGCTTCCTTTGTTGAGTGAAAACAAACTTTTTTTTCCATAAGACAAGACACTTCAATCCCTCCCACCCAACTACAAGTGTTTGTATCCAATAACAGGCTCAAAAACTCCCCATCGAGACAGAGAAATCCCCTATAACCCACATGTGAGTGATAATGTGTGCCAGATAGCACCGCGCTGCATATGAATCTGTGCCAATGAATGACTCACACAAATACACAAAAAAAAAAGGTCAGAGGTGTGATCGCCATGGTTATTAGCGGTAATATCTCACCAAATTACGGTGAACGAAAAACCACCAGACACCTGCTCTGAGTGGAATTATGCTGATTCTGACCAACCGATGCGCATCTGGGAGTGTTCCTCACTGGCCTTACGGCGATACGAGTCTGTTTTTATGTTTCAGCTTGGAGTCAAAACAAGCACCACCTCATTTGAAGCATTTCAGCTCAGCTTTTAAAGTAATGTTACAGGGGCCAGACCAAGCCAAGCTTTCTCAACTGGGTCATGCAGCTGCTGTTGAGTGAGGCAATGATAAAATGCTCACGGTGAGAAGTCTCCCTATTTGTAGGTCTTGTGGGGGACTTTTCACAGTACTGACCACAGGACAGGAAACTGGCATTGTGTACAGATGAGCCTGGGGGGGGGGCACACACACACACACACACACACACACAAATATACAACAGGAGGATGGTGGCACCTTAATTGAGGAGGATGGGGCTGGTGGTAATGGCTGGAGCGGAATCAGAGGCATGGTATCAAATACACCAAACACATGGTTTCCATGTCATTCCATTCACTCCGTTCTGGCCGTTAATATGATCTATCCTTTCCTCAGCAGCCTCCTGTGACACACCAACACACAGCTGGGCCAGAGAGCACGGGTCAGACGGATGGGGGAAGAAATAGAGGGTTACCCCCCGGATCCAGAAGCTAACCGGCGGGGCGCCCCCACCGTAAGGCCCCTAAGGAACCATGAGAGGAAGAGCATGTGACCAAAGGCCAGGGGGGGGAGGGTCAGAATAATTCAACCATGATTTTCCAGCACCACTACCGTTAACAACAATATGGTGAACCCTGACAATAACAATAGAAGTTCCATAAACATAAACACTTTCCCATACAGCCTAGTTCTCAGCCCCCCGTCGCCCACGCTAAAAAGGTGTATTGTATCCCCAGGCGTGTTATAGCCTGGTCCGAGATCTGTTTGGGCTGTCTTGCCATTGTTTGAGTTGACAGTGACCATAGGAGTTGGCAGGACAACACAAACAGGTCTGGGACCAGGCAGGTGTAGGAAAGTTACTGTTTGATACTAACCGGTAAATGACCCACCCGGTCATTGTGGAACTATACTGTGTTGGACACCGGCCAGGTGGAATGGGAAGGAACTAATAAGTCACATAAGTTCTGATGGCTGTATCCAGCCTCGGGTCAGATGTTGACTCTGAGTATAATAAAGTAACTCTTATGATCTCATTTACACAGTAGGACATTCAAGAGTGAGTCATCCACTGCCATATAATGGCTGACTGTCGATGATTGACTTATTTAAATGCTTATGTGGTGGTGCGAATGCATTAAGTATGGATTATGAATGGTGTAGTGGAGTCCTTCAAACAAAAAAAGTGTTAAACATTTTCTAAACGTCAGTGACAGTTGGATGTGTTCCACACTGTCGATGTAACAATAAGCATAGATTAAAAAACGGGCTGTTCTATACAAAATTCTATTCAGGTATTGAATCATTCTGTTTACATGGCAACTACTGAACTTATATGAAACTGTGGGCTTTCATAAGAGGATGTATGAATGTCCTCTCAAACGTCAACAAGGTCACTTCCACATTTTCAGCTGTTGCAACAGAGGTTAATAAGGAAAGCTGACTAAAAGTCACATGTCTGTCTCTAGGTGCCATGTCCCCGGTCTCTCCTTTGTCCTACACGTCACATATCATTTTGGAGTAGGCTACACTCTTAGGGGGAAAAAAAAGAAAAAGAAAGTTGAACCCCAAAAATTGTTTGTTGGCTGTCCCCATGGGAGAGCACTTTGAAGAACCTTTTTTGGTTCCTGGTAGAACCCTTTTGGGTTCCATCTAGAACCCTTTCCACAGAGGGTTCTATATAGGTTCTACCTGGATCCAAAAATAGTTCTCCTATGGGGACAGCCGGAGAACTCTTTGGGAACCCTTTTTTTCCTAAAAGTGTAGCGTCTGCAGGTTTTCCACTCATCTCTGATCTCAACCCAAGGCACTAGCATGACACAGCCGACCTCATCCAATTAATCAATTAGGTTCAGTTAGATCAACACAAACAATTGGGTCCCCGTATAAACCAAAATACTTGGATTGGAGTGCCACGATCAAGCCAACAAGTGAGTCATATTGAGCCTGACCGAACACAACCTTACTATTTAGTCTTATTGTCAGCAGATTTATAGGTCAAGCCTGAATGTGACTCAACCCTGGTGGAGCACCCTTGCACACAGCTGCGGCATGATGAAGGCCCTCAAGTAACCTCAAGTCAACAGTAACAAGATCTTCAGCTTGCCGCTAGCCGGGTTGCCAGATCTGTGTATGCTTTAGCCAACTCTCCTAAACAATGAACAACAGAAGAGTTAGCACAAGCAGATCTGGCAACCAGAGTAGCTTCCCACTCTGCCTGTACCCCCCACAGAGATCCTATTAAATGACTATGTAATTCTATGGTACCCTTCCCTCAAAAACAGTGTTACGGCCATGACAACGAGAAACAGATCTGGCAACCAGGTTAGCCCTCAAATTTCTTCTCTGCCTCTATAACGCTCTACCCTCAGACACAGTGTGAGACTCTTCCTTCGTCCCAAGTCTTTCCTTTCCTCTGGCCCAGCCTGATCACATTTCCAACAGCTTCCAAACAGGAAGATAGCTTCCCAGCCCTGGAAGGGAAGCAGGTGCCTGTCCATTGTTGTGGTGTGATCAGCCTCTCAGATAGACTCCCACAGACCAGGGAGGTGGTGGTGGTGGGGGGGGTCGTCTCATTGTACTTTAATTGATAGTTCCATATCCCCATCCAATCTTCCTCTGTTGGGTTTAAAACACTAAAGACCCCCTCCCTGTATCACCTTACCCTCCTTTCTCTCTTTCTCCACTGGACAACTGCATGAGAACCAGCCTCTTATGGTTTTAGGAAATAACAAAAGTTGAACAATAATACGATAATGCTCCACTGTAAATTGCTTCCTCTTTTGTTCAATGCAACTACCGGCGAGCGGGTGTCTTTCGCACGTACAGGCCCAACCAGGTACAGTGGGATGCAGTGGCAGGGTATCGATGATGGTAAAGTTCATTAGACTCTATGGTGGAAGTATAGAAGCGGCCACATCTGCAGTTACTGAACAATTTCAAATCGAAAAAAAAAAACCTGCATTAGAGACCTTAGTGTACACCCTACACATATTTTATGATCAGATTCAGGACACATTTAGACAAGAGACAATAGATCCACAAGGTGGATGGGAGTTAGAACAACAGTGTCATTATACACAGACTTTGATCCTCACGTCCCCAGTAAAAATACATTTTTAGAGGGAGTGGACAATTATGCAAATATGGTCTGAATTGCATGATGTTGTTGTTGCACTGGATGTTATGGACTACGAGCCAGGCCTGATATAAGACATGGCTACTAAACACCCACTGTGTTTTATATATATATCCACATTTATAGCTAGACTGTCAGAATATCTTGAGCACATGGTATGTAAATAAGGAAAATCAGTAAGGTGTATAATATGACTGCTCTAACCCAAGCATTTGTGTATAATGTGAAATGTAGATATAGTATATGCAATGTGGAAGACCTGGGGGCGTGTTCAGGTGACATTCGGATAGAAATATGTAGAACCAAACATGCCTCTCCGACATGTGGAATAAGGAATCATGTCAGCTCTATTCACTACATTTCTATCTGCCGCGTTCCACGTCTGCCTCCTGAGCCCTGGGTGAGTGAGGTGTATATCATGTGGGAAAGTTCTGTGAAAACATAGATTCTGTAGATAAGACTGGTAAAGAGGTAAACAGGAAGAGAGGTTGTGCAGGCCGTACTGCATGGCGTTTTGATGTGAGTGCTAAGCAAACGATCTTGTCTGCTAAAAATGGGTGTTGCCGCTTTCACTAGTGCTTGGAGATAGATATAGGGAGGTAGGTGACTTCCAATCATACGCTGAAGAGCGGCAGGTAGCCTAGCGGTTAAGAGCTTTGAGCCAGTAACCTTAAGGTTTATGGTTCGAATCCCCAAGCTGACTCGGTGAAAAATCAGTCGATGTGCCCTTGAGCATGGTACTTAACCATAGTTGCTCTGGGTAATAATGTTTGAGAAATGACTTTGGTTAATAGTTTGCTAGGGTTACAAATATTCTCAGTGCTCTCAATAGACTGAAACTTAAAACAGAAACACACTTGCACATCAAGTGCAGGTTGTTAGAAAGTGCATTTGGAGATATGAAATAAAGTATTCTGTTTCATTCTGACTTCACCATAAACCAGTGGATCCAAGCTGATGATTGGGACATGGATTAAATAGTTCCCTACTAGAATTATTTGATAAACAGCAACACCCAACTGCAGAGGCCATTTCCCAATCTTTGAGCAAAACACAGAGCAGAAATTCGTATGACTGTGACAGACTTCCACTTACCCATCTACAGTGCACTCGGAAAGTATTCAGACCGTTACAGCCTTAATCTAAAATGGATTCAATTCCATTTTTTACCCTCATCAATCTATACACAATACCACATAATGACAAGAGCAAAAACAGTTTTGACATTTTTTGCAAATGTATTAAAAATACTTTATTTACATAAGTATTCAGACCCTTTGGCATAAGACTCAGAATTGAGCTCCGGTGCATCCTGTTTCCATTGATCATCCTTGAGATGTTTCTACAACTTGATTGGAGTCCACCTGTGGTAAATTCAATTGATTGGACATGATTTGGAAAGACACACACCTGTTTATATAAAAGGTTCCACAATAGACAAAGCAAGAAAGCAAAAAAAAAAAGCCATGAGGTCAAAGGAATTGTCGGGAGAACTCTGAAACAGGATTGTGTCGAGGCACAGATCTGGGGAAAGGTACAAAAGAAAAATGTCTGCAGCATTGAACGTCCCCAAGAACACAATGGCCTCCATCATTCTCAAATGGAAGAAGTTTGGAACCATCAAGACTCATCCTAGAGCTGGCCGCCCGGCCAAACTCAGCAATCGGGTGAGGAGGGCCTTGGTCAGAGAGGTGACCAAAAACCCGACACTCTGACCGAGTTCCAGTGTTCCTCTGTGTAGATGGGAGAACTTTTCAAAAGGACAACTTTCTCTGCAGCACTCCACCAATCAGGCCTTTATGTTAGAGTGGCCAGACAGAAGCCAATCCTCAGTAAAAGGCACATGACAGCCAGCTTGGAGTTTGCCAAAAGGCACCTAAAGGACTCTCAGACCTTGAGAAACAAGATTCTCTGGTCTAATGAAACCAGGATTGAACTCTTTGGCCTGAATGCCAAGTGTCACGTCTGGAGGAAACCTGGCACCATCACTACGGTGAAGCATGGTGGTGGCAGCAAGTGGGGATGTTTTTCAGCGGCAGAGACTGGGACATTAGTCAGGATCGAGGAAAGATGAGCGGAGCAAGGTACAGAGAGATCCGTGGTAAAAACCTGCTTCAGAGTGCTCAGGACCTCAGACTGGGGCAAAGGTTCAGGTCAGGACAACAACCCTAAGCACACAGCCAAGACAATGCAGGAGTGGCTTCGGGACAAGTCTCAATGTCCTTGAGTGGCCCAGCCAGAGCCCGGACTTGAACCGGATTCAACATCTCTGGAGAGACCTGAAAATAGCTGTGCACCAACTCTCCCCATCCAACCTGACAGAGCTTGAGAGGATCTGCAGAGAAGAATGTGAGAAACTCCCCAAATACAGGTATGCCAAGCTTGTAGCGTCATACCCAATAAGACTCAAGGCTGTTACTGCTGCCAAAGGTGCTTCAACAAAGTACTGAGTAGGGATCTGAATACTTTCATATTTTTCATAAATTTGCACAAAAATCTATAAACCTATTTTTGCCTTGTCATTATGGCATGTTGGTGTGGAGATTGATGAGGGGGAAAAAACTATTTAATCAACTTTAGAATAAGCCTGTAAAGTAACAAAATGTGGAAAAAGTCAAGGGGTCTGAATACTTTGCGAATGCACTCTAAAACCTTCAGATTACTGTCAGTGGTGCATCAAATCAACACCTAGTTATACTGTAGGTGACAGGTGGGGTATTAGAGTATTATAACTGTGGTCCTCTGTGACTTGGTTGGTGGATCACAGCGTTTGCAATGCCAGGGTTGAAGGTTAGATTCCCGTGAACACTCGTTTGAAGAATGTATGCATGCTAGACTAAGTCGATTTGGATAAAAGCATCTGCTTATTGATATACAGTGGGGAGAACAAGTATTTGATAACCTGCAATATCGGCAGTGTTTCCTACTTACAAAGCATGTAGAGTTCTGTAATGTTTATCATAGGTACACTTGAACTGTGAGAGACGGAATCTAAAACAAAAATCCAGAAAATCACATTGTATGATTAAGTAATTACTTTGCATTTTATTGTATGACATAAGTATTTGATCACCTACCAACCAGTAAGAATTCCAGCTCTCACAGACCTGTTAGTTTTTCTTTAAGAAGCCCTCCTGTTCTCCACCCATTACCTGTATTAACTGCACCTGTTTGAACTCGTTACCTGTATAAAAGACACCTGTCCACACACTCAATCAAACAGACTCCAACCTCTCCACAATGGCCAAGACCAGAGAGCTGTGTAAGGACATCGGGGATCAAATTGTAGACCTGCACAAGGCTGGGATGGGCTACAGGACAATAGGCAAGCAGCTTGGTGAGAAGGTCACAACTGTTGGTGCAATTATTAGAAAATGGAAGAAGTTCAAGATGACAGTCAATCACCCTCGGTCTGGGGCTCCATGCAAGATCTCACCTCGTGGGGCATCAATGATCATGAGGAAGGTGAGGGATCAGCCCAGAACTACACGGCAGGACCTAGTTATTGACCTGAAGAGAGCTGGGAACACAGTCTCAAAGAAAACCATTAGTAACACACTACACCGTCATGGATTAAAATCCTGCAGCGCACGCAAGGTCCCCCTGCTCAAGCCAGCACATGTCCAGGCCCATCTGAAGTTTGCCAATGACCATCTGGATGATCCAGAGGAGGAATGGGAGAAGGTCATGTGGTCTGATGAGACAAAAATAGAGCTTTGTGGTCTGAACTCCACTCGCCGTGTTTGGAGGAAGAAGAAGGATGAGTACAACCCCAAGAATACCATCCCAACCGTGAAGCATGGAGGTGGAAACATCATTCTTTGGGGATGCTTTTCTGCAAAGGGGACAGGACGACTGCACCGTATTGAGGGGAGGATGGAAGGGGCCATGTATCGCGAGATCTTGGCCAACAACCTCCTTCCCTCAGTAAGAGCATTGAAGATGGGTCGTGGCTGGGTCTTCCAGCATGACAACGACCCGACACACAGCCAGGCCAACTGAGTGGCTCTGTAAGAAGCATCTCAGGGTCCTGGAGTGGCCTAGCCAGTCTCCAGACCTGAACCCAATAGAAAATCTTTGGAGGAAGCTGAAAGTCCGTATTGCCCAGCGACAGCCCCGAAACCTGAAGGATCTGGAGAAGGTCTGTATGAAGGAGTGGGCCAAAATCCCTGCTGCAGTGTGTGCAAACCTGGTCAAGGACGACAGGAAACGTATGATCTCTGTAATTGCAAAAAGGTTTCTGTACCAAATATTAAGTTCTACTTTTCTGATGTATCAAATACTTATGTCATGCAAAAAAATGCTAATTAATTACTTAAAAAATCATACAATGTGATTTTCTGGATTTTTGTTTTAGATTCCGTCTCAGTTGAAGTGTACCTATGATAAAAAATTAGACATGCTTTGTAAGTAGGAAACACTGCCGATTTTGCACTGTATATATAAAAATAGTTTGCATGCATACTGTATCCATGCAATCAACACATGCTTATTCATCAACTTCCTCATTGTGTATAAGAATAATGACAGTACAATCACAGGGTGTCTAAAAATTCAAGTTTACTTCCTTGTGTGTCAGTGACATTATTTTGACAGCCCCTTAGCCTTTCCCATCACTTTAACATAATCTACCACAAACTCAAAGTTTAATAAGCCCAGGTGGGTTTAACGGTGTTTCTGATAGTCAGTCACATTTTAATTGATCCAGTTGTGGAATTTGCATGTAAAATCACTATCAGTTTAATGGATAACGACCTCAACTAACCAGAATACCCCATCACCAGAACTTTAACTATCCTTATTTTGTTTAACTAGGCAAGTCAGTTAAGAACAAATTCTTATTTACAATGACGGCCTACCCCGGGCAAACTCTAACCTGGATGACGCTGGGCCAATTGTGCGCCGCCCTGTAGGACTCCCAATCACGGCCGGTACAGTCTGGAATTGAACCAGGGTCTGTAGTGATGCCTCTAACACTGAGATGCAGTGCCTTAGACCGCTGCGCCACTCGGCAGCCCCATAATACCCTTTTCTTACACCCCTGGACCAACCGCCAGCCACAAACTCGGAAACACAAGCATTGAGGAAATGATATGACACTTGGGCACTGGTTAGGTTTATTCGATTGGTGAGTCTACTCCCAGGATTAGTGCAAACACAAAATGTTCCCTTCTCAGATGTATGGAACCAGTATTTTCTTCATTTGCTGTTATGGGCGCAATGGCAACTAGAGATTTGCAATAATAAGGCATCGTCCACAGATGAAGACAACTGACAATACTAACTCATATCCAAGATCAAATGTCTTAATTTGAATATAATTTAATTTTGAATGTCTGAGTCTGGAGTCAGACACTTCAGTACTTTACAAATTGTCCAGATGTTACACTTCTGAAACTTTTCTATTGCCTATTATTCTGGATTTAGGCTCCAGTAATTTAGATGCCGCGTGTGAGTTCGGACCTCTTGGCAGATTGCTGGACCTGGGTTCGAGTCCCAGTCGGGGCTACCACATCCACCAAATTCCCCCTTAACCCTCAACCTTCTGGCCCGAAGCCCAGTGCACCATCGACTGTGCCACAAAAGTATGCATTGTGAAAAGACAATAGCCTTGCAGGCTTACAACCACAGACAACGCACCAGATCCCCTTTAGGAGACAGCCCACTAGTCCTCCACAAGGCTTACCTGCTGTTATCGTCCAGTAACATCCATAGCCTTTTGGCGTTAATGGCTTTCGCACAAACTCAGGTCCAATGACACCAATTCCACTGCCATTCATTCACAAGAGAGAAGAGGGAGAGCGCAGATGAGCCACTAGTGCTGTGTAGGGCTCCAGAGAAACAACAGCTGTAGACTACCACCAGTCACAGTAGCCACAGTAGTAGTAGTAGTAGTGGTGGAGATATAGTCCCTATACACGCAGAGGGCTTGTGTCAAACAGGAAGTGAATGAGAGAGGTGCATGTAAGCACAATGAGGAAGGCAGAGTGTGGGTGTCTGTTGGCCTCCCTAAAGGAAGTAATTTGTCTCGTTTGTTTGTTTCCCTGCTATTTTCATGACTAAAAATGTGTTACATTGTTTTGAATGTTGGGCTTTGATCTTTCAATTTCTAGTTTTGACTGGCTGGGTCATTGATTTAATAGGATTGACCATCTTTATTACTAATCCCAATAGCATTTTGCCCCATCTTTGCAAAGGTAGGTTTCACATATCTCTACCCGATACGCTTGAGAGAAAACACACCTGAGAGTTTGTCCAAGTTCAAGTTGATTCACATGACAACTGAACTCTGAATTGTGTGATGAATAATAAAAGGATACTAATAGAAGAAGAAAAACTACTTTTAGTTTTACACTGACTTTCTAAAGGTTAATATCTACATAACAACGAGCCTATTTTGAAATGAAAAATGGATCTGGGCTCATTGGAACAGCCACTGTTCCAGGTCCAATTCAGCAGTTCTGTCATTTTCTCTGCCCACTGTTTTCTTCTCACTCAGGGCAGCACTATTGGTCTCCCTACTTCCCCTGATGCCACTTTGACTGTGATTTGCATTTCATGTGTTACGGTAAATCCCTCCCCCTCCCCTCTCTGAGAGGGAACAGGACACGATGCATTAGCTAAAAACAATGGCAGTAAATAAACAGTCAATTCATGAGGTTCACAATGAAGGGGAATGTGAGTAGTTCCTGTATTACTCTGGGCTTGGGATGGATTACTTTATTCCTATCACTGTTTTTTATATATATAGGCCCTACTCTGGAAGTCTGAAGTCTATGATTACTATAACAGCTCTAGAAAGGTCAAAGGTGAAAATGATATCATTTAAACTGACTTTAAATGTGCATTTGAGTTATTGGGAGAAGATGCTCAGACTAATAATAAAGATGGTTCTCCACTTGCAGTTCAACCAGTGAAGGCCACGATTACACAGATGCCATCATGCTAATGAGATTGAATAGACCCCACAAAGCACAGTAGCCAGCCCAGTTAGCCAACCTACAACAACAGTGGTGAAATACTGCCACCTCCTGTTATGAAGTCATGAGACTACAGCAGTGGTGAGGACAAACTTCCCTAGTTCTTTGACTACTGCACAGAATATCAAAAAGGTGCCAGATTAATATTGGTCAATGTTGGATAAACAACACTACATTGTCTCAACGTTTGGAACAAACGTACCAAGTTCCATCCTGTTCCCAAAAGATGGCGCTCTTTCCACAGCCTCGGGATATTAAACGTGCTACAGGTGCTTGACAAACAATGCAGAACATCAACTTCCCACTCCACAGCCATCTGAAGAGATAAATGGAATACGCAATAAAAAAAAATGTTGCTGACATCATTGTTCTGGCAACCTAGTTATACGTTTCTGATAGCCACTCTAGCATAGGTGTTAGCAAATGTCCATTAACGCGTGCCAAACAAACCATTTTCCAGACGGGATCTTTGGTGGAGTCTCTTGCCCTTTTATTAGCAGCGAAGCAAATAAAAAACCATACCATATGCGAAATCATCGTTCCAATGTATAAACGGTAAAATGTATGCTCTCCATACCTGTGCATTCCCACTTCCTGGTCAACTAAGTGCCTACACACGTGACCCATGACCCAACATATAGAGATGTCATAATACCCATAAAACCTAGGCTTACCCTGGCGTGACGTTTTGATAACCATGTAAATGTCTCTTGGACAATTTAACTTTTATCAATATATTCGGCTGTATTTACACTCAGATTTGAAAATATAATTTGCATCTAAGTAGACATCATGCAAGACTACAAATCGCTGGAAGCTCCTGCACGTGGCTGCAACCTGGTCTCAGAGAAGTTGTATTATTCTGTATGTAAATCTAAGACACTCCATTTAGTATGGTATGTATTAATGTGTGAATGTCCATCACCCATTTCATATGATGTGTTACAATTTACAATGTGTACTATATTTTACAAAGTTGCAAAATGTACAATATGTTATGAATTACATGTTATGAACTTGCAAATGTATAATATGTTACGGAGTTGCAAAATGCACAATATGTTACATATTTGCAAAACGTATAATACAGTATGTTACAAATTCTAGCTAGGTGGCTATCGTAAGCTAGCTTGCTAATGTTATCTAGGCTAGGGTTTAGGTGTTAAGGTTAAGTTTAGCAGTTAGGTTAAAGGGTTAAAGTTAGGGGAAGGGTTAGCTAACATGCTAAGTAGTTGCAAATGAGCTAAAAAGGAGTACGTAGTTTGTTTCTAATTAGCTAAAATGCTAAAGTTGCACATGATGAATCAATTTTGGGTTACTAGACATTTGCGGTATACACCTACCCATCCACCCCGACCAACCCACACTACTTTTGTTTTTGCCTTATGTAACTATCTGTCCTATGTAACCATACCAAATGTAACATATCATACTAATTTGAGTATCCCAGACATACATTTATTATGTTACGTCTAGCCTCTGAGACCAGGCTACTAGCTGACACCTTTGCTAACAGGTATTGTGTCAATTTGAAACACAAGACCGTTCACAAAATGTTACATTTAAAGTAATGTAGGCCATTTATTCATTAATAAATTTAGCTAACATTTGTTTATCCAGATATTCTTACCTTTGCCTCGATTCGGCAGTCTTTTCCAGATCATTATGGCATTTGTAGTTCTTTATGATAGCCACATTAGCAGCTAATTGGCATTTCATTTTTGGGGGGTAAATACAGGCAAATATATTGGTAAAGGTCACCTTGTCCTAGAGAGATTTACATGGTTACCTAAACGTCACACCAGGATAAGCCTACACAAAACACAGGCCTTATTTTAAGTGTTTATAAAATCCCCTATGGGAAAAATGAATGGTGGAAAACCTAGAGTGTTGTTTGAACTGGTATAAAACCAAGATTTGTGATTTATTGCCACCTGCAGTTGTGGAATGTTTGCTAACAAGTATAATTCATTGGCTGATCCCTCCCGATGACCAGGATGGAATAATGTGATCCTTCCTTAAAACATAGGACGTCCCACCAAGTTGACTACTTCAAAATGGTGAAAGTTCTTAATGGTGCTGCCCATGCTAAAACAGGATTTTGGGCCCTAAGGTCCACTATCTATCTCTATGGCCAAGTCTTATGGGAGAACCACCCAGATGCTCCAAAGGTTTTACATAATTTTAGCCAGTAGTTTTGGAAGTCGTGCTCAGCAGCCAAAACGGGTCGTGGAAAATATAGTATGATATGAATTCCAATTCATACAATACATGTATGTTACAAATGTGTTACTGTTTAAAATCCCTGACTGCATCTTTAAGTATACCGGAAATATGACATTATTTTACAATGGTAAACGGCCTTGATGGGATATCTTCATTTATCCATCATCTTAGAGCCTAGTATAAGAAATTGAAGTAAAAAAATTAAATATATATATATATATATATATATATGTCCTTCCATACCGATCTCGACAAACCCTTTCTGTATGGACCTCACTTTGTGCACGGGGACATTGTCATGCTGAAAGAGGAAAGGACCTTCCCTAAATTGTTGCCACAAAGGTGGAAGCACAGACTAGAATGTAATACATTGTAGAATGTAATCTAGAATGTAATTGTATGCTGTAGCCTTAAGATTTCCCTTCACTGGTACTAAGGGGCCTAGCCCGAACCATGAAAAACAGCACCAGACCATTATTCCTCCTCCACCAAACTTCACAGTTGGTACTATGCATTTGGGCAGGTAGCATTCTTCTGACATCTGCCTAACCCAGATTTGTCTGTCAGACTGTCAGATGGTGAAGCGTGATTCATCACTCCAGAGAACATGTTTACACTGCTCCAGAGTCCAAGGGCGGCAAGCTTTACACCACTCCAGCCGACACTTGGCATTGCACATGGTGATCTTAGGCTTGTGTGTAGCTGCTTGGCCATGGAAACCCATTCCATGAAGCACCCAATGAACAGTTATTGTGCAGACGTTGCCTTCAGAGGCAGTTTGGATCTTGGTAGTGAGTGTTACAACCCAGGAAAGATTATTTTTTTTACGTGCTACGCGTTTCAGAACTTGGCGGTCTCATTACGTGAGTTTGTGTGGCCTACCTCTTCGCGGCTGAGCCGTTGTTGCTCCTAGAGGTTTCCACTTCACAATAACTGAACTTACAGATGACAGGCCAGCTCTAGCAGGGCAGACATATGAGGAACTGACTTGTTGAAAAGGTTGCATCCTATGACAGTGCCACATTGAAAGTCACTGAGCTCTTCTGTAAGTCCATTCTACTGCCAATGTTTGACTATGGAGATTGCATGGCTGTGTGCTCGATCGTATACACCTGGTACCAAGGGGTGTGGCTGAAATAGCCGAATTCATAATTTGAGGGCGTGTCCACATACTTTTGTGTATATATAGTGTATTATAGGCGTAATCCCCAATGAAAAGGCTATGGAAGCATTACGAGAGATATAATATGCATAGTATGCACTGCATTTATTTTCTTCAACAATTGTGAAATCAGAAATATCGAAAAAGTCATATTTTTATAGTGGTCTTGAGCAGTTTATAAAATATGCACAGAAGTCTTATCATATTATAGAATAGGACAAACTTTTTCGTTATTTGCACTTGGTTTCGATGAATGTTTGATTATTTAAACTTTTGGAAAACTGATAGGCTTACCGAATGGGAAGAGAAAAACATTAGGCATGCTATAATATGCTTAACTCTCAACTGGCTCACAGTCTAAATTATGAAATACAAATGCACCATAATACCCCAGAAATAACAATAATAACAGTAGTACTACTACTACTAATAATAATAAATAGATTAAAAAGCATATATTTTAACCTAATAAAAGGCTAATGTGACAAAGTCAATATTCATGATGAAATATAGAAACGGTTTTATATGGAAGCCTTGGATTATGTAATCTACGTGATATAATCTACGTGATAATCAGATAAACTTGATCAGTTTGTTGTTCCTTCGCGTGGCACTTTAATTAGCCGTATCTATCTTGTTATCGATAAACTACCAGTGGATGTCGTTGTTCACTCTTTTCACGCGGGAGTGTCACTCCTCAAGATGACCTCAAACTCTGCAGACGCTCCAATCGTCCTTCACTTTCTCTACGGTCAGTGCGGCAGACAGAGATAGAGGAAGGAAGGGAGTGAGTGAATGAGAAAGACGGGCACACAGGGAGTGAAACAGACAGAGCGAGAGTAGCGGCTCTTACATCTAGACGCGTGTAGATATTTTGCTCCCGGAGATTCAAAATAAAACACAAGAACACAACAGATCGCGCTTGTGACAGGACAGGCACCCGACCGAAATATTTGAATGACTTTTCTGCCTAGCTGAATTATTATTCCGAGGAATAGTGTCATATGTGGAGATTTCTTAACCTCGTAAGCTCATTTATTTCACTTAATAGGTGCATTATGAAAGGCTAATGTTATAAGTACATTTCTTCTGACAGTGTGTTCATATTAATAACGGTTCAAATTATATTTGAAGTAGGCTTTTCATGTGATTTTAATCTATATGAAAATGTTATTCGATCTATGTGCATGGTGAATTCAAATATCTATTGAGGTGTTGCTTTTCTATTTTAAATCATAGCTTTACATCTGCCGTGCTCTTTTGAACATCTTGCAAAAGTGTCTTATTTATTATCTCTCTTTTCAGGGAACGGCTGGTGTTTTTCAGCGCACGAGACACTGAAGAACAAGGAATACAATGCTAAGGATTTTGGATACCGTGGTCACTGTCGTGACCATTTCCTTTGTGGTAGAGGGGGTGCTCGGTGGCTATGGGGTGAGCATGTTCGCCGCGCAAACATCCCCCCCAGACCCTTGCTACGACGAGAACGGTAACCCGAGGAGATGCATCCCCGATTTTGTGAACTCCGCTTTCGGAAAGGAAGTCCGCACTTCCAGCACCTGTGGTAAAACCCCGGGTAGGTACTGCTTGGTAACAGAGAAGGGCGATGAGAGAAATAGGAACTGCCATACTTGCGATGCCTCGGAACCCAAAAAGTATCACCCACCGACATATCTAACGGATCTCAACAACCCCCATAATCTCACATGTTGGCAATCGGAAAATTACATCCAATACCCCCAAAACGTCACCATAACACTGTCACTGGGCAAGAAATTCGAAGTCACCTACGTAAGCCTGCAGTTCTGCTCACCTCGACCCGAATCTATGGCTATCTTCAAGTCTATGGACTACGGCAAATCTTGGGTACCTTTCCAATACTATTCGGCCCAGTGCAGGAAAATGTACACCAAACCGAGCAAGGCCACCATTACCAAACAGAACGAACAAGAGGCGATATGCACGGACTCCCACACGGACATGCACCCTCTATCCGGCGGTCTCATTGCCTTCAGCACTCTGGACGGCAGACCGTCGGCGCACGACTTCGATAACTCGCCGGTGCTCCAGGACTGGGTCACCGCCACGGATATCAAGGTGACGTTCAGCCGATTGCACACTTTCGGTGATGAGAACGAGGATGACTCGGAGCTAGCCCGGGACTCTTATTTCTATGCGGTGTCCGATCTGCAAGTTGGCGGTCGATGCAAATGCAATGGCCACGCTTCGCGGTGCGTAGAAGACAGGGAAGGAAACCTTGTTTGTGAGTGCAAACATAATACCGCGGGACCGGAGTGCGACAGGTGCAAGCCTTTCCATTATGATCGGCCGTGGCAACGCGCAACAGCTCGAGAAGCCAACGAATGTGTCGGTAAGTCAAAACAGTATAATTTCCAAAAAACATCCAAATTATCTTTAAGCACTGCAGCAGTTTCCTCTCCACACAATGCCTGTATCACAAGCGAAAATACATTTGGCATAAATTGTATTATTGGGTGACTCTTGTTTGTACAGTCATGGGAGATTTGACTGTTTTTTAAAGTTTGGTAATGTTGGTATTGGTTGGTTGAGTTAATTGCTAAGGTGGGCACTGCGCATTTGTCAATTCTGTTGAAAAACAAAGATTCAGATAGGCTTATTTTCTCTGGATGAAAGTTGTCGAAATACTATAAGAGATATTTGTATTGTCATGAATTAAAAATGGGATTATAGCACATCATATTACGCACCAACAAGTACACACGATTTTTACAAAACCTGTAATTTAGGTTTCCAACTCCAAGGCTCGAGGAAAAATTGCCTATCCTTTGTTGTAATTTACATAGTTCTGGAAAACAATTTTAAATCCGTATTAGTATTAAAATGTTATAATAATAAGAATAATAATAATGATAATAATAATAATAATAATAATCATCATTTGTATTATTATTTTGTCTCTAAATTAATTTTTATAGTTTTAAGCATTTTATTAGGCTATGCCAATTTTGTCTGATCAGCCCACGCTGTATTAATAGACCATGCCTTCATTAAAACACGATACTGATGTGATTTGAAAATGTAGGCTATCAAAAAGAAGGCTTGTATGGTTGTTAAAGAGGTCTGAATTAAGGATAAACCAGAACCACTGTTCGGCACGCCACAAAATGCACTCTTTCAATGAAATGATGTCGCGCGTCCATGCACATAAAAAGTCACATCTCAATTTGAAAACCTAAAAGCCCATTACCGCCGTAGCTCAAATGGAGGTTTATAACAACCACCCACTTCAGAAAGACCGCCACATCACAATGTCTAATCATTCACCGCGTTGAAATGTTTCTCATGGGGAAAACTGATGTACAGTTTCAACTTTATCGCTACAATAAAGCGACGCACTGTCATTTATTTCAAGCGCATTTAAACTGCACCACCACAGTAATTGAACAGACTTCTCTGCCCGTTTAATTATCGTTTGAATCAAAGTGAATTATAGGTCTAAATTACGTTAATTTATGTATCATAAAACTATTATTTAAAAAAAAAAGTATATCTAAAAAAAAATCATTTTCATCCCGAAACTATTATGATAAAGGTTATTGTTGTTGTTGTTATATCAAAAGAAATTGCCTTTTTTAATTTTATTTTTTAAACATTACAATATAATTTTTTCTTAATTGGAAACAATCTGCTAAATGTTAATCCACCTATTAAGCCTAATACTCAAATACATGTGATATTATTAGGCAATCATTATTAATTACAACCATAACACGTTATCGTTACTATTGTAATCATTCTAAATATTATTAATAGGCTACTTATTAGTATTCATATGAGCCGCTTTGTGTTATGTGCTGGTCTTCAACGATATCATCGTACATAGTGAATTCGTGTGAATGCTTCAGGCCTACAAGAAGAAAAGGAACCGGAATCCATATCTTCTCCGATCTTCAATGTACCGGCCCATTTAGATTTATGCTTCCCCGTCTGCCCCCATGAAGACTAATAAAGCACATAGAGGAAGTTATCACATAGTGCCTTTCAACACACTGTTTCCAACAGCGAGGCTCAATCAGCTGCTATAGAGATGGAGACAATGCCGCAGCAGAATCAAAGATATGGTAGTTGCTTTTATTGCCAGACATGCCTAAGACCCACTTAAAGATAGTATGTATTCATGCTTAGATGAGGAGAGAGAGGGAGCGTGCATGAGCTTGGTGAGAATGTGAGTGCTACTGGTTTAGATAAAGGAGAATGAATTATTGGAAAATTGTAGTCTGATATTGACTTGGCTGTTGACTCTTGATATTGTATATGATTTTATCATGATGAGTGTGGTTAAAAGTTGATTCCTTGTGAAATATCTCACCCTTTATAAGCCGAGTAACTGCCCGATATACATGCATGCTGTCGAGGTTAAGATGAGAGGTAGGCCTAGTGGGGGGTGGTTCCCTGACCGTAGTACCTAAACGACTTCATCAACCGCATTGCTGCATAATGTATGTGTCAGTACTCTATATCAACTCTGAAAATGTACAGTATTTCATTGGCATTGTATACCAAACATTTATAATAATAGTTACTTTTTAGGGCATGCAATGTGAATACAAATAGGCCTGTGTGTCTCAAGAGACATTGCTGATGGAAAAGATGATGATGATGATGAAGGTGGATCAACCTTGATTTCTCACTGTAACCCACTCTAGATTGGATTTGCGATTTCATGGCACACATTAATTATCGCCATACAGTGACAGGAGACTCCTCGTTCAACCCCATATTGTTTGCTTCGGAGAGACCCAACAGTAAAGTGAACTGACTCAAACTCCAACTTTGTCTCTGTATTTCTATTTATTATTTATTTATTTATTTTTTACCCCTTTTTCTCCCCAATTTCGTGGTATCCAATTGTTTAGTAGCTACTATCTTGTCTCATCGCTACAACTCCCGTACGGGCTCGGGAGAGACTAAGGTTGAAAGTCATGCGTCCTCCGATACACAACCCAACCAAGCCGCACTGCTTCTTAACACAGCGCGCATCCAACCCGGAAGCCAGCCGCACCAATGTGTCGGAGGAAACTCCAATCTTGGTTAGCGCGCACTGCTCCCGACCCACCACAGGGGTCGCTGGTGCGCGATGAGGCAAGGATATCCCTACCGGCAGTACACTGCGCCACCCGGGAGGCCCTTGGTATTTCTATTTCACTGTAGTTGGGGGAAAGTGTGGCTGTGTTTGACAGTCATCCATGGCACATGTTGACTGTTTTGTTTGCTGTTTGTTTCCATTCCCACAAAGTGGTTCTCTGTGGCAGATTAACAGGCTTGAGCCTTGTGGAAATATCTATGCTTTTGCTATGGTGACTGGCTACGAATACGCTTTGGAGAAGGTCACCCCAGTCATGTATAAAACTGTGAGGTGTTACCTCAATTAAGAGCGCTCTGAATCTGATAATATACCACTCAAACTATCCTGACCGCAGTCCTCCATATTACAGGCTACATTTCTAAGCCCTGCCGTCAAATCCAAGATTTATACTAGTTTGCCAACGATGAGAAACACAGAGGGACAATGACTAAGTTAAGTTGATCAAGTAGGTGAAACACAGTGACAAATGAATAAGTGATTGTCAGTGGCGGTTTCTGTGAGGAGGAAAGGAAGGCTGTGCCTCCCTCCTTGGGTCGCCAGGGCTCCCATCCTGGAGAAGCAAACAGACTTGTTTAGACACAACCACTCCGCTATAGGAATGAAGAATGAATTGTTCCCCCCCTATCCCCAGTATCCTTGACACTTTATTTTTTTACCGGAACAGCATGTGTGTGTGTGTGGTGTGTCTCGCATGGGGCCACAAAGGAGCATCACTCATTGTATCAATCATGCTGTCAACACACACACACACACACACACACACACACACACACACACACACACACACACACACACACACACACACACACACACACACACACACCCTGTAGCAATACATTCCTCTGCGCTGTTTGTGCTGCGGGCCGCCTGCTCCGTCAGACAAGGCGTGCAGAGCGGGGTGCGGAGGGGTGCTGTGGTCGCACACCCTCTGCTAAAACAAACACCGCCTCAGGAAGAAGAATAGTCTGCCTGACACCTCTCTGGGTTTTTGAGAGGGTGAGGTAGAGTTGGAGTTGGGGTAGTACTGTGTGGCGTAGTGCTGTTGTCTGTTACCACCTGTAAAAGCAATTAGTCACAGGAGGTTGGTGGAACCTTAAATGACGGGCTCGTGTGAATGGCTGGAGCAGAATAAAGGGAATGGTATCAAATACATTGTTTCCATGTGTTTGACGCCATTCCATTAACTCCATTCCAACCATTATTATGAGCCGTCCTCCCCTCAGCAGCCTCCACTGCAATCAGTAATTGTAGCATAAAGATATGGCTAGGACAGAACACTGTGTGTACTATAAGCTTCAGTAACAGAGAAGTGATGTCAGAACGAGATGTACTGTACTATACGACAAGCTTTGCTATGAGCTGCTTGGTTGGATGTGCTGAAATATTGAAAGCTTCCTGCACTATTTGACAGTCCGTAAATTGAAAGACTCTCTCTGGATCCTCTGCAGTCATAACAGGTTCTCAGTTACAGAGTTGATCTAGTGTAGAATTCGAAAGTGATACGGAGTGGGGACATTCAGAGTAAATGAGAAGGAAATAGCCAGGTGGGAAAAGGAAACGTCATCAAGACCAGCATCTTTTTCTATGGTGTGTGAAACACAACACAGGGATAGGTACTTCTATTTTAATATAGAGATAATGATAGGCACTTGTTTTTGTCAAAGAGCCTGAGAATAAGAAAAGCCTATTAGTCTGTCAGGATCTCTCTCCAGATGATGATCGTTGTCCAAGTCCTTGAATCTTGCTGTCATTGACTGAACCTGGATATTGGTTATCATATATACACTTAAACAACACAATGTAACTCCAAGTCAATCACAGTTCTGTGAAATCAAACTGTCCACTTAGGAAGCAATACTGATTGACAATAAATTTCACATGCTGTTGTGCAAATGGAATAGACAACAGGTGGAAATTATAGACAATTAGCAAGAAACCCCCAATAAAGGAGTGGTTCTGCAGGTGGGGACCACAGACCACTTCTCAGTTCCTATGCTTCCTGGCTGATGTTTTGGTCACTTTTGAATGCTGGCGGTGCTTTCACTCTAGTGGTAGCATGAGATGGAGTCTACAACCCACAAAAGTGGCTCAGGTAGTGCAGCTCATCCAGGATGGCACATCAATGCGAGCTGTGGCAAGGAGGTTTGCTGTGTCTGTCAGCTTAGTGTCCAGAGCATGGAGGCGCTACCAGGAGACAGGCCAGTACATCAGGAGACGTGGAAGAGGCCGTAGGAGGGCAACAACCCAGCAGCAGGACCGCTACCTCCGCCTTTGTGCAAGGAGGAGCAGGAGGAGCACTGCCAGAGCCCTGCAAAATGACCTCCAGCAGGGCACAAATGTGCATGTGTCTGCTCAAACGGTCAGAAACCGACTCCATGAGGGTGGTATGAGGGCCCGACGTCCACATGTGGGGGTTGTGCTTACAGCCCAACACCGTGCAGGACATTTGGCATTTGCCAGAGAACACCAAGATTGGCAAATTAGCCACTGGCGCCCTGTGCTCTTCACAGATGAAAGCAGGTTCACACTGAGCACATGTGACAGACGCGACAGTCTGGAGACGTCGTGGAGAACGTTCTGCTGCCTGCAACATCCTCCAGCATGACCGGTTTGGCGGTGGGTCAGTCATGGTGTGGGGTGGCATTTCTTTGGGGGGCCGCACAGCCCTCCATGTGCTCGCCAGAGGTAGCCTGACTGCCATTAGGTACCGAGATGAGATCCTCGGACCCCTTGTGAGACCATATGCTGGTGCGGTTGGCCCTGGGTTCCTCCTAATGTAAGACAATGCTAGACCTCATGTGGCTGGAGTGTGTCAGCAGTTCCTGCAAGAGGAAGGCATTGATGCTATGGACTGGCCCGCCCGTTCCCAAGACCTGAATCCAATTGAGCACATCTGGGACATCTTGTCTCACTCCATCCACCAACGCCACGTTGCACCACAGACTGTCCAGGAGTTGGCAGATGCTTTAGTCCAGGTCTGGGAGGAGATCCCTCAGGAGACCATCCGCCACCTCATCAGGAGATACCCAGGCATTGTAGGGAGATCATACAGGCACGTGGAGGCCACACACACTACTGAGCCTCATTTTGACTTGTTTTAAGGACATTACATCAAAGTTGGATCAGCCTGTAGTGTGGTTTTCCACTTTAATTTTTAGTGTGACTCCAAATCCAGAGCTCCATGGATGGATAAATTTGATTTCCATTGATTATTTTTGTGTGATTTTGTTGTCAGCACATTTAACTACGTAAAGAAAAAAGTATTTAATACGAATATTTCATTCATTCAGATCTAGGATGTGTTATTTTAGTGTTGCCTTTATTTTTTTGAACAGTGTATATATATATATATATAAGGCCTAGGCATTCCACTACAAATAGCTTTGCATTTGTGGAGTGATTTGAATGCAGTTGGTCTTACAAAAACAAAACCCATTGAAACAGGTTGCAGGTCGCCTTCCCTCCTTGATGTGCACTTTGCTGATTAGTTTGTCTGAATCTTAGAGGACCTTCATGCACTTCCAGGTCCATTTGGGAAATTGATTCTCACCGGCCACGCGGGAGACCGTCTTTGTAATCTAATGCATTTTGGAATGGAGGCATGGAGGAGGAAGAATCGTGGGTTCAATATCAATTCAGGTGTGACCAGTCTCGGCCTGACAGACATGGCTGGATGGATAGACTCTCTCATCACGACTGTCTCGTCATGTTGAATTCGGTCGGCGTCAGCAAGGATGCTCAACTACCTGTAAGTAAGCACGCAAGTGTCTCAATTGAATCAACTAGATTCTCTTGCTTTAGAACTCTATCCACTCAGTGACACTACAGCAACTGAAGGAGAATGAAGGAGACGCCAATTCAGCTAATTGTGATGAGGAAGACGATCACTTTAGGAGGAAAGTCTTTCAGATACAGAAAATTAAATGCAATGCTGTTCCACTGCATTATCTGCCTGAGTTTGTCCTGTTGTATTAGCTTCAGGTTCCATAGCTTGAAAGTGTTGAGAGAAGGGGTCTTGAATAATTCAGAGAGATGAAGAAGAATGCTTGGAGGCATGCACAATATGAGAGGGAGACTTTTGGATGAAACAGGCTTTATCTTTTCTTGAGAACCACTTCACGGTAGTTTTTCTACTTGTTCGTGGAGAGGGCGGGGCAGGGGAGGAGAGGGGGAGGGCCCTTCTCTCAGCTCTAGAACTTTGTTGGCACATAGAAAGCATATCAGTGACTTGGCACAGACATCGCTTCAAGCCCGTCCAAATCTCCATGGATCCCCCTCATCCCCCCCGAGAACTACCCCCCCCGTAGATAACTTCACTTATCCATCCTCAAACCGCAACATCATCTGGCCGATTTGAGCAGACCTGCTGGTTTTCTCGCCTGATTACGTTAAATAAATACGCTCCCAGGTGTTATTTTCAATCAACAGTTTGATTGACATGGGGAAGATGACTGTGGTGGTGGATTGACATTGAGATTTGGCTCCCCTTTGGATAATTGGGCATAAATGCTCTCACCACTTGCTTAGAGGAAACAGTGTTTTGCTGAGATGTCTTCCCTAGTTCCATTGAAGGAAGAAAGATCAACATTGACATGATGATGTGTCAGTAATTAGAATGTTCTCACCTGAAATAACTAATTCAAGTTTTCGGCAATGGAGAACGGGGGAACTACAATGAAGACAATCATTTTGAGAATGTCAGTTAGACTGTCAAAATGTAAGACTAGTATTTACATTCATATGGTCTCCTGTAGATTTAATAAAAAAAACAAAGCAACCCTTCACAAGAAAGTATACTGTATAGTGTTGTCCTTTCACAACTTTCATTTCATGTAGGATCCCCTACAACTGAATACAACAGCAATATTCATTAACAATGATACCATGATGAGGCATGATGACCGAGCTGTGGTTTGGTTAATGTTTGAGCTGCCACCAAGGATCGCCATCCTTTATGAACCGCCGTATCCTTCATCTTCAAAGGGCGACCGCTGCCCGCCAAACGCATCGACCATCCTGACACTCACCTGCCCGACAACGCCTGGCAAACAAACGGAGTGAGAAACAGAGGTGCGAAAAGAGTGTCCGAGTAGTTTGCACTTTGCACCGTGGCATATTACCCCCCCCTGAAGAATCGCGACACCAGTGCCGGTAGTTCAAAGGGGTGAATGACCTCCCTCACGCAACGAGGACCTCCTTTCTACAAAGTGTTATCACTGTTTTACGACTTGTTTTTTAAACCATTGCATAATGGTTTATTCAGAGTCTGGATTTGGACGCACTCTAAGGACTTCTACTTTTGGTTAACTGTGCTCTATACAGCCTTGCAACTTGCTCAGCCACTGTTTAAGTTTAGCATATGCGTGCTTGCAATGTCACACAGAGCCAGTCCAACTCACAGATACATAACTGTGACTGTAACTTTGATTCTGGGCTCACTGAAACCAGCCACAGAAGCAGACAGCCAAAACAGTCAGCCAAAATAGACAGCCAAACAGACAACTGTAATTTGTAAAACCTCCTCCACAGTGAGAAGCCACATGTTAGGTTTCTGAGGAGGCCCAGACCTGCCTCCTGCGTCTGTACTGGCCAGGGGCCACCAAGGATTCTGTTGCATTGGTGGCAGAGACGGGAAAAGAGGGTTGGGCCAGGCCTGTTTCCAGCAGGGTTCCCAGGACCATCGCAGCGGGGCCACAGCAAATTCAACCTGATGGCTGGCAGGACTGCAGTATGGGCCTATCTGTACCTTGTTTAAACCTAGTAGTGTGTTACCATCCACTACTACTCTGAACCCTGCTGGGCGCCACACGTAGCTAGTGGGAGAATGTGTTGAAATATGACGTTACTGGCTCTGTGCAAAATGCTGCTGCAGTGGTGGCCTGAGTTAATGTGTGTGCCAGTGAGAGAGAGAGAGGAGGGGGGGGGGACTAAATGAATGGTGATCTTTTTGTTTAGTTTTTGAATTCTCCTGTAAAGGGGTTTGATATAGATTGCAGAGGGGATTGATATCAAATCGTATTGGTCTCATGCACATATTTAGCATATGTTTTTGCGGGTGTAGCAGAATGCTCATGTTCCTAGCTCCAACAGTGCAGTAGTATCTAACAATTCACAACAATACACACAAATCTAAAGTAAAAAAAAATGGAGTTAAGAAATATGTTCATGTTAGAACGAGCAATGTTGGAGTGGGATTGACTAAAATAGAGTAGAATAGAGTATATACATATGAAATGAGTAAAACAGTATGTAAACATTATTAAAGTGGCTATTGTTCTATTATTAAAGTGACCAGTGATTCCATGTCTAAGGTGCAGGGTTGACTAACCGGCTGGTAGCCGGCTAGTGATGGATATTTAATGTTAGTGGTGGCTATTTAACAGTCTGATGGCCTTGAGATAGCGCCTGTTTTTCAGTCTGTCGGCCCCAGCTTTGATGCACCTGTACTGACCTCGTCTTCTGGATGGTAGTGGGATGAACAGGCCGTGGCTCGGGTGGTTGATGTCCTTGACGATCTCTTTGGCCGTCCTGTGACATCGGGGGCTGTAGGTGTCCTGGAGGGCAGGCAGTGTGCCCCCGGTGATGCATTGGGCAGACCGCACCACCCTCTGGAGAGCCCTGCGGTTGCGGGCAGTGCAGTTGCCGTACCAGGCGGTGATACAGCCCGACAGGAATCTCTCAATTGTGCATCTGTAAAATTTTGTTGGGATTTTAGGGGCCAAGACAAATTTCTTCAGCCTCCTGAGGTTAAAGAGAAGCTGTTGTGCCTTCTTCATCACACTGTCTGTGTGGGTGGACCATTTCAGATCTTCGGTGATCTCGAGGAACTTGAAGATTTTCACCTTCACTTTCACGGTCCCGATGATGTGTATAGGGATGTGCTCTCTCTGCTGTTTCCTGAAGTCCGTGTTCATCTCCTTCATTTTGATGACGTTGAGGGAGAGGTAATTTTTTTGGCACTACTCCTCCAGGGCCCTCACCTCCTCCCTGTAGGCTCTCGTCATTTTTGGTAATCAGGCCTACAACTGTTATGTCGTCTGCAAACTTGATGATTAAGTTGAAGGCACGCGTGGCCACACAGTCATGGGTGAACAGGGAGTACAGGAGGGGGCTGAACACGCATCCTTGTGGGGCCCCTGTGTTGAGGATCAGTGAAGTGGAGGTTTTGTTTCCTACCTTTACCACCTGGGGGTGCCCTGTCAGGAAGTCCAAGACGCAGTTGCACAGGGCGGGGTTCAGACCCAGGGCCCCGGCTTAATTACATTTACATTTAAGTCATTTAGCAGACGCTCTTATCCAGAGCGACTTACAAATTGGTGAATTCACCTTCTGACATCCAGTGGAACAGCCACTTTACAATAGTGCATCTAAATCATTAAGGGGGGGGGTGAGAAGGATTACTTATCCTATCCTAGGTATTCCTTGAAGAGGTGGGGTTTCAGGTGTCTCCGGAAGGTGGTGATTGACTCCGCTGTCCTGGCGTCGTGAGGGAGTTTGTTCCACCATTGGGGGCCAGAGCAGCGAACAGTTTTGACTGGGCTGAGCGGGAACTGTACTTCCTCAGTGGTAGGGAGGCGAGCAGGCCAGAGGTGGATGAACGCAGTGCCCTTGCTTGGGTGTAGGGCCTGATCAGAGCCTGGAGGTACTGCGGTGCCGTTCCCCTCACAGCTCCGTAGGCAAGCACCATGGTCTTGTAGCGGATGCGAGCTTCAACTGGAAGCCAGTGGAGAGAGCGGAGGAGCGGGGTGACGTGAGAGAACTTGGGAAGGTTGAACACCAGACGGGCTGCGGCGTTCTGGATGATGATTAATGATGAGCTTGGAGGGTACTAGGGTGTTGAAGGCTGAGCCGTAGTCAATGAACAGCATTCTTGCATAGGTATTCCTCTTGTCCAGATGGGATAGGGCAGTGTGCAGTGTGACGGCAATTGCATCATCTGTGGATCTATTGGGGCGGTATGCAAATAGAAGTGGGTCTACTGTGTCAGATAAGGTGGAGGTGATATGATCCTTAACTAGCCTTTCAAAGCACTTCATGATGACAGAAGTGAGTGCTACAAGGGGATAGACATTTAGTTCAGTTACCTCTGCCTTCTTGGGTACAGGAACAATTGTGGCCATCTTGAAGCAAGTGGGAACAGCAGACTGAGATCGAGCGAGATTGAATATGTCCGTAAACACTCCAGCCAGCTGGTCTGTGCATGCCCTGAGGACGTGGCTAGGGATGCCATCTGGTCCAGCAGCCTTGCGAGGGTTAACACGTTTAAATGTCTTACCCACATCGGCCACGGAGAACGAGAGCCCACAGTCCTTGGGAGCGGGCCGTAGCTAACTATGTCTCTGTACTGACTTTGTTCCTGTTTGATTGCCTTATGTAGGGAATAACTACACTGTTTGTATTCAACCATATTCCCAGTCACCTTGCCATGGTTAAATGTGAGGGGTCGCGCTTTCAGTTTTGAAACAAATTCTGCAATCTATCCACGGTTTCTGATTTGGGTAGGTTTTAATAATCACAGTGGGAACAACATCCGCTATACACTTCCTGATGAACTCAGTCACCGTGTCAGTGTATATGTCAATGTTATTCTCAGAGGCTACCCGGAACATGTCTATGTCTGCATGATCAAAACCATCTTGAAGCATGGATTCCGATTGGTCAGACCAGCGTTGAATAGCCTTAGCACGGGTACTTCCTGTTTGAGTTTCTGTCTATAGGAAGGGATGAGCAAAATGGAGTCATGTTCTGATTTGCCGAAGGGGGGGCGGCCTTGAAGGCATCAGTAAGTTGGAGTAGCAGTGGTCGAGTGTTTCAGCAGCGGGAGTACTACAGTCAATGTGCTGATAGAACTTTGGTAGCATTTTCCTCAAATTATACAGTTTGCAAAGGGGGTCGATACATATATTGCAAAGGGGGTCGATACATATATTGCAAAGGGGGTCGATACAGATTGCTTTGAGTTTGAGGCATCTCTTTTGATCATCGTAGTCTTTAGACAAAATTAATTCCGTGGTCTGTGACAGTGTCAGTCCCAGATGAGTTACAGTAATCCACTAAATCAGTTTGACAATTATCTCATAACATTCCACCAGGACAGTGTTCCTCACAGAAAGATGCTGTGAGAGACAACACGTTGTTGTTTTTTAGCATGTAAGGGATTCCGTACAGTAGCGAACTGTACCGCGTCAGTCACTTTGACAATAAGATAATGGCATTTTTACATTGGTACCAAAGACAGACACATTGAAACTTGATGGTTTCTTGGACCTTTAGAGGATCCATACTTCACTGTATTGTAAGGGCCACATTTACAGCTGTCCAGGACGGTCATACTGTAGGACCTTGAATGCATGGACTGTACATACAAAAAAAAATACATAGTAAAAATATCCCCTAAGACAGGGACCCCCCCCTGGGCCATCTTCCCCCAGCAAGGTCAACACACGAGCAGGTCAATCTGTGCTAGTCAGAGCCCCCCGTGTTGGATCTCTCCGTCTCTTTCTCGCTTTCTTTGACAACAAGATGAGGAACTATTGTTTTTTTGACGATTCACACAGACAGTTCTGGTTAACTTGCTAAAGACTGCGCTCATATGAACTGCAGTAACTCTACTCACGAAACCTAGTGAAATTTAGACATATTAAGAATGATATTCTATTGTTATCTTGACAAACTGAAAATCTTGAAGTCTATTTTGACCGGACGTCTTTTAAAAGGGGAATTTTGAGCAGGATGATGTAAAGTGAAAGGGCTGTTTTAAGACGCAATTTCGCTTTGACGGAATTCCAGCTTTACCCAGATAACAGATTTTGGAAGGGTATTCCAAATGGTAACACCATATATATATATATATATATGGAGGAGAATAGATGCCGGGGCTAGTAACACAGAAAACAGTCATTTGAGCAGGAGGGTGTATGTGTTGAAAACACCATTTTAAACATGTACATGATACTGCAACAACATTTTCCCCCTCGGGGACAATAAAGTCAGTAAATTAAAGAGGGAGAGAATCTCTACATCACGTACTATGATTACAGTATGGGAAATCTATACTATCTCCTGTGGAAACACATTGTTGCTACAATATATTCCGTAACCTTCGGCAACGCTCACGCCATAACACTGAGGGCTTGTGGGACGTGTTTGATTGACAGAATAGCAAAAAATGCATTCAGTCAAAGCTTTTTGTGGAATTTCAGGCTTCCTCTGGCTTTTGTTTTGTTTTGCGAGTTCGGGTTAAATGCATAATGCAACACAGATACCACCGATGGTGTGTGTGTGTAGCTTGCTTGAGTACACGTTTCTGCTTTTACTCTCCTAGAGACTGAACCTTGAACCTGTTTAGAGAGGTGGTTTGGTGGGAAGCCATATCGTTGTGTGGAAGGAGAATATTGCATTACCACCTTGGCTCTGTGTTTGCTTCCACTCATCGGTAGTAAGTTCGTCCACTGTCACGGGTTTATTGCATGGTCCGCCATCACCGTGTGTGATGTCATCCCCTCACGGCCTCCAGAACGGGTTGGCGGTTGGTCGGCATGGGACACGTGTTTCTGCTCTGATCATTTGGGTGCGTTAAAACAGCACTATCTTAATGTGAAGCAGACTCCCACGCTTTCTCATTCAGCACTCCCACAACAGCTGGAGCTAATTGGGTCGGAGGATGACGGGACTTTGCGTTAACCAGCAAGGCCTTCTCTTCTGTTTCTTCTTCTCTTCTCTTTCCCTATTGGCCTGAGAGTGTTGAGCGACTCAACACTAAGTGAGTACGGCATACCAAAATGCTGCAGGCGAGGACGCGGGAGACGAGGTGGGGTCCTGGTGAAAGTGAGGCGAAGAGAACACCGAACGCCGCTCCCCTCCGTTCTATTGGCAAATGTCCGGTCACTCGATAAGGTGGATGAGCTTCATTCGAGAGTCTCTTATCAGAGAGATTTGAAAAGCTGCAGTATTACACATCGTACTGAAACGTGGCTGGATGATGACGCTGTGCATGTAGTACTCAGCTGATTCTCTATGCAGTGGCATGATCGTCCAGCGGCTTAGGAGAAGTCGAAAGGAGGTGGAGTGTTTATTTTCACAAATAAAAACTGCTGTGCTGGTTCAAGTGTGAAGGAAATATCAAGCTTTTGTTCACCTGCTATAGAATAACTCACGGTAAGCTGCAGACCATTGTATCTACCAAGAGAGTTCTCAGACATAATTGTCATGGCTGCCTACATCCCTCCCCAAGCCAACACTACTCTGGCACTCAATGAACTGTATGTGGCCATAAACAAACCTGAAACCGGTGGGCGGAGACTTTAACACGGGGAGACTTAAAACCGTCCTACCTCACTTCTACCAACACGTCTCCTGTGCCTCTAGGGGCGCTTAAATTCTAGACCACTTTTATTCTACCCACAGAAATGCATACAAGGCCCTCCCTCGTCCTCCCTTCTGCAAATCTGACCATGACTCCATTCTCCTGCTTTTTGTTTACAAACAAAAAGCTCAAACAGAAAGTACCAGTGATACGCTTAATGTGGAAGTGGTCGGATGAAGCAGACGCGAGGCTATTAGACTGTTTTGCTAGACCGGGATATGTTCCAGGATTCATCGGATAGCATTGAGTTTACAACAGTTAGAACAGTCACTGGCTTCATCAATAAGTGCATAGAGGATGTCATCCCCAAAGTGACTATAAGAATGTATCCCTACCATGGATAACAGGAAATATCCGCACTGGGCTAAAGGCTAGAGCTACCGCTTTCAAGGAACGGGACATGAACATGGATGCATACAAGAAAGCCCGCTGCGACCTCCGGCGAGACATCAAACATGCGAAAGGACAATATAGGAGGAAGGTAGAATCCTAATACACCCGCTCCGACACTCGTCGTATGTGGCAGGGCTTGCAGGTGATAATGGACTACAAAGGTAAACCCAGCCATGAGTTGCCCAGTGATGCAGAACTCAGAAACTAGCTAAATGGTTTTTATTTTCACTTTGAGGAGTGTAACACTGTGCCGTGCATGAAAGCCCCTGTTTTTACGGATGACTGTGTGACCTCGCACTCTGTGGCCGATGTGAGCAAAACGTTTAAATGGGTTGACAATCACAAGACGCGATACCAGAGCGCTTTCTCAAAGTATGCGCAGACCAGCTGCCAAGTGTCTCCACAGACATTTTCAATCTATACTAGTCCCAGTCTGTAATCCCAACATGTTTCAAGATGACCACCATTGTCCTTGTTCCCAAGAGCTCCAAGGTAACCTTCCTAAATGACTATCAGGGCGATAGATAGCACTTACATCTGTAATTATGAAGTGCTTTGAAAGGCTGGTATTGACACACATCAACACCATCCTCCCAGACACCCTGGATCCATTCCAATTCGCATAAAGCCCCAGCAGATCCGCAGATGACGAAATCGCAATTACACGTCACACTGTCCTCTCCCACCTGGACAAGAGGGGAAATAACTATGTAAGAATGGTGTTCATAGACTACAGCTCAGCGTTCAACACCATAGTCTCCTCAAAGCTCATCATCTAGCTAGGGACCCTGGGACTAAACACCTCCTTCTACAACTGGATCCTGGACTTCCTGACGGGCAGGCATCAGGTGGTGAGGGTAGGCAACAACACCTCCGCCACGCTGACCCTCAACACGTTTGTGTGTGCTTAGTCCCCTCCTATACTCTCTGTTCAAACACAACTGCGTGGCCACACACAACTCCAACACCATCATCAAATTTGCTGACGACACTACGGTGGTAGGCCTGATCATTAGACCGCTAAATAGCCAGAATGCTAAATAGTCAATTAATGGTACCCAAACTATATGCACTGACTCTACTTTGCACTGACCCTACGCACACTCTTTACACTTTATATACACACCATATACACACTCACTAGACACCATATACACACTCACTAGATTATATACACCACATACAGACTCATTCACTCACACACACTACATTGACACTCTCACACAAAACCCACACACATTCAAACACACACACACACTCACACACACAATGACACAACACAAACACACATACGTACACACTCACTAACACACACTTTTACACTCATCATTTGCTGCTGCCTCTCTGTTCTTTGTTTTACTCTTATTATTATCTATCCTGATGCCTAGTCACTTTACCCTGCCTTCATGTACATATCTACCTCAAATACCTCGTACCTCTGCACAGTGATCTGGTACTCCCTGTATATAGCGCCATTCTTGTGTACTTTATTTTATTCCACGAGTTACTATTTTATTTTTCAACTCTGCCTTGTTGGTTAAGGGCTCATAAACGAGTGTTTCCGGGTAAAGTCTACACCTGTCGTATTCGGTGCGTTTGACAAATCACACTTGAATTGATTTGAGTGTCAGGGCTCAGTGCTCCTCCGGCTGTCTGTCTACCTGACTCAGACTGTCCATTCACACCCAACATCTCTTCACTCAACACCTCCCACCTTTGGCACTGAACACACAACCCGCTCCAGACAGCCGCGTTTAGCTGTTTGGATGTGTCCTTGTCGGTACCTGTCTCACTCATCTCATCTGCCAACAGCTGTTTACAGTACAGAGATGTATTGTAGGAGGGTTGTTTCTAGCAATGCCCTGGCCCTCGGGGCGAGTTCAGCTAATGAATTAATGGAGGGCCGTTGATGCCGTAGTGAAAGCTATGTGTCTCTGTGTCGGGCGGTGTTTCAGAGCAGTGGTTTTGGAGCGAGATGGAGGGATGAGAGAGAGCGAGAGAGGGATGAGGGAGGGAGGGACAAGTGAGCGAGGGAAGGACCGAGTGAGAAGGTGTGGAGGGATGAGAGAGAGAGAGAGAGAGAGAGAGAGAGAGAGAGAGAGAACAAGAGGGAGATGAAACAGAGAGAGCTTGTCCTGATGGAGATTTTTGTTTTGGAGCAAGACTGGGTGAGATGAGAGAAAGAGGGATGGAGAGACGGCGGGAGAGAGTTTTAATAGAAAGTTTGGGTGGTTTGGTAGACTGGGCAGCCAACAGACGATTAGGAGCAATTAAAGCCAACGTCAGACGACATCAATGTGTTATTCACACGTTAGACAGTGTAATGTTTCAGTACCCAGTCACACGGGTCTGAATCACTCTGTTTATCAATGACACTCTGACCACAGAATGAGCACACCGTCTGCATGATCAAACAGCAATTAACTAGTACATTATATGCTCTTTGGTTTGATATTATGTTGTTGCGCTTTACCCCAAAGAATGGCAACAATGTGCAGACTATTCCAAAAGAGCTGTATCTTAACAACCAATTCATTGGCTATAAATCACGATATCCCACTTTCCATGTCCCAGGTTGTTGAAACACTGGCATTGCTGTACGGCAGAGCCCATGTGAGATGTACGGCAGAGCCCATGTGCGATGTACTGCAGAGCCCATGTGCGATGTACTGCAGAGCCCATGTGAGATGTACTGCAGAGCCCATGTGAGATGTACGGCAGAGCCCATGTGAGATGTACGGCAGAGCCCATGTGAGATGTACGGCAGAGCCCATGTGAGATGTACGGCAGAGCCCATGTGAGATGTACGGCAGAGCCCATGTGAGATGTACGGGAGAGCCCATGTGAGATGTACGGCAGAGCCCATGTGAGATGTACGGCAGAGCCCATGTGAGATGTACGGCAGAGCCCATGTGAGATGTACGGCAGAGCCCATGTGAGATGTACGGCAGAGCCCATGTGAGATGTACTGCAGAGCCCATGTGAGATGTACTGCAGAGCCCATGTGAGATGTACTGCAGAGCCCATGTGAGATGTACTGCAGAGCCCATGTGAGATGTACTGCAGAGCCCATGTGAGATGTACGGCAGAGCCCATGTGAGATGTACGGCAGAGCCCATGTGAGATGTACTGCCGAGCCCATGTGAGATGTACGGCAGAGCCCATGTGAGATGTACGGCATAGCCCATGTGAGATGTACTGCCGAGCCCATGTGAGATGTACTGCCGAGCCCATGTGAGATGTACGGCAGAGACCATGTGAGATGTACGGCAGAGACCATGTGAGATGTACGGCAGAGCCCATGTGAGATGGACTGCAGAGCCCATGTGAGATGTACGGCAGAGCCCATGTGAGATGTACGGCAGAGCCCATGTGAGATGTACGGCAGAGCCCATGTGAGATGTACGGCAGAGCCCATGTGAGATGTACGGCAGAGCCCATGTGAGATGTACGGCAGAGCCCATGTGAGATGTACTGCAGAGCCCATGTGAGATGTACGGCAGAGCCCATGTGAGATGTACGGCAGAGCCCATGTGAGATGTACGGGAGAGCCCATGTGAGATGTACGGCAGAGCCCATGTGAGATGTACGGCAGAGCCCATGTGAGATGTACGGCAGAGCCCATGTGAGATGTACGGCAGAGCCCATGTGAGATGTACTGCAGAGCCCATGTGAGATGTACTGCAGAGCCCATGTGAGATGTACTGCAGAGCCCATGTGAGATGTACTGCAGAGCCCATGTGAGATGTACGGCAGAGCCCATGTGAGATGTACGGCAGAGCCCATGTGAGATGTACGGCAGAGCCCATGTGAGATGTACTGCCGAGCCCATGTGAGATGTACGGCAGAGCCCATGTGAGATGTACGGCATAGCCCATGTGAGATGTACTGCCGAGCCCATGTGAGATGTACTGCCGAGCCCATGTGAGATGTACGGCAGAGACCATGTGAGATGTACGGCAGAGCCCATGTGAGATGTACGGCAGAGCCCATGTGAGATGGACTGCAGAGCCCATGTGAGATGTACGGCAGAGCCCATGTGAGATGTACGGCAGAGCCCATGTGAGATGTACGGCAGAGCCCATGTGAGATGTACGGCAGAGCCCATGTGAGATGTACGGCAGAGCCCATGTGAGATGTACGGCAGAGCCCATGTGAGATGTACTGCAGAGCCCATGTGAGATGTACTGCAGAGCCCATGTGAGATGTACTGCAGAGCCCATGTGAGATGTACTGCAGAGCCCATGTGAGATGTACTGCAGAGCCCATGTGAGATGGACTGCAGAGCCCATGTGAGATGTACTGCAGAGCCCATGTGAGATGTACTGCAGAGGCCCGGCTGTTGTGCCAGATACCATGCACCACCAGGGAGTAGACAGACAAAACCCACAGACATCAGAGCCTCAACAGTACCCAGACATGTTCCTTTAATGGCTCCAGAAAGAAGTATGTGGACTGGAGAGATCTGCTGCTGCTGTTCTACGGTCGTCCCATCCAGGATGAGCTTCCCCCTGCGGCATCGCCCCGTTTCCCATCCCTATCACGTTCCATTACTTAGCAGTGTTTAACTGTATGTCTTTCCTTAACCCTCAACCTCTTCATAATTGTGTACTTTACCCGACCTTCAAGTGCTTATTTGGGGCATTTCTGTGAACTGTGAAGTCATCAGGTTTTCTCCCTGTGTGGCAACAGGCCCTTGTTGAACAGTTTCTGATTCATTACAGTAATAGACAGGGCTGAGTTGTCGAGCTCTTTAAAGTGTCACTGGATTTTTAACAGAAGTCGTAAAGAGAGCAGTAAACAGGGTAGACAAATACGTGTGTGTGTGTGTGTGTGTGTGTGTGTGTGTGTGTGTGTGTGTGTGTGTGTCGTAGTAGCTCCATTCAGCAGTGTGTGTGACCTGCTCCTGAGGCCAGGGGTACTGTGGAGGATCACACATGATGACCTCAGCACCTATGTGTGGTGGTTACCAGGTGGTTACCGGGCTGTGGGCAAGTGTTAGGAGCCAAGGCAAATATACAACAATTAGAGAGAGGGGAGAGAGGACTAGAGAGAGAGAGGAGGGAGAGGGGACTAGAGAAAGAGAGAGAGGACTAGAGAAAGAGAGAGAGGAGGGAGAGGGGACTAGAGAAAGAGAGAGAGGACTAGAGAAAGAGAGAGAGGAGGGAGAGGGGACTAGAGAAAGAGAGAGGAGGGAGAGAGGACTAGAGAAAGAGAGAGAGGAGGGAGAGGGGACTAGAGAAAGAGAGAGAATACTAGAGAAAGAGAGAGAAAGAGAGAGGGGACTAGAGAAAGAGAGAGAGGACTAGAGAAAGAGAGAGAGGAGGGAGAGAGGACTAGAGAAAGAGAGAGGAGAGGACTAGAGAGAGAGGAGAGAGAGAGAGAGAGAGGTATTGAGTCTTCACTGGTCAGCTAATTCAGTACCCTATGGTTCATGCTGTGTATTATATGACAGTACATAAGGTAGAGGTCAGTAAAAGGCTTTAAGTGTATTGTTATTTCCCTGGGTCATAGTCCTAGTGTATCTGTATGTTCTAGCCTATTGGGGAAGGCAATGCACTGAGCACCAACAAGCACTAAAGCCCCGTGTTCTTCTAGCGACACTACAGTATCCAAGTCTGTGAACATTGAAAACGGGAAACTTGGCAAGGCCAATTACAACTCCCATCAACTCTTTTTATTCTAGAGCGTTGGGCTGTTACAGCAACAACAGCAGCAATAAAATGCAGACACAGAGCAAAATGTGTGTGTGTGTGTGGTTCGATGAATGGTTCAAGGTGAGACCCTTGGTGTAGCAACGCAGCTGGCTCGAGTCCCCCTGCGCTCGTCGACAGGACCACCTAGAGTGAGAATGAGCACATTGGACCCAAAGCGGGGTCCAGTCTATAGTTATATATGATTAATGTGTGCATAAAGTTATTACATGTACCAAATCCCCCTGCAGTGTTGGACAGAGCGCCCCCCCTCTGTCTCCCTCCGGTACTGCAGCTGACGTCTGAGGGGATTGCAAATCTTGGAGCAGTTTAAAGTTGTCCCTAACGGATATATTTTTCTTCCTTCTAAATGTTCAGGTTAGCATTTGAGCCGGGGTAATCTGATCCTAGATCTGTGGTTAGGGAAAACGTCTGGGCACAGGCCGAGTAAAGCAGAACACCTGCGGTCAGATCAAACAGTGACAGTTAGTCAAACATGCGATGGCCAAAAATAATGTATCCCTGGAGTTGGTGTAGGATGAGTCAAGTGGGTGAAGGTGATTTATCTTTGTCTTTCCCATATATGGTAGGAACAGGGAGGTTGGGCGGTGGGTGGCCACAAGCATTGGATTGAATCACTGTATCACCATGGACGCAGGTCACAAAGAGTGGTGTGTGTGTGTGTGTTTAGGCAGCAGAGGTCTCACGGTCAGGTTGTGATAGGACTAAAAATAATAAATGCATGACTATCAGACTTCCAATTTCTATCCTTGTTTTCTAGAGACGTTACAAGTCTATTTGTTCTAGTTCTATGGTAAATAAAGCAGGTTGAAGATTGAGAGAGATTGACATCAATCACTGTGACTCTTTATATAATAACATAGCAGCAGACTGGGTTTCACCTTGGGCATACTGTGCAACCGGACCATACTATTCTGTGTGTGTGTGTGTGTGTGCGTGCGAGAGATGAGAGAAAGAGAAGATGAACGTGTGTTTGCGGGAGTGTTTGCAAGTATGTGTATTTGCGGGAGTGCATGTGTTTGGGTGCGTTTGAGACCAGTGTGTGTGGGATGGAATGCGTACTGCTGGGAAGGCTCTCGGGGAAAGTTTGCGAGGTCATCTCAATTTGCCAGGGGTGATCCATGGGTTAATCCATCACCCATTAGGTCTCACAAGGCAGATAGGAGGTCGGGGAGATGAGCCCATATCTCTCTCATCTCATCCCCCGCAAGCACACACATTATTAAGAAAGAGAGGGAGAGCAAGTCAAGAGAGAGAAACGGAGAGAGAACCAGCCGGTAAGAAGAAACGGAGAGAGAACCAGCCGGTAAGAATAAGCTCCACATCCTTGTTAGCCTGACACTCCCCCTTCCCCATTAACCCCTTCCCTCTCGTTGTTGCCTCCATCGATTTGAATTAGGCTTGGTTTCTAGCCGGGAAGAGAAGGGTAGTGCAATGAGCCCCTGCTTACTCAGCCCTGATGGTCCGTTATGGGCCCTTTATAGAGAGAGCTGCTGGGCTCTTGACTCAGCAAGTTACCAGTAGAGCTTTAAATAGCTTCCTCTTCTCACATCGTCACTGCTGTCTGGGGGTCTGACAGAAATGTGTATGTGAGAAAGAGAGCGACTGTGTGTTTGTGTGAGTCATTCATATGAGTCCCCCATCCCCATCTGAAAAGGCCATTAGGTTCCTGCATGGGTCCCTTCCTGCTTCTAATAACAAAAGTTCTATCTAGCACTGGAGCGTGACAAAGCCAACAAATGGGCCCTAATTATGAGGGCGATAAGGAAATGGCGTCATTACTGCTAATATTAGTTTTATGAGAGGATACTGCGTCAAGTGGCCCAAGAGAGAAGGGTGTCTGGGTCTCTAGTGGAAATGTATTTCCAATGGGGGCCTCCGTTCCCTTCAGGAGGATTGGTTATTGTCTTAGAACTATGAACCCCTGGACCTGGGGATGGAAAAAATAAGATGAAAAAGACCAAAATGATAGACAGAGAGAGAGAGAGAGAGAGAGTTGGGCCGGGATTCAAACCGACGCAGATTAATGGCCTACACACGGCGATTGACTTCTAAAAGCAATTTTCCCAGACGTTCGAGACGGAGATCCCGTAAACGCTGCGGATGTCACATTTAAAAGTCAATCGGAGCGCACAGGTCTTTAATCCGTGTTGGTTTGAATCTTGGCCTTGGTCTCAATCATGGTCCTCCCCCTCTACATGAAATGAACAATCAAGAATCTCGATCAATCAACTCAAATCTTATTGGTCACATACACATGGTTAGCAGATGTTAATGTGAGTGTAGCGAAATGCTTGTGCTTCTAGTTCCGACAGGGCAGTAATATCTAACAAGTAATCTAACAATTCCCTCCTTCAGCTGCATATCCAGTGGATATCCAGAGGTAGGCCACACATCCAGTGGATATCCAGAGGTAGGCCACACATCCAGTGGATATCCAGAGGTAGGCCACACATCCAGTGGATATCCAGAGGTAGGCCACACATCCAGTGGATATCCAGAGGTAGGCCACACATCCAGTGGATATCCAGAGGTAGGCCACACATCCAGTGGATATCCAGAGGTAGGCCACACATCCAGTGGATATCCAGAGGTAGGCCACACATCCAGTGGATATCCAGAGGTAGGCCACACATCCAGTGGATATCCAGAGGTAGGCCACACATCCAGTGGATATCCAGAGGTAGGCCACACATCCAGTGGATATCCAGAGGTAGGCCACACATCCAGTGGATATCCAGAGGTAGGCCACACATCCAGTGGATATCCAGAGGTAGGCCACACATCCAGTGGATATCCAGAGGTAGGCCACACATCCAGTGGATATCCAGAGGTAGGCCACACATCCAGTGGATATCCAGAGGTAGGCCACACATCCAGTGGATATCCAGAGGTAGGCCACACATCCAGTGGATATCCAGAGGTAGGCCACACATCCAGTGGATATCCAGAGGATATAGGCCACACATCCAGTGGATATCCAGAGGTAGGCCACACATCCAGTGGATATCCAGAGGTAGGCCACACATCCAGTGGATATCCACAGGTAGGCCACACATCCAGTGGATATCCACAGGTAGGCCACACATCCAGTGGATATCCACAGGTAGGCCACACATCCAGTGGATATCCACAGGTAGGCCACACATCCAGTGGATATCCACAGGTAGGCCACACATCCAGTGGATATCCACAGGTAGGCCACACATCCAGTGGATATCCACAGGTAGGCCACACATCCAGTGGATATCCACAGGTAGGCCACACATCCAGTGGATATCCACAGGTAGGCCACACATCCAGTGGATATCCACAGGTAGGCCACACATCCAGTGGATATCCACAGGTAGGCCACACATCCAGTGGATATCCACAGGTAGGCCACACATCCAGTGGATATCCACAGGTAGGCCACATCTGAAGCAGCAGGAACAGGAGGAATAACCTCCCTTCTTTCCGCCTCTAAGATCCTTGGGATTCGGGAATGTTTCCCTCTCTTTTTTCATTTTTCCAAGGACTCCTCATATTTTCACCCGGAGGCTGCTAGGAGGACAGGGCGCTGGCCGGAGATAAAAGCCAGGGTGGGGATGAGAGATGATCCGTAAGAGCCTGTGTTCCTGTCTCCCGTCGTCTCTGAGGAGAGAGAGAGAGGGATGGAGCCGGGCCGGTCGTATAGCAGTGGGTGGGTGGGTGGATGGGTGGCTCACTCCCAACCCAGAACTCCTTTTAAAAATGTTTTTAACTCATGTGCTAGAGTACTGTGGTTGTGGCATATGGGAGCTGCAACAGTAGCCATTCTGACCTTGACCGTGGCCGTACAGGGGCCTTAACTCCCTCCCGTCTTGCCCTGCCCTCTTGGGGTGTTGTGAGGTATTGAAGTACATGGTATATGTGGTCATTGTTAGGTGTCAAAGAGCGAGAGGGAGGGTGCTTGAGAAGGATTGTGACACCATCCCTTTATCTCGGCCCTGTGGAATCAGGGGCTCCTCGTCGACGACCGTTTATTTATCTGGGAAGGAAGCGAGACGCGTTTCCACGAGATACATTATCTGGTTTCCCGCGAAGTGGAGGTGTTGTCAAGGCGACAGGCGGGAAATTGAAGTGAGCTCAGAGCACCAATAACAAACAGTGACAGAGGCAGAATGGAGTTGGATTAAGAAATAGAATAACAGTGGAGGTAAGTGTTTGGTCTGCACCTTTGCACCATGGCTCTTTGACCTTAGTCGGAAATTACACTTTTTTTATTTTTTCCTGTTCAAATTGGTCACTCCCCCTGTATGACAATAGACAAATGTTGACAGGAGACTGATCCTGGAACAGTGAAAATTCTGAAAGTTGGTTGATGGCACGTGCACAATGATGGCCAAGCAAAAAGACAAAAGGTTGCTTGATTTTTTTTTTTGATTGACACGCATATTCAGAATGCATCTGTTTTTTTTAATACCAAATAGCATAGATTGGTTAATGCAGGCCTAGTTTTCAGTGCTCAGTATATCAGCTGCACATTTTTGAGACAAAAACACCTTTCCACCCCAGAATGTCAGAGAATTAATCCAAAGTCATTTTCAATAGATTATGTTTAAGTGGTCCATTGACAATAATTATGGTTCATTTTCCTGGCCCACCGAACACAATCGGTTTCAAACCACGAGTCCCCTGCCAGAGCAAATAAAACCACATATCTACAGAATCAATAGAACATTTAAGGTAATATTATTCTTTTCATAAATTTCACAACCACTTTAATTTTGTTGGATGGCTCTGAACTAGTGCTCAGCAGCCAAACAGGCCACAGGAGTGGTATCAGGGAGCCAATAGAAATCCTACAGGTAGAATCTGGGGCATGTCATAGGCTATCTGATAGGAACAGGAAGTTTTTGGAGTTCCGTTGTGTTTTCTGATACTGTTAATATTTTATCATTTGAGAGATTCTATCCACTCTGTCACTTCCTTATTCTGTCCTGGTCAAACAAGCACATTTCACTTCAGATCATTTCCTTCAGATACTCTGTATAAGAAAGGACAGAAACATACCTTTATGATCCGCACATCCATTGGCTTTGAGCAGGTGCAAAACATCAAAGTTTCCCAATGAAGACCTAAGGGTTGAATCACACCTGGGATCGCAGTGTGCGTACTGCAGAGACTTCCAAATAACGAGATGTTTCCCCCACTCTTCTGATCTGGGGGACTGAAATCCTCAAATCATTACCTGTTCTGACTTCTGACTCCTCAGCATTTCCACTCAAACAATGCAGCAATTACTTCTAGGCCCGTTTGCTTTTCTTTCCACAAAGTTGGACATTTTTTGGAAACTTGGGCCTTTTTTGTGTGTGCACAAGGCCACCTCAGGTTCCAAATGGTTCTGTTTCAGCAATTAGAGAGCCTTGCTGAGCTTGTAATCATTATTTAGTGGTAATGTAGGACTTCCTCCATTGTGACATTACCATTTGAATCTGGACCTTGTTGCGCAACACTTCGAAAAACAAACTCTCAACGTCTCCGCAAACTCTGCTCTGCAAATCCCAGCCCAGGTTCCCTAATTGACCCACTCCTGATGAGTTAATTACAACAAGGTTTGGGGTTTCTGGGTTTCAGGATTTGAGGGGCTATTTATACCCCCCCCCCCCCCCCATCTCAATGCCCCCCTGTATCCTTCCTCCGCAAGTCAGAAGTGTCAGAATCGGTTACGGAGACCTGAAGCTGTAATTTCGTTCAAAGTAACGTTTGGGGGGAAAAAACTCCAGGAACTACTGTTCCATAGCGGCAATTAGAGTTAGAGGGATCCAATGGTTGGTGTGTGCTGTGGGTTTCCCAGAATTCCAGTGGGGCGAGGGGTAGGGGGTGGGTGCTGTGCAAGAGGCATTATGACATGGCAGTGTTCTGTGGTAACTGCGGTTCTGGGAGCCGGTTCAGAAACAACCTTTCAGCTCCATCAGTGTCAGAAGCAATCAGCCTGGACAGAACCAGCTGGTGTAGTTACACTTCAACAAAAAATATAACCATCGATCGTTGTCATTGGATATGGATATCTGCTGGTTTCCATTTTTAGCATAATAATAAGCAACCCCTCAGAACTATGTCGAAGTCATTGTTCTTTTCGCTTTATCATTCGGAGTGCTTGTGCAAATACTTGTAGAGTAACGAGGCAATTGTGTCACGCCATTGTGTTTCTCCTCCAGTGTTGCAGTAAGTTACTTCTTCTTCTATAGCTTGAGTGTTAGGCTACACAGGCCCTGAAAAGACCTCTTCCTGTTCCTAGCAAGCTATGATATGTTGTTTTTTATCAGGCCTTGAAAAGACCTCTTCCTGGTCCTAGCAAGCTATGATATGTTGTTTTTTATCAGGCCCTAAAAAGACCTCTTCCTGGTCCTAGCAAGCTTTTTTTTAAATCTGGGTTTTGGCAGATGTATTGATTAATGTACCGTGATTTATTATAAGAATCATCCAGCAGACATTCATGAAATATGTACTGTAGAAATATGTACTGTAGAAATATGCTACTGTAATAAGGTCTGTGTATGCCCATTTGTGGAGGGGTCCAGGCCCATTACAAAATCATAATGACTATCCCTTCTCCCTCTCACTTAAACAGTGGAACAGCAGCATCATCATCATCATTTCATCACTGTATTTGACTCTAGAACATTACCGTTCCGTATTAGTGTCCTGATGTGAGTTTCTCTGGCTAGCTGGCCGAGACCTGGCAGAGTGTCTCAGTGTGAGCTCATCTTCCACACTGTGCTCTCTCTCTCCGCTGCCGCGTCCAAGAACAACGCCTGAGCCGGGGCAGAAGCGCTGGCTTCACACCCCATTAGCCGCCCTAAGCATCCACGCTGAGGCTTTGAAGGCTTCAAACAGGGGTGGAGAAAGACGGGCCATGGCGGGAAGTGAATTCCTCCACACACACAGTCGTACCTTGGAGAGACACACACACACACACACAATCGAAAAACACAACCCCCCCCCCCAAAAAAAATGTACGACGTTGTTGAATTTGGGCGAGAGTGGCGTCATTCTACAAACGAGAGAGGAATGAGAGAGAGGTGGGGAGAAAATAACAATAAACGTGTCCAAGGGAAGGCTGAGGAGCGCCGCAGGTTCCTACTTTCCGGTTTCGCCGCTTCCTGCTAGTTCCCACTTCTCAATAGGAGAGACTGCACTAGATGTGTGGCAGGGAGTCATACGCTCCTCTCCTCCTGCAACCTTCTCATCCCTCATTTAAATGAGTGAAGAAGTCTGCCCAGGAGAACAGGCTCAATGTTTAGTAGCTACAGGTTGGGTTTATATCTTACAAAGTATCTGAGCTGAGACGGTGCAAATGCCTCCCCGACCGCAGTGCTCTGACAGCCCCAGTCTCTTTCTATTTACACTGTGGCTGAGGCTGAGTCCAGACGCTCTGAGCATAGTTCTACACACAGAACCTGTAACTCATGAGGTGTGTGTGTGTGTGTGCAAGCGTGCGTGCTTCTGTGTGTGAGAAAGAGAGCTGGAGATGTATCTTTTGACAAATCTCATGTAGGCCAGTTTACAGAGGGATGTTGATGTAATATCAGTATATTGTTGTTATGAGAGTAGTTGTTCCTAACTCAATTAGGAATCTACAGTTTGTGGGTATTCGTATGATTTCAAATGACTGGAAAAACAGGCATGGTTTAACGGCTGAGTCAGGGGGTTGAGAACTTTGGCACAAGTCATTTCAATGAAATCGAATTTCCTCCTAAACACATTTATGTTCATTGAATGCTTCCCAAGTTAGGTTACCATCGAGAGCCAGCCAATAATAAATACCTTAAATAAGTACCAAGCTGCGACTCTTCTGCTCACAGCCACCATCCAGGGTCATTGAGTTGGTTTAACCATGTTCTTTCATTGCACCCTGTGCTGCGATCAGCCCCCCGAGACTCTTCTGCTCACAGCCACCATCCAGGGTCATTGAGTTGGTTTAACCCTGTTCTTTCATTGCACCCTGTGCTGCGATCAGCCCCCCGAGACTCTTCTGCTCACAGCCACCATCCAGGGTCATTGAGTTGGTTTAACCCTGTTCTTTCATTGCACCCTGTGCTGCGATCAGCCCCCGAGACTCTTCTGCTCACAGCCACCATCCAGGGTCATTGAGTTGGTTTAACCCTGTTCTTTCATTGCACCCTGTGCTGCGATCAGCCCCCGAGACTCTTCTGCTCACAGCCACCATCCAGGGTCATTGAGTTGGTTTAACCCTGTTCTTTCATTGCACCCTGTGCTGCGATCAGCCCCCGAGACTCTTCTGCTCACAGCCACCATCCAGGGTCATTGAGTTGGTTTAACCATGTTCTTTCATTGCACCCTGTGCTGCGATCAGCCCCCCGAGACTCTTCTGCTCACAGCCACCATCCAGGGTCATTGAGTTGGTTTAACCATGTTCTTTCATTGCACCCTGTGCTGCGATCAGCCCCCCGAGACTCTTCTGCTCACAGCCACCATCCAGGGTCATTGAGTTGGTTTAACCATGTTCTTTCATTGCACCCTGTGCTGCGATCAGCCCCCCGAGACTCTTCTGCTCACAGCCACCATCCAGGGTCATTGAGTTGGTTTAACCATGTTCTTTCATTGCACCCTGTGCTGCGATCAGCCCCCCGAGACTCTTCTGCTCACAGCCACCATCCAGGGTCATTGAGTTGGTTTAACCCTGTTCTTTCATTGCACCCTGTGCTGCGATCAGCCCCCCGAGACTCTTCTGCTCACAGCCACCATCCAGGGTCATTGAGTTGGTTTAACCCTGTTCTTTCATTGCACCCTGTGCTGCGATCAGCCCCCCGAGACTCTTCTGCTCACAGCCACCATCCAGGGTCATTGAGTTGGTTTAACCCTGTTCTTTCATTGCACCCTGTGCTGCGATCAGCCCCCCGAGACTCTTCTGCTCACAGCCACCATCCAGGGTCATTGAGTTGGTTTAACCATGTTCTTTCATTGCACCCTGTGCTGCGATCAGCCCCGAGACTCTTCTGCTCACAGCCACCATCCAGGGTCATTGAGTTGGTTTAACCCTGTTCTTTCATTGCACCCTGTGCTGCGATCAGCCACCATCCCCCGAGACTCTTCTGCTCACAGCCACCATCCAGGGTCATTGAGTTGGTTTAACCATGTTCTTTCATTGCACCCTGTGCTGCGATCAGCCCCCGAGACTCTTCTGCTCACAGCCACCATCCAGGGTCATTGAGTTGGTTTAACCCTGTTCTTTCATTGCACCCTGTGCTGCGATCAGCCCCCGAGACTCTTCTGCTCACAGCCACCATCCAGGGTCATTGAGTTGGTTTAACCCTGTTCTTTCATTGCACCCTGTGCTGCGATCAGCCCCCGAGACTCTTCTGCTCACAGCCACCATCCAGGGTCATTGAGTTCAGTTGGTTTAACCATGTTGGTTTTCATTGCACCCTGTGCTGCGATCAGCCCCCGAGACTCTTCTGCTCACAGCCACCATCCAGGGTCATTGAGTTGGTTTAACCCTGTTCTTTCATTGCACCCTGTGCTGCGATCAGCCCCCGAGACTCTTCTGCTCACAGCCACCATCCAGGGTCATTGAGTTGGTTTAACCATGTTCTTTCATTGCACCCTGTGCTGCGATCAGCCCCCCGAGACTCTTCTGCTCACAGCCACCATCCAGGGTCATTGAGTTGGTTTAACCATGTTCTTTCATTGCACCCTGTGCTGCGATCAGCCCCCCGAGACTCTTCTGCTCACAGCCACCATCCAGGGTCATTGAGTTGGTTTAACCCTGTTCTTTCATTGCACCCTGTGCTGCGATCAGCCCCCCGAGACTCTTCTGCTCACAGCCACCATCCAGGGTCATTGAGTTGGTTTAACCCTGTTCTTTCATTGCACCCTGTGCTGCGATCAGCCCCCCGAGACTCTTTGCACTAATTGACTGATTGTTAAAAGAGCTAGAAAAGATCAGGCAAGTTAAATATCCCAGACCTGAATGCTCTGTGAAAGAGAGGTAACTTAACACACACTCTGTGGGAGAGGGAAAGGACAAGTGTTTAGTTTGCAGGGAGAGAGAAAGCAGTCAGCCTGCAGAGCATAGCCTATAGCAGAGAATCTAGATTCTACACCCCTTCTCTCCTCCTTTCCTCCCCCTCTTTATCTGGCACTTCTCTTCTTCTCCACCACCTTTCCTCTCCTCCCCTTTTGCCCAAACTAAAGTCATTTTCATGCCTTTTTATAAAAAAATAAAAAAAATATTTTGCAGTGGACTTGCGTTCTAATAAAGCAGCGTGAAAACTGGTTAAGGCCAGAGCGTGGACGGCGGTAAATCGTCGAGAGGTGACACATGCTAACGACATCTGCAGCAGGCAGGGAAGGAAAGCCTCCGGTTCTCCTCGATCCCCCGAGAAGTGTCACGCCACATTTCTGCGGTGGTAGAAGACCCAGCGGGTCGTGGTTGGGGGTAGCGCGAAAAGGTTCAAGTTCACGCACCTGGTGACAATGGGCCCTAGTGCTATAATCACTAATGAGGCTAGGAGAGAAGTGGAGCTGGTTTATTGACTAGAGCAGAGAGATTGACTAGAGAGGGTTTTACTCCTACACTCTTAGAAAAAATGGTTATTCGGCCTTCCCCATAGGAGAACCCTTTTTGGTTCCAGGTAGAACCCTTTTTGGTTCCAGGTCGAACCCTTTTGTGTTCCATGTAGAACCCACTGGGGAGAGGATTCTACATGGAACCCAATCGGCTTCTACCCGGAACCAAAAAGGGCTTTTCAAAGGGTTCCTATGGGGCCAGCCGAAAACCCCTTATTAGGTTCTAGATAGCATTTTTTTTTCTAAGAGTGTATACATTCATACATTCATTCATTCATCCCCCCCATTCACTTCCTCTTGGCTGTGATCATACAATAATGATATTATCGTGCACGCTTGTTCTAGGTCCCAGATCGCTAAAGAAGTCCCTCATTGTCAATTAATCGTACATTCAAGTCAGGATTTACGATATACGTGACATCACTCTGGGCCAGATAGTGAGAAACAAGGCAATTATTTGACATGCTATGTGTTATGATTAATGGATCTGAAAACTCCCAAGGAGGCCATTGGAAGTGGTTGCTTTACTTGATTAAACTGAACAGTCCTATAGTTGTACATGCATTACCTCAAAAGAGGTGATTTGTAGACTCAAGACTTTGGGGAACTTCTGTTACTAACCTACAGTATTTGCATCACTTGTTAGTGATTTTGCATAACACTCCAAACCAGAGTGACTCACACAACAAGTGCGTTTTACGACCCCATAAAACCAAGCATAAGCCAATTAGCCAACCAAAAAGACATTACTAGCCGTTTCTCATCCATGGTTCGTCTGCTGACGAGGATTGTTTTTCTCTCCCAATAGTCCAATATGCGAAGAGCCAGCCTTAGCAAACGACAAACCCCTCTCCACCGTCTTTCAACATATGAACAAAAAATAAGGTGTCACAGAGATGGTGTTAGAGGGGATATCCCCTCATGTCTGTCTCTTCCCGTCAGCATCAGAGGAGACAAGACAGGAAACGTACCCTACCTTTCCCTGCCTGAAGGGTCTTGCTAACACTAACCCCATTCATCTTCAAACACTGTTTTATTTGATATTTTCCCTCAAAATCCAGCCAGTCATCTCTGTAACAGAAACTGCCTGTCACCTCTGTTTTGTGACTAATATGACAGGTTAATATCTTCATTTGGAGATACTGTGTGTGTGTGTGTGTGTGTGTGTGTGTGTGTAGGCCCACCTTAATTGCAGACTCGGCTGGATTAGTGTAAACCGCAGTTATGATAAGTGTTGGTTTAGTTAGCATAGCGCCGTACGCCCGCCGTCTCAGTGTCTTAGTCGACAACTTGGCGTTCTCAGCCAGGCCCTCAGGCAAGGGGAAAGGAGCCTGCCAAAATATGTGAGATCAGAAAATCCCTTTTTGAGTCGGTCTCCTAGAAACCAAAGCAACGCAGCCCAAATAGACTGCAGGTGATATTTGACAAGAGAAGGGAGATGGGAGGGAGCCGTTGTTTACAGAGATCCGTCTCACATCTTTCTGATCAGTGTTGGGTCAGTGTAGTCCAAGAGCCGTTTGTGGTTGTCCAGTGCTGGGCTAGGTGGAGAAGACACACCGTTAAGTAATACGGCTGGTTGTCCAACTGTGGAAAACAGAGTGGAACAGTATTATCATTGGTTTTGAAGGTCGTGTTGATGCCAGGACTTGCGACGGGTTGAGCAATTGTTTTACACAGTTTGGTTCCCGACTTCCCGTCGATGTGATGAGGTCTTGGTTCAGTTTGATCAGGATCAGATAGAGGATTTATCCAGATTTACCACAGTACCCATCTGATGAACTTTGGTCTGGCAAAAGGAAGCGCGAAGCTCAGCACAACGATTCGGTCTGGAATTGACTGCGAAAAAGGAAACACTGCTCCAATGCGCCAACAGTTAAATAAAATCCATCTCTAGTCCCCAATGCTCCCCTCGCTTACCGTTCAATAAAATAAAACCGAACCGCTTCATAAGTGAAAGCAGAGATTTTGGTTTGCCCTCCACTGACAGCTATAAATCCAGACATTCTCAATCTGTATTGTGTTCAACACACTTCCCTGTGCCATTGACCAATCAGATTCATTTATTTGTGGAGGTCTCGGCTACAGTAACCGACCACTAGCCTGGTTTCTCGTGGAGTTCTTGGCCACAATATCCCGGTTTAACTCATGGTGAATACAGCGCTCTGTCTGGTTAAACCAGGCTTTGCGGATCCCACTGCTGACACCAGTGGGAGAGTTGTCGGAGGGCGATAGTGTCAGTGGATGCTCCAGCACTGTGTCCTCATGCTGTCTACCAATCAAATTCACTCATGGGAGTTCTTAGCTACAGGAACCTAATCGGATCCCACCCTTGACACAGTTGTCGGAGTTGTGACTGACAGTGCAAGTGGATGGATGCTCCTCCAGTCCAGCACTGAGTCCCCACTGGGTATCAGTCCCTCACGCTATTAAGACGGCTGGGTCTTTGTGGGTATTGTTTATTGGGGGTCTATGGGAGGCCTGACAGCCCTTATTGTATTCTTTATTCACCCCTAAAGGGCTTTCACTGCCACGGCCTGAATGGGGCCTGTCCACGTCAGATTGCCCCCATGGCATTTTCAGGGCTTAGTTCACACACAACGCACCATCAGGATCAACAGCCTCAAGCCTTTAGTGTTCCCTGTGTGTTGGTATGTCGTTGTTTTACTGAAGAAGTGGAGGGAAGATCTTTTCCAGGCAACGGCGGCTTTATTTAGCAATTACTCATCCAAACACACGATTGAGAATAGACACAGAAACACTAACACTCACAGATGCTTAGGTACTGTACACACACACACACACACACACACACACACACACACACACAATCTCTCTCCACACACAACCAGACAATAGAAGCCTTGCAGATTGATGCACCTCAGATCAGAAGCTGGCCCCTTTACAAACTAGCCCTATTATAGGCTCCCAGCGTGAGGTGGAAGTGCCAGAGTGGCCCCGGGCCCCTACACACCCTCCAGGCCCCCGGGGCCACACCAGGGCTCCCTAACGAGAGGGCAGGCCGGACGTTAAATGGGCGCTAATGTGGGGAAAGAGGAGGCCATTGGGACCCCTTTGTTGTTGGCCCCTGAGTGTGGCAAGATCAACAGGCCTGATTAGTCCCCATGCTGTGGGACTATCTGCCCCCATGGAGGCTTCCTTATCTGGGCTGCTTAGGGTGAGTGATTTCTGCTACTGCAGGTTGCTGACGATGAAATGGTGGTGGAAGTGTGACCCATGAGGAACATATAGGGACTGGTAAGAGTCATAAAGGGTGGAGAGGACACAAATGGGAATAGTTGTTTTACATCCTGGAGCATACAGTACACCCGTGGGATCAAGTTACTCCTGAACACTGACCGAAGGAAGATTTCACATCTGTAACTTCTACCCAGAGCGACAGTACAGTCAGTATACAGTATAGTACCATTAGATATTTCAAACTGTACTCTACGGTCACCATGGGCCCTCAGTCTTCAGAAAGAACATTGTTTGCAGTACGACTGTCAAATTGAAAGTTGGATAGTCTTCATTTTGGACCCATAGGCAAATCCACTAGACGAGACCTTCCACCTGGTTGAAACAGAGGGAATCCTGAGATGGAGAATCCTGCTAATGTTCATTCTCCTCCAGTCCCAAATCCTCTCTGCTTAGCGTTAACCTTAGAACCCCGGCTTCATTAGGATTCCCCCCCCGCAGCAGAGCACCCTGCTTTCTCACAGCTCTTAATTGCGGCGGAATATGTTTTTATTAGCCAACTGACAGAACAGAACAGAAACACAGGAGCTCAGGCTATTCCCGTCTGTCTGCGAGGGGAATTGACTCATTTGAAGGAGGAAAATTAACGATATGAGAATGCAAATGTGTAAGAAACATCCAGAGCCAGTGGTTGCCGGAGTTAAATTCTGAAATTAGACACAAACCCATAACAGCTGGACTGATATAAAAAAAGTTGACACAGTTGGGGAAAGCCTGTTTTGGTTCGTAAACAATCCTGCCCATTTGAAAACAGTTAAATTCAGATTTCAGTCCCACAGCTAGACCAGTACATATTTCATCACAGCCACAGGAGGCTTGATGGATATACAGCCCGGAACTCAATTGCACAAGGCTACGTCCCAAATGGCAGCCTGTTCCCTATATAGTGTACTACTTTTGACCAGAGCCCTATGGTCCTTGGTAAAAAGTAGTGCATTGAATAGGAAAAAGGGGGCCTTTTGCACACAACCCACATCTCTTTAATTAAGTGGAGCCTGAGATTTAACAAGCAACAGACTGATAAAAATCATATTTTATGTGCCAGAGACGAGTCATTAAAATGTGTGCATGTGAGACATGCCATTCTTGAGAGAGAGAGATACTGCTAATTAGCAGTGATAATGGAATTAAATTTGCCTGATAGAATCTCAGCAGGCTGTCAGCACCCCTCTCTCCATCCTCTCTGTCCTCTCCCTCTCTGTCCTCTCCCTCTCTGTCCTCTCCCTCTCTGTCCTCTCCCTCTGTCCTCTCCCTCTCTGTCCTCTCCCTCTCTGTCCTCTCCCTCTCTGTCCTCTCCCTCTGTCCTCTCCCTCTCTGTCCTCTCCCTCTCTGTCCTCTCCCTCTCTGTCCTCTCCCTCTCTGTCCTCTCCCTCTCTGTCCTCTCCCTCTCTGTCCTCTCCCCTCTGTCCTCTCCCTCTCTGTCCTCTCCCTCTGTCCTGTCCCTCTGTCCTCTCTCTGTCCTCTCCCTCTCTGTCCTCTCCCTCTCTGTCCTCTCCCTCTGTCCTCTCCCTCTCTGTCCTCTCCCTCTCTGTCCTCTCCCTCTCTGTCCTCTCCCTCTGTCCTCTCCCCCTCTGTCCTCTCCCCTCTGTCCTCTCCCTCTCTGTCCTCTCTCCCTCTGTCCTCTCTCCCTCTGTCCTCTCTCCCTCTGTCCTCTCTCCCTCTGTCCTCTCCCCCTCTGTCCTCTCCCTCTCTGTCCTCTCCCTCTCTGTCCTCTCCCTCTGTCCTCTCTCTCTCTGTCCTCTCTCCCTCTGTCCTCTCCCTCTCTGTCCTCTCCATCCCTGGGAAGTTTCAGGGAGGTCCTGCACTGCCTCTCTGGCAGAGTGACCCCTCCACACCCACAAACTGACCCCCTCTTCCTCTGCCTCACACCTCCAGAAATCAGGCCCATGCCTCTCCCTTTCCTCCAACGCTCCCTGATCGTCTTTTATGCTTCTGGTTTAAATTTGTGGGCTTAAGTAGTTTCCTTGAGGTTGATATAAAGTATGGAAGTCACATAGATCTACAACCCTATAAAGATCTACAACCCTAGAAAGATCTACAACTCTAGAATACACTTGGAGGATGGACCTGAAACAGGCCTGAAGGGGAAACTGTTACAAACTTGCAATGACTATCTTGTGCTGATGATTGCCAATTAAAGGTACAACAGGAACACATTTTTCAATCAGATGGTTCTAAATGAATATTTCATGAAAATATGGAATAACATTGCGGGGACACGATTTCACATTGCGGGGACATGATTTCACATTGCGGGGACATGATTTCACATTGCGGGGACATGATTTCACATTGTGTCACACATGTAAGAATGGAACAACTTGTGCAAAGCACATTTGTTTGTTTTGACTGGGCCTCCACTGTAACCTCTGTAGAGAGAGTGACCATGGAGTCGACAGGGTCCTGTTTGACAATACAGACAGTTGTCTTCAATTAAATACGGAGCGTTTACATTCTTACACATCGATACAGATACAGGTGTTTGTCTGAACGGGAATGACATAAATCCTTCTCTTCCGGCCATGCATTCAGACAAACGAAGGCCGGCGCTATGTTAAATGTGTGTTTCATTAGTAGCATATCGCTGACTCCATTCCCTTCATTCCCCACCTGGAAACTGATCTGAAATCAGAGTTTGTTATTGTGGGGCCTTGTCCACTCTGGTTAAGGTGATCAAAGAACCGTCATCTTAATATGTTCCTTCCTGGTACGCTTTCTCTCTCTAATCTTTGATTTGTTTGTGTCACGCCAAGGTGATACTGTAGTTTCACATCAGACCTTTTTTTCTTTTTCCAATTAAAAAAGTTTAGATTTCCGTCAAACCATCAAAGCCATCCTGGAACATTCCGGTAACTTGTAAAATGAATCATCATTATCTCCGTGGCTCCAACCCAAGACGTTGTGTTCTCTTCCCTTCCCGTCCAAAATAACAGCTGGCTTTGTGCAAAATATTACAAATGTTTGACGCACGCCGGATGCTATTGAAACCGTCTGGACTGGAGAGGAGAACAAAAGGAAGAAGGCGTAGGAGAATAGCTGGAGTTTTCTTTAATGAGAGAGACATTAATTGAACGGACGACTTTAAAAGGAATGTCTCCCGAACCGCTCCAGCAGTATATGTAAGGGGTGTACAGCTTTTAAATACAGGGGCACGGCTTGACACTTGACCTGTGATTTCATATTTCTGTTTTCTGTTGACACTGTTCACTAAGGGCCCGATTCCGACTTAGGAAATATACGCCTTTCCTAGGCACATCTTTCCTACACATGCCTTTCCTACGCCAAGGGTGAAATTGTGGTGTCAGATGTATTATTTTAATATTTTAAAATGCATTTCCTGCAATTCTACAGAGTTTGACATGACTTATTATGCCTCTCTTGAGGGGTATTTTGAACACACAGTATAAGTGGAAGGATAAGTAGAGCTGGCCAATCAGCGGTGGACTCATAACATTTTTTTTATGACTGTTATACGCCCACACCATTTTGTCATTGAGGTACGCCCACACCATTCCAACACAGAAAATATGCTTTTTAACATGCCTAATTACACTTTTTTTGGGGAAGGAAAACAATTGAACTCCTATTGTAATTAATTACAGGTAATATTTAATTGAATCCTGAAAACACTGGGCAGTTACTTTAAACGCGAAAATAACGACTTTAAACTGTATAATTTATCAATGCGCCATCATACCAGATCATTTAATGCATAAAACCCAAAACAATGGTAGATTTAAAAATACTCAGATTTTGTAGATTATATAGACACCTTTTTAGGGTTGGGAAAGTGTGTATAAATCATGAACAAAATGGTTTGGAGAGCCTTTACGCACCAAATATATTGACGAATCAAAAATACTGTGGTTTGATTCATCCTGAAAGTTGCCATATTCAAGTTCAATCTGTGAAATACAGGAAGGTTGACCATTTTTTTCAATAAGGGTTCAACAATAGTCCTATAAATCTATCCTAATCCTTACTAATCATGGAGCTGTGCTGACAACGGGTCCAGTCGTTGTGAACCGTGCTCCAGGCTCCAGCTTTATCCTGTGTGGTCCATAATGACTCAAATAGGTTACATGTCCCCCCAAAAATCATCTAAAACTATTGCTATGTGTAATTACAATCCCCTTCACCAAGCTGATTACTCATTTACTTAGCTCTTATCAATGTATAATTTACAGTGCATGGAGAATGATGTTATTTCTATCGGGGGGAAAAGAAAGTAGATGCTTTTTCCACTCTGTCGGAGTTGTAACTACGTTGGAGCTGTCAAATTGGTGAGCAGCTGCTCTTGATCACTGTTAGGAAGCCACTAAACCGATCTGCTCGCGTAGAAGTTCAGAACAACAAAATGTAGTTGTAGAAATAATAAAGATCAAATTTAAACGAATTCAACGAAATAATGAGGATTTCTGTCATCCTCATCGAGGTGTAGATTACATCTCACATTCCAGTGTTCGAACTTGTAAACAAGGCTGCATGGGATTTGTCCGAACGCGACTCCGTGCAGCCAATGGCAATGTCCGCTTTATGTATACAGCTCTAACGCAGTTCCACCTCCAACACCGCCAAAACCACCGTTAATGCGGATGTTGGCTAAAGTGGATATGATTGAATAGAGCATTTAATCTGATTCAATAAAGCTCCCTCATTCCATCGAAGGTAAAACAGAATGTCAGCTATTACATTTTTGTTTTGTTGTTGAATTGACTGGCAGTTATTAGATGTGTACTAAACAACATCAGACTGCGCTTTCATCTGTATATTATGCATCTTTGGAAGTTGTCAGGACGTGTAATCATATTGACTTGATGCTATAACTTGTTCCAAAGGGACCGTCTCAAAACATGCATTGTCGGGCATATAAGTGTGACGCCACCCATTAAACTCTCTGAATACATTTTATTTATTTGGGAATTCCCAGCTCCGGATTGACCTAATGCCCAGCTTTTACCATGGCAGTGTCTAAATCAACAAATAAACCAGACAACAAAAACTATATTGTTCCAATGTAAAAGGAAAAATAACACACCACGAATAAATCACTGCGGTAACATGAAGCAATTGATGTAATTGTTGTCATGAAGTTTAATGCTTCAGATTTATTAGTTGATATCTGAGTGAGTATGATACATATGACATAGCTGCAGCGTTAGCATAAATATTCTCTCTCTCTCAGATCACTTGATGCTGTGTGTGTGTGTGTGTGTTTGAGTGTTCCTGCTGTTTTTATGGGCTTTGAGAAAGTGAGATGCTGTCGGGTTGTTAAGCAAAAAAACAGTCATTTTGTTCACGAGAAACCATTATTTCTTTCTAAGAGAGAGTGGAATTCCAGGACATGTGAATTATACACATCCTACAGCATCGGTGTGGTCCTCAGTGCTGATATATTCAATATTGTCCTGGCTACAAGAGCTGTGGGAAGTAGGCCTAGCTAACTGTCATAAACGCCACGTTTATTTAAAACAAAATCATAGCCAAGGAAAGTGTCAACATTGAGTGAATCTGGCTGCCTGCCAGTAGCCTAAGAGGCTGCTGCCAGTTGCAGATGTGTGAATCAAAATGATTGTTTGTGACTGGTGCACTTTAACTACAACGCAAGGCCTGACGGCTGAAGTATGAGAAAGATGGGAAAGATTTAAAAATCGCAGACGATATCATTATACCCCCTACGTAAGGCTTTAAATTGTGCAAGGAATCTAAAGCAGTAGTGTGTGTGTGTGTGTGTGTGTGTGTGTGCGTGCGTGCGTGTTGGTCTGGCACGGTTGAAGGTGTACCATAGAGTGCAGTCATATGTGTCCGTTTTTTCCAATCAGACTTTTATACCCACTTGTAGAGTGGATTAAAGTGGATTAGATCTCTTGCATGAATCTAGTCTGAGGTGGGATCTCCCGGCTGTACGTCAGTCATGTGATCTTCTTACTTTCAGCTGTATGGAGCACAACTCCCTCTCAACTACTGCTGGTGCGTGTCTAATGTAATTTTTTCTTCAGTCTCCAGATATAGACCAGTCCTAAGCATGCTGTCTATAGGTTAGCAGGGTAGAGGGCATTGAACTGTTAACTCTAATAGTGCACTTCTTTGTGACCAGAGGGGCTCTGGTTAAAAGTCATACGATGTCATTTTGAGACACATTTGGTGCTCAATGTTGCGTCATGCCTTGCATTCTAAAAATGTCTGTAATGTGCTGTAATACCGGGCCATTCTGCTGCTGATGTAACAAGCAGAATTCATCAACCCCTCCACACATGGACAACATAAACACACACACCTCCCTTCTCCCCTTCGCCGCCGAAACCGCTCGAAAACCAAAACAATCGCCGTAGAGACACACAATATTTTCTAATTTTGTCTTCAGGGGCTTTCTGGGTATAATCTGATTACTTTCAGGGGCGCCCGTAGGATTAAAAGTAAACTGTGCGTGTCAGGGCTTCCCCGCCTGTTTGTTTTAAACCTAGGGGCAGAATAGCAAGAGCCTCCTGCTCCCTACCCCTGGTCCCTACCCCTGGTCCCTACCCCTGCTCCCTACCCCTGCTCCCTACCCCTGCTCCCTACCCCTGCTCCCTACCCCTGCTCCCTACTCCTGTTCCCCTCTCCCTTTTCTCTGCTCCCTGCTCCCTACTCCTGCTCCCTACCCCTGCTTCCTGCTCCCTACCCCTACTCCTGCTCCCTGCTCCCTACTCCTGCTCCCTACCCCTGCTCCCTACCCCTGCTTCCTGCTCCCTACTCCTGCTCCCTACTCCTGCTCCCTACCCCTAAACTCCTGTTCCCTGCTCCCTACTCCTGTTCCCTGCTCCCTTTTCCCTACCCCTGCTCCCTTTTCCCTACCCCTGCTCCCTACCCCTGCTCCCTACCCCTGCTCCCCTACCCTGCTCCCTACTCCCCTCCTGCTCCCTACTCCTGCTCCCCCCTGCTCCCTTCCTTCCCTACCCTGCTCCCTACCCCTGCTCCCTACTCCTGTACTCCTGCTCCCTACCCTGCTCCCTACTCCTGCTCCCTACTCCTGCTCCCTACTCCTGCTCCCTACCCCTGCTCCCTACCCCTGCTCCCTACTCCTGTACTCCTGCTCCCTACCCCTGCTCCCGCTCCCTACTCCTGCTCCCTACCCCTACTCCCTACTCCCGCTCCCTACTCCTGCTCCCTACCCCTGCTCCCTACTCCTGCTCCCTACCCGCTCCCTACTCCCTACTGCTCCCTACTCCCGCTCCCCCCTACCCCTGCTCCCTACTCCCTCCCTACTCCTGCCCTACCCCTGCTCCCTACCCCTCCCTACTCCTGCTCCCTACTCCTGCTCCCTACTCCCGCTCCCTACTCCTGCTCCCTACCCCTACTCCCTACTCCCGCTCCCTACTCCTGCTCCCTACCCCTGCTCCCTACTCCTGCTCCCTACTCCTGCTCCCTACCCCTGCTCCCTACTCCTACTCCCTACTCCCGCTCCCTACTCCCGCTCCCTACCCCTGCTCCCTACTCCTACTCCCTACTCCTGCTCCCTACCCCTGCTCCCTACCCCTGCTCCCTACTCCTGCTCCCTACTCCTGCTCCCTACCCCTGCTCCCTACTCCTGCTCCCTACTCCTGTTGGGTGTTGCTATTGCGTCTGGTTTAGGGGGATAGTGAAAGGTTGAGGCGACTGGGAGACGGAATTCGTGGTGTTTGTGGAATATCGGTGACAGGACTCAGGTCAGTCTGTGACCCCTGAATGTTACAACGGATGGACGGGCGGTTGGGCGGACGGACAGTGAGATGAACATTTTTGAAAATGTCTTGCAGAGTGGGTGGTCAGGCTCTAATGAAGGTTTTATATGGCTCCAATTAAGTTTAGACGTATATACATGTATTCAGTAACAAAGTTCTTCATAGCAGTCAATTTCCTGAACAAATCCATCTCTATATGAAACTAGACCAACAGTTGTCGAGTGGAACATATCTCAACTTGAGCTTGACTCCCAGGGTCAAACTTTCTCGTTAATTAGGAAAATGAGGAAGCAGGGCTGTGTGTTAGTGATAGCAATGGGGTCAGTCCGAGAGAGCCTGGGTACCGTTCGGAGCGAACATCTGCCAATTTTGCAACACACACACAAACACACTCTCTTTAGATCCAACTCTCTCTGGTGGTCCAATGTGGGGTGTTTCTCAGGATGTGCGAGAAACAGTAACAACTGATAGATCTAGGCCTCATTTTATATTGCCTGCAAATACCACAGTATTTTTCTTTCTGAGATTTTTTTCTTAGGCGTTGTAATTCAAATGACTTTTTAAGCATTTTTTTAAATTAATTTTTATTTTAAAGAAACGTATTTGGGGGATTAATGGTCCTCTTTACAGTAGGTGTGAGTGTCATTAGGAGGACTCAGCTTAGCTTGATCCAGCGAACTCAATTATATGTGCTTAAAGGGATCAGTTAACACATTTTACTACCTGTGGGTCATTAACTAGTGGTGGGTTGCCGCGGTAACCCAACCTGAAGGGTTAGAGTTGATAGCCCCATGGGGTTTGAATTTTTTTTTTTTTTTTTTAATTTTTTAATAATAATAATGTTTTACTTCCAGATTCAATCTTACATTAACTGTACAGTATGTTCCATTTATATGAAACAAAACAAGTAGTAATTGCACTACAAATAATTGCGTCATGTCTCTTCGTTGAATATTTTCAGTTATCACCTTGCTTTCGTAATAGTAGATATTGTTCTCATGCCCCGAAAACTAAATGTGTATTTTATTAATTTATTGAACCTTTATTTAACTAGGCAAGTCAGTTAAGAACAAATTCTTATTTACAATGACGGGCTGTACAGTTTGTAAATGAGGCAGAGAGAATGCACTTCAAAACACACAGTACGTGCCAGGCATTCCCATGTGTGTGTGTGTTGAGGTGCATTGGAGTCTCATGGTCGTATAGGTAGGTGTGTGTGCTGAAAGGTCTGGCAGGAGCGAGGCGCCTCCAGCTTTTGTGTGTTTCTCTATTGAAGGGCAGTCACCCTGAATCCTGCCTGGCCCACGGAGCAGGTGTGACTAGCTTATTTCAGTTTGTGTGCGTCTGTGTTGAAAGTAGCGGAAAACACAATTGTTCTCTTTCTCTCATTTGGCTGGGGTCTCATCACAGGAATCCCACTGTAGAAGTGTGTGTTTGCGTATGTTTGCGCGGTGTGTGTGTTTAACAGCACCAGCGGGGGTTGCTCTCCAGCCTCCTCTCGTTCCTCTGCGACTGTGAAGGTGTCTCAACTTCAGATGAGGCCTGTCAGCGACTGTGAAACCACAGAGAATGTCCCAGGTCAATGCAGCTGTTAAAACAACACGGGCCTTGCCTTCAGAGCTCTGAAATATAGAAAAAACCCACAAGTATAACAGGTATTCAATGGCGAGCGGCTGTATCGCCATAGTTACCACCAAGACAAAGCAAGATGATTATTTGGTTGAACTCATGAAAGGGGGGGGGGACTCCACATGAATGAATGGATAAGGGTTGAATGAAGCCTGAATGACATCACAACATTGCAGGAAACGCGATAAGCCCAATACCAGACAAGCAAGCGGCACGTCAGCTTTTATCTTTTATCTTCAATTGTTTTTCATTAAATCTAGCAGAGAAGGAAACTACCAGAATGATGTAATCGTTAAAGCAGTTTGTACTCAAACACTTTGATATTCGTATGTTGCTCGGTTTAAATGTCATGTGGCATTTCTTTCTCAGTGCAATGCATTGCTGGAACCCCTCTCAAGCCCAGGGGGATTTGACTGAAGACGAGGTCTGACTCTGTACGGGCTATTGTGATGCAGGTCTATCCCTTTTTAAGATTCTAAGAACCAGAAGCTTAGATAAAGTGTGTTTTGCTCTTTCCTATTGGTCGCAATTGGAACCAGTTACTGTAGCTTGAAGCGTATTACACCTTTGCATCCCAGTTGCATACTGTATAATAGCCAACACGCCCTGTAGCATAGCTCTGTTGTAAAGATGGAGAGAATGCATATTGCCCAGTTGTTGTAATCCCTGCTCCCACCATTAGACAGGAAGTGAAGGAGTCTGGGTAGTGTAACTATAGAGCTGCCTGGAGCAGTCTGAGCAGTGATCCGGCAGCCTGAGGGAGCGGACACACCACACCGAGTGTCCATCTGCAGTGTTTCAGGGACCACCCCTAAAAACACACTGTGGGTGTGTGACTGTCAGCGTGCGCGATTCGGATGGCAAATTACAGATGCCACTCTGTTCAGAGGTGCTAAGTACTCTCTGCCGGTAAACTCTACCGGTGTGTCCATTCCTTAACTCTCTTTGCCAGCAAACCTCCGGGCCTCCAGGCAAGAGGGTTAAGGGAAGGATAGGTTTCCTATGCGATGCCCCCAAGGCAGATGGGTAGTTTTCCACCGTGATGCCTCTAAGGCAGTGAGAGGTGAGGGGGCTAAAGCCCAGTGTGAACCCAGGCAACTAAAAATCAACAGTCCCAGAGCGGGAAGAAAACAAGCAAAAGAGGACAGCCCTAATTAAGGACCCCTGGTGTCCGGTAGAGAGCTGGGAAACCAGACCCTACAGATAAGGGACTGAGCTGTGTTTAGACCCCCTGAGACTCCTCTCCAGTCTCTAACATAACTTGTGTGAAGGAGCTAATTACAGTGTCTGGACTAAAACACCACAGCCTTTCAATGGATCGTTGTTTTCACTGGTGCAAGCTGAGAAGCGACTCTATTCCATAGATTGTGATGGGCACATGGTAACAGGAAGTAGCCTACTTGAGTGCGTGTGTGTTTCGGGAGGGAGTGGGCTGAAAAACATGGGCAGATGTGTCAGGGTGGAGCCCTATCCACATGTTCCCTCCCTCCCCCCTCCTGTGGCATTGGCATTGTGATGCAGTACTTGGTGCTGTACATTGTAGTGGAACTATTGTGTCCTGTGGTAAATCATTGACGAGGAAGGGAGACCCAGACGGGACGTGTGTGTGTGTATGTGTGTGTGTGTAGTCAGACGGGGGGTTTAATGAAGTTAAGCCAAACGACGAGTCATGAATAAACATCAGCTGGCTAATTAAACTTGGCAGTAGCAACTTTATTCATTAGTAAACCAGCAGCAAACACGACCGGGGATTTGGTGTGGAATGATAATACTGTACTGAAACCTTGTCTGGTAGAGTCTTCTAGGAGGAGAGAATAACCTTGAGAGAGAGGGGAGGGCAGAGTGAGAGCGAGAGAGAGGAAGAGAGAAATAGAGAGAGAGAACAAGAGAGAGCGAAAACAACTCGACTCAGCTCAGTGCTTGACCTCATTATCAGGGAAGTTAACTCTCACAGTATTTTACCTTGGGGGGGGGGAGGGGGAGGGGGGGGGGCTGATCTGCTGAGGCCCAGGTGTCAAGTAGGATTTGTATATCTGGTAAACATACACATAGAAAATACTGTAATTATTCACAACGCTTTATCGGTTGCCAGGCACCAGACTGATAAGCCGGGTGTAGGCATCCAGAAGCGGTGTAGATACACTGCAGTAATCTATAGAGTTTGTAATTCAATTGAAGAATGTGTGTGTGTGTATATATATAGATATATATTGTTCCACTTTATTCTTCCCTTGATTCTCCCTTCCTTTCTGTCTCCACAGCCTGTAACTGTAACCTGCATGCCAGGCGATGCCGTTTCAACATGGAGCTGTACAAGCTGTCTGGGAGGAAGAGCGGAGGAGTCTGTCTCAACTGTCGCCACAACACGGCCGGACGCCACTGTCACTACTGCAAGGAGGGTTACTACAGAGACCTGTCCAAAACCATCTCTCACAGGAAGGCCTGCAAAGGTACGAGGGGTCTGGTGAGGGCTTCTGTCCCGGTCTGACTGTTAACTCTGGGGCTCTCTTGTCGCTATAGTGACATGTAGCTCTATGACACACAGCTGTTATCCAAAGTTACACGTTATGTCATAAATTGAGTACATTTAGAAATTCTCCTCATCTGAAAACATCATATTGTGATATTTATTTATTTAATAACCCAGCTAGTCATGTTGACTGGTGAATAATGAACCACTAAGCTATGTGGGAGGGACATCTCCTATGGAAAAGTTAAGAGCAGAATCAGGAGAATTTGAAAAACACATGGATCCATACATTCCTGGCCTGTCTTACCCCCATCCAGCTCTGTCAGTGGAGATGGGTCAGTTGGAGTCTGTGGTGAGGTAGGGGTTTGGGGGGTCTCCTCACTGACGCAGAGTTATTTACTTCATTTGGGGCGAGGGATGGGGGGGGGATGACAGGGCAAGCAAAACAAACAGGAGAGGTGTGAAGTGATCCCCGGGCGAGGCACAGGTCAGATGAGTGAGAGGAATTCTGGGATGGGTAGGAGGCGACAGGAGGGGGGGGACACACTTCTACACCACGTGTGCTCATCAGGGTTCATCGGGCAGTGGGAGGGTGTAAAGGACGCCACAGTTTCCTGACGTTTTTGACCTTCACCTCGGGAGAGAAGAGGGCAAAAAGAAAGAGAGGGAGAAGAAAGATGGTGTTTTCAAACCTCCTATAGCTGAAGGGGACGATAACAGGGAGCTAAAGTTCTGTTCAAACAAGGCCCCGGTAATAGAGTGCTTCCTTCCAAGGGCGTCCTAAAGGGAAATATTACACCCCATGTTTTCCCACATTATTCACGGAGGAAGTAAATAAACATATCAATCAGTTTGACAGAGAGGCTGTCTTGTCTGTCTGAGAAAAAAGTGCATCTGTGCAGCTCAACCCATAGACATAGACAAGCCATAGGCATCCCTCCTCCTGTGAATAGTGTCTAAGTTGATGTATTTCAACTGTTATGTTGTTTTCTTCATTTATCCACACCTGACATCAACACTACAGTATGAATGTGGAATAAGTGTCTATTTCCTGTATTGTTTGTGATTATTTGCTTGTGTCTGTTCAATGTCATATTTTCACATAACTGCAAAACATGAATTTGCTATAAAGTTAAATTTCTAAAAGATTTGAAAGAGAGAGAGAGATTGAGAGTAAACCGTCCGATTTATCCAAACACCACATCCAGCATGATTCATTCTTCTGCATGAAAAAAAGTCCTAATAACAAGTCATGGAACCTAACCCAAACATCCATCCCATCCCATTATTGCTGTGTTCCCAACTGACATGAACACTTCGGGAATGTCGATTCGGAATGCAAACAGACATCCATCACGAGAGGCTGTGTATCATTAACCCCCATACTATATACCCTCCCCATCTCTATGAGGCTGTGTATCATTAACCCCCATACTATATACCCTCCCCATCTCTATGAGGCTGTGTATCATTAACCCCCATACTATATACCCTCCCCATCTCTATGAGGCTGTGTATCATTAACCCCCATACTATATACCCTCCCCATCTCTATGAGGCTGTGTATCATTAACCCCCATACTATATACCCTCCCCATCTCTATGAGGCTGTGTATCATTAACCCCCATACTATATACCCTCCCCATCTCTATGAGGCTGTGTATCATTAACCCCCATACTATATACCCTCCCCATCTCTGTGAGGCTGTGTATCATTAACCCCCATACTATATACCCTCCCCATCTCTGTGAGGCTGTGTATCATTAACCCCCATACTATATACCCTCCCCATCTCTATGAGGCTGTGTATCATTAACCCCCATACTATATACCCTCCCCATCTCTATGAGGCTGTGTATCATTAACCCCCATACTATATACCCTCCCCATCTCTATGAGGCTGTCTAATTGTTGGGGATTTAACCTCTGTTACTCAAATCCATCCCTTTTTTCATGTGGACAAGACTTGCTTCTTTCAGCACCATAACCCACCCTCACAGTGAAGTTCCCTGTGATACCTTTAAGTCTACTGATGCATTTTATCACAGTGTTGATTTTTAGATAATCATATTTAATTCAATTAACATTTGAATTCAATGACATTTATTCATCAATTATATTTATTCATGTATATTCATGCCGCAGTGCTCCCCGATATGTGTGTGACGCTCCACTATCAAAAGACTCCTGCTCGTCTTTTACCCCTATTTTCAGAACCGTAGCCGATTTTAATAAGGACCAAAATGAATAATCCATCTTACTCCCAGATGAACCCTTTTACTCTGGCTTTTTATTCAATATCATTTGCTTTACTTGGAGAGCTAATGAAGACCTCTGGTTCTGAGTCAGAGGCCACAGAGGATTTCCGAGGCTGTTTGTGTGTGTGTGTGTGTGTGTGTGTGTCAGAGGCCACAGAGGATTTCCGAGGCTGTGTGTGTGTGTGTGTGTGTGTGTGTGTGTGTGTGTGTGTGTGTGTGTGTGTGTGTGTGTCAGAGGCCACGGAGGATTTCTCAGACGTAGCTGAATTAGGGTCAACAAACTAGCAGGAATTTGCTAATGGATTCACTTCAGCTTTGAGTAGTTAGTTAAGCCAAAGTTGAAATGCCACTCAAAACCCTCAATACGCACAATGAGTATTTGGGGTCTATAGCTACTGCAGAGCCTAGAGTAACCAACTTTATTTCTGTTGAGATTTTGCAAGTCTAGTTTCCTAGTAAAAAAAAAAAAAATGTTAGGATTTACTCTAAATTATTAATTCAATATCATGTCCATTATTTAATGGCAGGAGAATGATGCCTTAAATATGTCAAAACAACTTGTCAAAAAGCTGTGAAAAATGCATCAGTGTGGACCTCTAGGCATCTAATTCTGAACGTGTGCATCCGGGACATGTGGGGCTGGCTCTGAACGTCTCTTGACTCCTTTGATTGTACCAACTGCCAACACTACCGACATGGAAAACCGAGAACTCTCTGTGCCTCCTTCATCATCTCAATGTCTTCTTTTTCTCCAGGCTGGTCTTCATGTTTTTGACTCATGCTCGTTGATTCTCTCCCTCTTCGCTGCTGCCAACTTGATGGCCAAACTGTACACATCTCTCCTGTTACTTTATATGTGATGTTTTTAACGCAGGTTGTGGAATATGACGTGGTTCCAGTTTTATTTCTAGAAGATTCTAGGAATGGAGTCTACATCTGTGTTTTTTTTTTTTGGAATCTAGTGAGGATTGAGTCAAGCTTCTTGCTTATGTTCTCGAGAACTTTTACAAGCCTTAGGGCTCAATAGCATTTGCTGGCCGATAGTACTTAACACCTCTGAACGTAATTTGCGAACCGAGTGAAAAATTAAACCGAGCACGCTGAACGATCTGCGGACGAACGCTAGATCGACATTCGGTGTGATATGTGAGAGATGGGCAGACAGTATGTAGACACAGGCTCTCTCGCTCTGTCTCTCTGTCTCTATGTTAATGAAGTTACCACATACAGTGCTTTACCTATTATATATCAACTCCTATGAACCATCTCGTGCTTAGCTTGTAAAATTATTTAAAGTCTGGCATATCATAACTCAAGATAATTCAATGAAAACTAAAACCGTGTAACTAATGTCTGTTCGCTCCAGCAGTGACATAAATACACACCATGCAGCTACACTAAAGTGACAGCAATTAAGGCCCTCAGTCATTTATTGTTCAACGGGAACCTTTGCTGGGTAGCTCTTGGGCAGAATAAGCCCTGTAGCAATACAAGAGGGTAGAAGAGTACAGAGTCTTGCTTTTATATGAGAAACTCGATCACTTCAAATGACTCCCATGTGAGACCATTGCGAAGGAAACTGAGAGCAACCGGCCATTTTGGCCCTGAAAGAACAGTGCCCAGAGCCTAGATTTATGGTTTCACCCCTCATTGACTAGAGCGTAAACACAGAATGCATTTTGATTGAGGGCCCGGGCCCTAAGTGACTACTTTTGGAAGGTGCATCTTGTTAGTTTCTCCAACACCTTTGTTGGCAGAGCTATAATAATATCCCATTTTGGGACAGTGTTCGGGCGTGGCCCAAGGCCCACCATGCTTACAGTTTATTGGATAGGGAACCTATTGTTCCCATGCAAGTATAGATAGTTAATTAACATGGTATGATAGCCAAGGTGGGCAAAAAGGTAGAAGCTCTCTGGGTGGTCTGGTTACGAATCGAACAAACTCAGCACTGCAAATATTAGTTGAGTCGATGAAGAGTTTGATACGCTGGCTGCCATGGCGCCCCTTTTAGGAGGTTTGTGGCCAAGTAATATTCAGGTGCCGTGACAACGGTAAAGAAAACAAAGCATTGACACTTGGATCTTTGGTTATGATGCTTTAAAAATCTGATGATGAAAGGAGAGTGTCTGAAAGTTATTTTACTGAGGGAAATACCAAGCTTAGTGCAGCGGGGTACCATATTAGTGCCATTACTTTCATCGTAATTCACACCGTAACGTCAGCCAGTGTGTAATTACTTCAGTGAGCTGAACCATGAGGAACAAGTTTAACAAACAGAACAAAAATGTGTCTTTGTCAAAAGAAACTCTTACTTTCAGTTAGAATAACATGTAGATGTTATTACGTTTCTCCTCTCCATATGTCTTGCACTGTAGAACTGTATTAACCATAAATAACATTATGTTAGAGATTTAAAAAAAAATAGTGTTTGTCATAACTTCTCTGGAAATGAAAAATAAAGTCATATTTATGTTGCTGTTGTCAATTATAATGACTTACATGTATTGTGTTGCATGTAAAATGGCAACTATATAGGAATAATATTGTCTGTATGCCCATAGGCTCTTGCCTTGGCCAAAAGTGTGACATCCCTAAGGTTTCCCCCAAAAAACTTTATCAATAAAATACCAAAACTTATGAAAACCCAAATTGAGATAGACATTCCCTGTATCAGATAAACATGTAATTGAAAAAAAGGCCTGAGTCATGTAACACTATTTAATCTCTCCTCTCCACACATTTTTTTGCGGACCAGTAGAAACCTAATTATAATAGAACACAGACACTCGGGTTGGGCCTTATCCAACAGCCAACAAATGATTCTTATAGGCACCGAACGCACAAACCCAAACTGAGGGGGAGCTTTGCAGTTCAAACTTCAAATGCTTTATGGTAAACGATTGGCAGAGTTAAAAAATTCTCACATTGAGCAATGATCGTCTCCTATGAAGAGCGAGCTCCTTTGAAATGCCTTCCATCACCCTCCCCGTTAACCAAGAACATTTTTCACTCTTTTATGTGCAACTCCCTCCTCAAAGTGTGTGTGTTACACTAGTAGGGAAGTCAATCATAACGTCATCTGAGCCTCTCCAAGGTCTTCATGTAGAGGAACGAAACATTTATATACAGGACCAAGTCCCTCAACCTTCAGCGCCTAAAAAGGCCTATTCTCTCCGAGTGCTCCTTTAACAAGCTCATCCTGAGGATCAAGAGAAGCACTTTCTCCCCACTTCAAGTGTGTGTCAGAGGTTGGAAGGAGCTAGCCTAGCTAGCCCCTGTAACTAGCTCACCATGAGGGGCTCATTAGCACTTTCTCTGCCCTCTACAAGTGTGTGTGAATGAGGCCTGGAGGATGGAAGGAGTTAGCCTTTTTCGCTAGCTAGTGTCCCTATCTTGCCCAGCCATCTGGAGTAGCTGTGAGGAAGGATAGCAGGATAACGTAGCTACTTAAGTGCTAAGTGGACACACACTTAAAGCTTAAACTCTCACCAGGTGGGCCCCCAGCAGGCTGTTGCAGTCAGCAAGGGCAGGAGGAGAGAGACACCATTGTAAATACAATGCAATATACAATATTTTCATTTTTGTACTTTAACTATATGCCCATCGTTGCAACACTGTATATAGCTATAATATGACATGAAATGTCTCTATTCCTTTGGAACTTTTGTGAGTGTAATGTTTACTGTTCGTTTTATATTCTTTATTTCACTTTTGTTTATTATCTATTTCACTTGCTTTGGAAATGTAAACGTTTCCCATGCCAATAAAGCCCTTTGAACTAGAGAGAGAGAGAGGGAGAGTCAGAGAATGAGAGTCAGAGAATGAGAGAGAGAGAGAGAGAGTCAGAGAATGAGAGAGAGAGTCAGAGAATGAGAGAGAGAGAGAGAGTCAGAGAATGAGAGAGAGAGTCAGAGAATGAGAGAGAGAGAGAGTCAGAGAATGAGAGAGAAATTGAGAGAGAGAGTCAGAGAATGAGAGAGAAATTGAGAGAGAGAGTCAGAGAATGAGAGAGAAATTGAGAGAGAGAGTCAGAGAATGAGAGAGAAATTGAGAGAGAGAGTCAGAGAATGAGAGAGAAATTGAGAGAGAGTCAGAGAATGAGAGAGAAATTGAGAGAGAGTCAGAGAATGAGAGAGAAATTGAGAGAGAGTCAGAGAATGAGAGAGAAATTGAGAGAACAAGAGAGTCAGAGAATGAGAGAGAAATTGAGAGAACAAGAGAGTCAGAGAATGAGAGAGAAATTGAGAGAACAAGAGAGTCAGAGAATGAGAGAGAAATTGAGAGAACAAGAGAGTCAGAGAATGAAAGAGAAATCGAGAGAACAAGAGAGTCAGAGAATGAGAGAGAAATCGAGAGAACAAGAGAGTCAGAGAATGAGAGAGAAATCGAAAGAACAAGAGAGTCAGAGAATGAGAGAGAAATCGAGAGAACAAGAGAGTCAGAGAATGAGAGAGAAATCGAGAGAACAAGTGAAAAAGAGCGGCCCACCTGCAGACCATGTGCGGAGCAACTTGATTTACTGGCAGGCTTAAGCTGTGGTTAGTGGGGCAGACGCTCTTAAAAACACGGTGCTAGCTCTCAGAAGCTCTGAAGAGGGCCGCACTTTGCCCTCCCTAACGCCCCCCCCCCCATACCCCACTCCCCTCCGCCCCACTGACAGGCTCTTAAATTTACGTGCCTGAAGACCTGCCCGATTGGCCTCGACACTTGTTTATAGGTTGTGTAAGCCCCTCCTTTTTCTCTTTCTCTCTCTCTCTCTCTCTCTCTGTTTTCTAGCCTCCAACACTCCCCACATCTCCCAGACAAAATGAGGCAATGAAACCTTGTGACAGATTGTCCTGAAAGTGGTAATCGTTACACTCGCTTTAAAGCCCGCCGGCCTGATAAGGGGAGAGGGCTACAGATCCCCCCTTCGTTGTCTGATTAAGATAAGCAAGAGTAGCAGCAACAGCAACCTCTCAAGTGAGAGGTGTCAAAGCCCTTTCGCCCAACAATGGCAGGAGAGTCGCACAGTCTACTCCAACCAAATTGAGAGGCCTTAGAAACTGCATCCTGCTGTTCAGAGGTCATTAAAATACAGAACCCTGTGTATGTAAAGAATGATAAGGCAAGAAAAGATCACCAAATGAAGCTCCTTATGGAAAATCAAGAGATACTTTTTGTTGACTATTATAAAAATGGGAACATCAGCAACCTCATCTTCCACACAAACCATCCCCTGGCATGGCACAGTGCTATATTAGCACACTGTTAAGAGAGGAGGGGGGGTTAACGAGGGGTGGAAACTCAGGATACTAGACAACAAGGACTCGGAGTCAGCTAATATAAATCTCTATAAGTCTGAAACAGTATTGATACAGGGTAAACAGTTTCAGCTGGACATCCACCTAATCAAAGAATTAGCCCAGCAGGAGAAGCTCTCCCTTGAGGAAGATACCCCCACCCCGAGCGGGTCAGACCAGACCTCTTCATTATATAACCCCACAGACGAGCAACTCCAAGCGGAAAGTCAACCTCCCAGCACAGAGTACAACCCCCTCATTGAAATGAAGGACACATTTACCCAGCTGAATGTATGGCAGGTGGAGCTGGAACAGCAGGCGATTACACTCCAGTCAGCACAGACTCAGACAACAGTCCAGCACAACAACACCCCCTTAACCAGACCCGGAGAGCTGGAGGTGGAGAGAGACATTTGCACTCTGGACTGTGGTGAGACAACTTTAATAATATAAAAAGCAAGAGCAGGAGAAGAACAGAGCACTAGAGAAGAGGATTAGACTGCTGGAGGCGAGGGTGAGAGGGATGGCGTGTGACAGAGAACAACCCACTAGAGAGCTGGCCACCCCCGCAGAGAAGCCAGCAGAACAGCCCACCTCAGCTCCCAACAAAAGTCTCGACACCACAGCAGAACAGACAAATGAAGAACCCCAAGCCCAGGGGCTCTCACCCACTCTGAGCACCCCCCCCCCCCCCTGTCAGCCACCCTGATAGCCTCCCTGACAACCCCCCCCCCCCACACCCACTGAGGGAATACACAAGACACAGATTGTACTCCTTATGGACTCAAACGGGAAATATATACAAGCAAAAACTAACTTTTTCCCAAACACTCTGGTGTCCAAACACCCAGCGCGCCCTAGACCTTCTGTCTGAGGACCAAGAGCTGGTAGTCCCACAAGAGCTGGTAGTCCCACAAGAGCTGGTAGTCTCACAAGAGCTGGTAGTCCCATTCACCAAACTATTAGGTGATAAACCGGTAAGAGACTCGGGGTATATGCTAATTTGGTAAAGAGCATACCTAACTCACTCCATTATATTAATCAAAACAGGAACATTTTACATTTGACTAGATATTCAATGATCTTAACAGAGAAACATGTCCTCCTGTGTGCTACCTATCCCCCCACTAGAATCCCCATACTTTAATCAAGACAGCTTCTCCATCTTGGAGGGGGAAATCAATCATTTCCAGGCCCATGGACATGTACTAGTCTGTGGCGACCTAAATGGCAGAACTGGACAAGAACCTGACACCTCCTGCCTGGAGGTGACAGCATTCCCTCCCCCATATGCCCCCCTAGGCACAACATAACCAACAAAATTGAGTCACAACTCCTGCAGCTCTGTCGCAAGCTGGGTATGTACATAGTCAATGATAGGCTTTGAGGGGACTCCTATGGTAGGTACACCTATAGCTCATCACTTGGCAGTAGTACTGTAGACTACTTTATCACTGACCTCAACCCAGAGTCCTTCAGAGCGTTCACAATCAGACCACAGCAAAATCACAGTCTACTTGAACAGAGCAATACTCAATCATGAGACATCAAAGCCAAAGGAACTGAGTAATATTAAGAAATGCTATAGATGGAAGGAATGTAGTTTGGAAACCTACTAAAAAACAATTAGGCAACAACAAATTCAATCCATTTTAGACAACTTCCTCAACAAAACGTTCTACTGTAATAGCGAAGGTGTAAACTTGGCAGTAGAAAATCTTAACTGTATATTTGACCTCTCAGCTTCCCTATTAAATCTAAAAATCTCAAATAAACAACAATGACAAATGGTTTGATGAAGAATGCAAAAATCTAAGAAAGAAATTGAGAAACATGTCCAACCAAAAACATAGAGTCCCGGAAAACCTGAGTCTACGCCTTCACTATGGTGAATCACTAAAAGAATACAGAAATTAACTACGGAAAAAGAAGGAACAGCACGTCAGAAATCATCTCAATGTAATTGAAGAATCCATAGACTAATCACTTCTGGGAAAATTGGAAAACACTACACAAAGAATTATCCATCCAAAATGGAGATGTATGGGTAAACCACTTCTCCAATCTTTTTGGCTCTAAAACAAAGAACAAACAGCAAAACATATACATGATCAAATACAAATCTTAGAATCAACTATGAAAAACTACCAGAACCCACTGGATTCTCCAATTACCTTGAATGAACTACAGGACAAAATAAAAACCCTCCAACCCAAAAAGGCCTGTGGTGTTGATGGTATCCTCAATGAAATGATAAAAAATATAAACAACAAATTCCAATTGACTATACTAAACCTCTTTAACATCATCCTTAGCTTTGGCATCTTCCCCAAGATTTGGACTGATCACCCCAATCCACAAAAGTGGAGACAAATTTGACCCCAATAAATACCGTGGGATATGCGTCAACAGCAACCTTGGGAAAATCCTCTGCATTATCATTAATAGCAGACTCATACATTTCCTCAGTGAAAACAATGTACTGAGTAAATGTCAAATTGGCTTTTTACCAAATTATCGTACGACAGACCACATATTGACCCTGCACACCCTAATTAACAAACAAACAAACAAACAAACCAAAACAAAGGCAAAGTCTTCTCATGCTTTGTTGATTTCAAAAAAGCATTTGACTCAATTTGGCATGAGGGTCTGCTATACAAATGGATGGAAAGTGGTGTTGGGGAAAAAACATACATAAAGTGGTGTTGGGGGAAAAACATTATAAAATCCATGTACACAAACAACAAGTGTGCGGTTAAAATAGGCAAAAAAACACAAACAGTTCTTCCTACAGGGTCGTGGAGTGAGACAGGGATGCAGCTTAAGCCCCACCCTCTTCAACATATATATCAAAGGAATTGGCGAGAGCACTAGAAAAGTCTACAGCACCCAGCCTCACCCTACTAGAATCTGAAGTCAAATGTCTACTTTTTGTTGATGATCTGGTGCTTCTGTCACCAACCAAGGAGGGCCTACAGCAGCACCTAGATCTTCTGCACAGATTCGGTCAGACCTGGGCCCTGACGGTAAGTCTCAGTAAGACCAAAATAATGGTGTTTCAAAAAAGGTCCAGTCGCCAGGACCACAAATACAAATTCCATCTAGACACCGTTGCCCTAGAGCACACAAAACACTATACATACCTTGACATAAACATCAGCGCCACAGGTAACTTCCACAAAGCTGTGAACGATCTTAGAGACGAGGCAAGAAGTGCATTCTATGCCATCAAAAGTGACTGACCCAAACTTAAGGAAAGCTTTGACTATGTACAGACTCAGTGAGCATAGCCTTGCTATTGAGAAAGGCTGCACGGCTCTCAAGAGAAGACAGGCTATGTGCACAAATCCTCCTGCCCAATGTATGACCATATTAGAGACACATTTCCCTCAGATTACACAGATCGACAAAGAATTCAACAACAAACCCGATTTTGATAAACTCCCATATCTACTGGGTGAAATACCACAGTGTGCCATCACAGCAGCAAGATTTGTGACCTGTTGCCACAAGAAGAGGTCAACCAGTGAAGAACAAACACCATTGCAAATACAACCCATATTTATGCTTATTTATCTTCCCTTTTGTACTTGAACCATTTGTACATCATTATAACACTGTATATAGACATGATATGACATATGTAATGTCTTTATTCTTTCGGAACGTCTGTGAGTGTAATATTTACTGTTCATTTTTATTGTTTATTTCACTTTTGTATATTATCTACTTCACTTGCTTTGGCAATGTTAACATGTGTTTCCCATGCCAATAAAGCCATTTGAACTGAGTTGAAAATGAGAGAGAGAGAGACTGGCTCATAGCCTGTATGAATCAACCAAAAAACAAAAGCTTCTCATAAAATCTTGTACCTAATCTCAACACTCTCTGGTCATTAGATCCAGTCATTTAGTAGAGTTCCAGTTAAAAGCAGAGGCTAAGCAACATTCACATAACATTCCCACCACGGGGAACGAGAATGCACATTGTGGTCTGTAACACCAGTGTAACCGCTTACACCCACAAAACCTCAAATTGCATAGCTCAAACTGAGATCTTTGATGATTCTCATAGTGAGAAGTGACACTAGAGAGATGTAGGGAGGGGTCATTCTGAAGGACAATACGTCCGCAGGCTAAAACCCAACATCACTGGCTGAAAACCAGAAATTTACTGAAACATCGTAGGTTGTTCTGTAGGACATGCTGTAAACATTCAACACGGAACACCGCCCATGGGATGCACACAACCAGACCCAAGTCACATAGTTATGCTACCCTAGCAACAACGTCTCATGGAGATTAGGGGCTTGGTGACTAGAGGAAAGATTATTAGAGAAGTTCTGCTATTGATTAGAATATAGGATTTGTGTCATGTGTGACATATCGTTATGGTAACCACGCCATGCCTGGATATGACAGTACAAACACAAGGAACAACTTTACCATTATATATTATCATCATATATTATCATATATTATCATATATTATATATTATCACTATCTGTTGTTGAACACTTTATCAAACTTGATATAGTGAGTTTAGTTGGCAAGATAGATCCACTGTGGGTTTAGTTGAAAATAAAGGCAGGGGGTTAGCCTAGTGCAGGCAAAAAACTGTTGCATTCCTGAAGCATATGTCTTAGACTCCCCAGGCAGAGAGGAAATCTGACAGCCATTTTGGTTCCAGACTCAAACCACTGATTAATAAAAAACAGCCAATCAGGATTATCACTCTGATTGAATCATCTAGTAAACACAGTCGCCTGCTCTAGTCTCCTTCTTTCCCACAAAGAAAGAGCTAACGATTCCCAGCAGTCAATGTCAACCAGCACTGTATGCCAGTTTGAATATGCTGAGCGTATGCTGTTCGTGTGTTCTTGCAGCGGTGGCACTGCAGGTCAAGCTTGTCGTGTTGTGGACCCATGTAAGTCCTGTCACTCTTCCTGCAGCAAGCCTCACAAGCTTCACTGTCTCTTCTGTCCTCGACGCTCACGTTTCCAACCCTGTTGTTACCACCGCCACTGCTGTTGTTGTTGTTTTGTACTGTATCTGTGCTCTCTCTGTATATGGGTGTTACATGTTTTTGTGTCCCCACCCACGCCAAATGTGTGTTCTCTTACCTCTTCTCTTCTGTTCCTCACAGCATGTGATTGCCATCCCGTGGGTGCTGCTGGCAAAACCTGTAACCAAACCACGGGTCAATGTCCCTGTAAAGACGGCGTGACTGGTGTCACGTGTAACCGCTGCGCTAAAGGCTACCAGCAGAGCCGCTCGCCCATTGCCCCCTGCATAAGTACGTGGAACCCAGCCTTTCCGAGTTGCCTGAACTTGCCTCACCAGCCACATATGACTTTTGTCCATTCCATCTCTATGCTTAAACATTCATGCACACCTCCATAAAGAAAATTGACAGCTTACAAAAAGGAACAAACTCACTCAACCAACCCTCCCTCCCTCCCTCACTCCCAACCAACCCCCCCCCACTCTGTCCTGGCTTGAAAAACACACACTACATGGCACAGAATCCTACTTTTCCTCTTTCTCTCTTCCATTGGTTTCCTCAGACAAGCGTTTAGCCACAGTGTTCTGACCAACCGGTAAATCTGAAAGCTAAAATAAACAAATCATCCCCCAGAATCCTCTGTGAAGCCTCAACCTCCCCATGTTGACAGTCCCCATAAATCCATCAGTGCCAAGTCCAGAGCCGAGTTAACGAACACCAACTTTAGGATCCACCAGTGTCCCTGATTGGCTAAAAAGGGAAAAGGGCCAATGACCAAGGGCAATTGGCATCTCCCCAAAAAAAATATCTGAATTTTTTGGCATTTGTGTTCAGACCCCAAAACAATACATTTTAATTGCTGCTTTTAGTCAAGAAAATGATGAATCGGAGGTTAAACAAAAGCTCTTATGAAATGAATTGTTCCGAAGGGATATTTTTGGCCAATGTCCAAGCCAAGGGGATAATTAAACCTACAAACTCCATTGGAATCTGATATCTTTCATTTTCCTGGGAAAGTCGAGCCACTCAGTCGGAGGTGTGAAACTTGGAGATGCTGAGGTCCCAGCGATCAGATCGGATCAACACAAATATTTAGTTTCTTCAATAATTGCTAAATAATCTTTTTTAAAGCCCTTCCCATTAACATTTAGCAATACTGAAACCTCTTGCCAATTTCAGTTTTAACAGGGAGGGATAAAATGTCATATCTCTGACTTCATATACTTTCCAATGTAGAGGGCCATAAATCAGACCATACGAGTTGATTATGAGAAACGGGCTCATTATTATTATTATGTGATCTGGCACGCGTGGCTGAATCCTGATCGGCTATCAGGGCTTGGCAGGTCGATTAGCAGTGACACAGAGTAATCAGTAGGGAGTAAAAACCACATGGCCTCTGGCAGCAATTATTTTTCCTGTCACAAGACAGACGCTTTGATTCTTAATGAGAAAATAACAAATTAGGCCTGTATAAATGAAACAATTAAAGGAAAGGGGATACCTAATCAGTTGTACAACTGAATGCATTCAACTTAAATGTGTCTTCCGAATTTAACCCAACCCCTCCGAATCAAAGAGGTACGGGGGGCTGCCTTAATCGATGTCCACGTCACCGGCGCCCGGTGAGCAGTTATGTTGAGGGTTAACTGCCTTGCTCAAAGGCAGTACGGGAGCGACCTTTTGGTTACTGGCCCAACACTCTTAACCACTAGGTTACCTGCCGGCCCTATGATGAGTAAACGTTTAGATTCCTCATGTTTATATACAGTATACAGTATTGTATACTATACTGCCTGATTGGGATAAGTCCTTGCAAACTAATCCAATCAGAGGCGTTGATCAAAAGACTCGATTCTTTCTTCCTTTACCACACAGAATCTTCATCTATGCATGACGGTACACTGCTATTGTACTCCTTTCCTGTGTATCTTATCTAGCTTGCCACCCTTTCCTTTGATCTATGTGTTCTCATACAGCGGTATCTGTGCTTGTCTGTCCTTGCTTCCCCTCACTGCTTACTCACCTGTTTCAGTGGTTTTATCCCCCTTTTGCCGCCAGTGTAACAAAATGCATTATGTTTTATATCTACATCTAATGTTACCATCCTGCTCCTTTGGAGATAATAGGAGCTCTCTTTATGCATGGCTTACTTCAAACGTCAACTTCCTGCCTCGGTGAATAGCCGACACGAGAGGGTGAAGTAGAGCTGAGAGAATGAAGTCTTGGATGCAAAACCGCAGAGATCTCGTCGTGGGGGCGAATAGAGGCGTGAGGGGAGAGACATTACAGATTTCACACCCCTCCTGTTATCGCCCCCTCCAGATCTTAAGATTGCATCTCGCTGTTCCCCTTTGATCTGATCTGCCAGGTAGCTCCACCTGTACGGCATTCATATTAGGAAGTCCTCCGCTCTCAAGTCTTCCTAATATGGATGCTGTACAGCTGAGAGAGTAAGTCTCTACAGGTGAAGCCTAACCAGTAACCATCCCTTCGTACGGTTACCCCACACGGCACGTCTACATCTACTGGAAAACTGTAGGTTGTACACTAATGCTAAAGCTTGTCTGCTGGAAAAGAAACACTCTTATTGTATACTTGTCTTATTTTACATAACTCTTTCATCAAAATAACAGTTGTCTTTAATCCTATGGCGAATGTATTAAAACATAATGAAGCTAACTTTTGTCTGTGTTTGTGCGGTGTTTTTACCTGGAAACAGAGATTCCCGTTGTTCCTCCGACAACCACAGCCAGCAGTACAGAGAAGCCAGCAGGTGAGTGGCTCGTCTCAGTCCTTATCTCTCTGCATGTGTGATACTAATTCCTCTGCAAGATGGGATTATCAGAACATGTTCTTGAGACTTATTTGTTGATATCAAAGTGTTTAAATGCCACTGGATACCCATAATGCCTGTAGCTAGGATTTGGTTTACAGTGTGTATTTAGGCTGAACAGAAAACAGAAAGATCCGCTCTCCCGCTCTTCCATCCACACCCCTTCTAACTAAACATTTCCTTCACGTGAAATGTTAGTTAGAACGAGTACAGTTTAAATTGGATCCCCATTGCCTCCCCCCTCGCTCGAAGTTCATAAATATTAAATCAATTAGCCATTGCCTTGGGATGTAGCTCCTTTAATCTTACACTCTTCATCCAATTAACTGTGTAACTGGAACACAGTGGGGTGTAACAGGAACGCAGTGGGGTGTTGGCACGGCAACGCGCCGGGCCATGATATTGTTGATCTGTTGATTTTGTCTCTCTCTAAGAGGAAGAGAGAGGGAATATGGTAGAGAGAGGAAAAGAAAGGAATTTGGGGTTCTGGCGCTAATCAGGGAAGCCAGCTCTTTCTCGAATTCAGGAGAGAGGATACAGTAGCTTGTTCAGAGAAATTCTACCAAATTATACAGCGTACATCACTCTCCCATCAACTACTGTCAAAACACAGCAGTACTCTGTATATATAATTGAATGGACTACTTCCTTAGTTAAATCTTGTTAATCAACATGGGGAGATTAAATGGAATTTGAAGGCACTTTTATATAAACATCTGTTAAACTTGAAAATTAAGCCAGAGACATGGTATGTGATATAAACTATTCAGGAAAGAATGTTAAGAACAGCATTACAAATGAGCAAAGATGACAATGAAGATTTGCCACGAGTTAAGTCAACACAAGAACCTGTCAGGGGGCAACGCAGGCCACAGACTTATTCTTTGCCCCTAGCTTGTGGAAAAGTGTAGTCATAGTGGTGTTCCTCTCTCAGACAGAGAGAGGAATCGTAGCGTGCGAGAACGCCTGGCAGCTGCTCTCATTTCTCTACTGCTGCTCTGACAGATCAGATTGACAGGGAAGTGAGGGTACTGCTGGTGTCGGAGAGTAAAGCCTCCCCCCTCCTTTTTTTTTCTCTTTCCACCACTTCTCTTCTCTCCCCGTTTCACGCTTTGTTTTGTAATATCACCAAATCAATACAACAGGTGTTGACCTTACCGTGAAATGCTTACTTACAAGCCCTTAACCAACAATACAGTTAAAAAAAGAGAGTTAAGAAAATATTGACTAAATAAAACTAAAGTAAAAATAACAATAATAAGGTGGTACCTCGACCAGGTCAATGTGCGGGGATACGGGTTAGTCGAGGTAATTTGTACATGTAGATAGAGATGAAGGGACTATGCATAGATAATAAACAGCGAGTAGCAGCAGTTCGGGTGGCCATTTGATTAATTGTTCAGCAGTCTTATGACTTGGGGGTAGAAGCTGTTAAGGAGCCTTTTGGTCCTAGACTTGGCGCTTGCCATGCGGTAGCAGAGAGAACAGTCTATGACATGGGTAACTGGAGTCTTTGACAATTATTCTGGCCTTCCTCGGACACCACCTAGTAGGGGCACCTAGTGGAGCCGGTGTTGAGGATCAGTGTGGCAGATGTGTTGTTGCCTACCCTTACCACCTGGGGCAGGCCCTCAGGAAGTCCAGGATCCAGTTGCAGAGGGAGGGGTTTAGTCCCAGGGCCCGTAGCTCAGTGATGAGCTTCGTGGGCACTATGGTGTTGAACGCTGAGCTGTAGTCAATGAAAAGCATTCTGATATAGGTGTTCCTTTTGTCCAGGTGGGAAAGGGCAGTGTGGAGTGCGATTGAGATTGTGGCATATGTGGATCTGTTGGGCGGTATGCAAATTGGAGTGGGTCTAGGGTTTCCGGGATGATGGTGTTGATGTGCGCCATGCTTCAGTGATGCTTGCCTCGAAGCGAGCATAAAAAGGCATTTAGCCCGTCTGGAAGGCTCGCATCACTGGGCAGCTCATGTCCGGGTTTTCCCTTTGTAGTCTGTAATAGTTTGGAAGCCCCGCCACATCCGACGAGCATCAGAGCCAGTGTAGTAGGTTTCAATCTTAGTCCTGTATTGACACTTTTCCTGTTTGGTGGTTCGTCTGAGGGCATAGCGGGATTTCTTATAATGCGTCCGGATTAGTGTCCCACTCCTTGACAGCTGCAGCTCTAGCCTTTATCCCGGTGCAGATGTTGCCTGTAATCCATGGCTTCTGGTTGGGGTATGTACGTACGGTCACTGTGAAGACGACGTCGCCGATGCACTTATTGATTAAGCCAGTGACTGAGGTGGTATAGTCCTCAATGCCATTGGATGAATCCCGGAACATATTCCAGTCTGTGCGAGCAAAACATTCCTGTAGCTTAGCATCTGCGTCATTTGACTACTTCCGTATTGAGCGAGTCACTGGTTCTTCCTGCTTTTTTGCTTGTAAGCAGGAATCAGGAAGGTAGAATTATGGTCACATTTGCCAAATGGAGGGTGGGGAGAGCATTGCACACATCTCTGTGTGTGGAGTGAAGGTGGTCTAAAGTTTATTTCCTCTGGTTGCACATGCTGGTAGAAATGAGGTAAAACGGATTTAAGTTTGCCTGCATTAAAGTCCCTGGCTACTAGGAGTGCCGCTTCTGAATAAGAATTTTCTTGTTTGCTTATGGCCTTATACAGCTCGTTGAGTGCGGTCTTAGTGCCAGGTTCGGTTTGTGGTGGTAAATAGACGGCCATGAAAAATATAGTTTAGTCTACAGCTTATCATTAAGTTTTATTTATTTATTTTACCTTTATTTAACTAGGCAAGTCAGTTAAGAACAAATTCTTATTTTCAATGACGGCCTAGGAACAGTGGGTTAACTGCCCTGTTCAGGGGCAGAACGACAGACCTTGTCAGCTCGGGGATATGAACTCGCAACCTTTCGGTTACTATTACTCTACCTCAGGCGAGCAATACCTCAAGACTACCTTAATATTAGACATCGCGCACCAGCTGTTATTAACAAAGAGACACACACCCCTACCCCTCGTCTTACCGGACAAGGCTGTTCTGTCCGGCTGATGCACGGAAAATCCAGCCAACTGTATATTATCCGGGTCATCGTTCAGCCATGACTCGGTGAAACATAAGATATTACCGTTTTTAATATCCCATTGGTAGGATAGTTTCAAACAGAGCTCATCCAGTTTATTCACCAGTGATTGCATGTTGGCGAATAGAACGGTTGGTAAAGGCGGGTTACCTACTCACCAACGTATTCTCACAAGGCAACCCGATCTGCGTCCCCTGTATTTCCTTATTTTCTTCATGCGAATGATGGGGATTTTTTTTAAACACAACATATTTGTGCAGGTTGAGGTGTGTAATTGCTGTTCTGTTATCCAGAAGCTCTTTTAGGTCATAAGAGACAGTAGCATCAACATTATGTACAAAATATGTAAAAAAAAACACGAAATAGCACAATTGGTCAGGAGCCCGTAAAACGGCAGCCATCCCCTCCGGCGCCATTCCTTTTCCCCTCATGGGTAGTATTTCAAGTTGGTTCCTCCTGCTTCTCTCTTTCCATCTTGTCTAGGTAGGTTTAAAGGTAGACTCCCCTCTTCTGTTCTCCTCTCTTCTTTTCCTCTGTTCCATGCTTTTTTCTCTTAATAACACTAAGGGGGTGATGTGTGAGTTTGGTTTTGTGGCACGGTCTGTCATTGTTGGTGTGAACACATGATTTTCCCTTGTGGAGTGTGTTTGTGGTTAAGTGAGGGAAGAAAAGTAGGTGTTTTTCCCTGGCCGAACGAAACAAACTGTGGGTTCTCATTTTTTGTATCCTGAACAGTGAACACAGAGGTTTTCAAAAGGCCTCACAAGTGAATCACTGACTGGTCTCTTGATTTTCGACATCGCTTGATAATTTGCCATAGTTCTCGCTAGTTCAGTCAACCCTGGTTCTCTGCATTTGAGTGAGCATTAAGGCGTAGGTGTTCTTGCGGAATAAGGACTAAAGAGCTCCAATTATAATCCTATTGATTAAACTGTGTCATCGGACCAATGTAAACATCCTTACAGAGGTAACGTATAATGATACAGACCACGTAACTCCGCATAACGTAATCACCTGGGGGAATTCTTCTACATACAAGTTGAATGGGGCGACATACTATGAACGTTCTACACAAATGGGAGATGTTGAAATCAAGCAGATTGCAAGGTGGGGCACTTTGACTGACAGATTGTATCGGTCACGTCAGATTCCTGGGCAGACGGACAGAGGTCCGGCGGGACCACCCAGGCTTCCAAACCAGAGGATGCATAGTTGCATACATTACTGGGTCTGGACTGAGCCAACCACTGGATGGCTCAGTATGTGGACAAATGGGATCTCATCCAATACATGATTGGTGACAGATGTGGTTGTTCTTATCAGGGCTACCTCACCACCAGTCACCACCAGTCCCCCAAATGAGTGCCTATGTCTTTAGTGAAGCATATATATATACACACACACACACACACACACACACACAGAAGAAATATATAACATGCAACAATTTCAAAGGTTTTACTGAGTTACAGCTCACATAACAAAATCACTGAATTGAAATAAATTCATTGGGCCCTAATCTATGGATTTCACATGACTGGGAATACAGATATGCATCTGCTGGTCACAGACACCTTAAAAAAAAGGTAGGGGTATGGATCAGAAAACCAGTCAGTATCTGGTGTGACCACCGTTTGCTTCATGCAGCACCACACATCTCCTTCTCATCGAGTTGACCAGGCTGTTGATGGTGGCCTGTCGATTGTTGTCCCACTCCTCTTCAACGGCTGTGTGAAGTTTTCTGGATATTGCAGGAAACTGTAACGCATTGTCATACACGTCATTCCAGAGCATCCCAAACATGCTCAATGGGTGACATGTCTGGTGAGTATGCAGAACTGGGACATTTACAGTTTTAAGGAATTGTGTACAGATCCTTGCGACATGGGACTGTGCATTATCATGCTGAAACACAATGTGATGGCGGCGGATGAACGGCACGACAATGGGCCTCAGGATCTCAGACGATGCCGCAGGTGAAGAAGCCGAATGTTCCATGTGGTCTGCAGTTGTGAGGCCGGTTGGAAGTTTTACCAAATTTTCTAAAATGGCGTTGGAGGCAGCTTATGGTAGAGAAATGAACATTCAATTCTCTGGCAACAGCTCTGGTGGACATTCCTGCACTCAGCATGCCAATTGCACGCTCTCTCAAAACCTGAGACATCTGCGGCATTGTGTTGTGTGACAAAACTGAGTGGCCTTTTATTTTAGAGTGGCCTTTTATTGTCCCCAGCACCTGTGTAAGGATCATGCTGCTTAATCAGCTTCTTGATATGCCACACCTGTCAGGTGGATGGATTATCTTGGCAAAGGAGAAATTCTCACTAACAGGGATGTAAAGTCATTTGTACACACAATTTGAGACAGATAAGCTTTTTTTGCAATGGAACATTTCTGAAATCTTTTATTTCAGCTCATGAAACCAACACTTTACATGTTGTGTTTATATTTTTGTTCAGTAGAGGGAAAGAGAGAGAGAGCGATATGCAGATATATATACATTGTTTTATCTAGATAGAGAGACTAAGTGATGAGTCATGACCTTATTGCTACTTTGGTTTGTAAGGTTGGACTAAAGGAAAAGAAATCGGTATGCTTGGGGTGGGCTGATTATACGCGAGGCTGGACAGCTGTGCAGCAGGTGCCTCCCCCTACCTCAACCCCATCGGACTCGGTTGAGGGAAGTGTGGGGGAGGGGAGGGGGCTATTCATTTGTCTCCAGCGACGTGTTCTGGGTTCCCCACCTCCCCGAGCACATGGAGGGGTGGAATGCATGGCGAATACCTCGGAAGGCAAGGCCCAGACAAAACACATATTGTGCGGTTAGGTCACGGATAGTGGGAGTAGTCACTCCCCCTTGGTCGTTGCCTGACAGAGATGTCTGTAGAGCAACGGAATGTGGAGGAGATTATAACAGCTGAGCTGACCACCATGATACCAACCAGTGACGTGGTATTCATTAGGCATGAAATGGAAGAAAACAGTCAGAACGGGGAGTTACTGTCGAAAGACGTCCAATGAGAAGAGCTCGTTTTCAGTTACAAAACGTTTTGGGACGGTGTGCCCTTATGAACATGATCCAAGATAATGGGCCACGATGATGATGATGATGAAAATGATGATGGCTGGAAGGGTTCAGGATTTGCGGTGAGACCCTCCCTGGATATTTGGGACATGAGTCTCTCTCTGGGTCCACTCTACACACCCTGTGTCACGTCCTGACCTTAGTTCCTTTTTTATATCTCTGTTTTAGTTTGGTCAGGGCGTGAGTTGGGGTGGGCATTCTATGTTTTGTAGTCTAGGTTTTGTATTTCTATGTGTTTGGCCTGGTATGGTTCCCAATCAGAGGCAGCTGGCAATCGTTGTCTCTGATTGAGAAACATACTTCAGTAGCCTGTTCCCACCTGTGTTTGTGGGTAGTTGTTTTCTGTCTCTGTGTCTGCACCAGACAGAACTGTTTCATGATGGTCTATTTTTGTTATTTTGATCGTAGTGTTCTGAGGTCAAATAAATATACATCATGAACATGTACCACGCTGCACTTTGGTCCTCTTCACCTTCTTCAACCCACGACAGCCATTACACCCTGTTAATACTCTCTGCGGCCTCACTGGGCTTTAGTGTTGTGCCATGGGATGTTATTACCTGCTCCGAGTTTAATATGAGAGAGAGAGAGGAGAGAGAGAGAGAGGAGAGAGAAATGGTGACCCGAAAGTGAGGGAGAGAAAGAGAACGGGAAGGAAATAGCATTGTATCAGCGTGTCCATCATCATCATCATCGATGCTAAACTCACAATATGATTTATGGCTTCGTAATCTCAGCCTGGCTCTCACTACATGAACACATTGGGCATCAGCCTCTCTCACTCTCGTCTGTTGTCTGCATGTTGGGATGGAGCCAGCATCATTGCCCACTGACTCCACTGAAACTCAATTGCAGTAATAGGGATGACCCACACTCTTGTTTTCAGATTGGTTCCACAGAACATGCCGCCCAAAACAAACAACCAACATGTCATGAATCATAAATAGACGCTTTCGCTCTCTGTTGTTTCCCAGCTGTCGCTCACTGGGATTGAAAACACAACCTTTCCCTTTACTTCAGGATGATAGAATGAATGAAAGAGAGAGACTGTGTGACCCAAATCTGTCTTGCCTACTATTTACTAAAACTGCATACTGTGTCCTAGCCATACCACATACTATTTAGAACGTACTGTTCAGTCAAAATGTATTCAATAAGCAACAGATATCACCAGACTAGACTCACCCATACTGAGAACACGTAATCTGATGTGCAACTGCACCGTTTCCCTCCATTCTATCATTATGGTGCAGCAGGTCTCGCTATCAGCTGCTGTCAAACACATCTGGATCTGAAAAGAGGATTCTCTTCCTCAATAGCAGGCAGCGAAATTGTAGTAGATGAAAAGCCGAAACGATTATGACATGACTTTTAAAGCATACTTTTTTTTTAACATACTATAAAAACATTCTATTTTCACATACCAAAAATGCCTACTGTTATGGGTGTTGGACACGGCCAGTGTTGTGTTCGAGACCATCTAAAGTGAGACCGATTCAAGACCAAGACCGGAGCAAATCGAGACCGAGTCAAGACCAAGTCAAGACCTAGACCAGACAAATGCAAGTCCAATTCAACACCATGATTGTAAGTGTGTCATATCGCCAACGATAAGAGTTCAAAATGTTCTGTGTTCATATTTCAGAAGAACAGTTTGTTCTCCCTTACACAGAGACAAGACCGAGACACTCAATATTTGGTCTCGAGACTGGTCTCAAGTACTACAACACTGGACACGGCCAGAAAGAAGAAAGAAATGAAGAAACAAAGAAAGAAAGAAAACAATGAAGAAAACGCCCTGTTTTTGGACAGGGTCCAGCCCTACTGCAATGATCCCAGCAGCCCAACAGTCCAGGCACTGGTATGGTTCCAGCAGCCCAACAGCCCAGGCACTGGTATGGTTCCAGCAGCCCAACAGCCCAACAGCCCAGGCACTGTGGCTATAATCTAATTACATGCTTTATTTGCCACAATTTGTTTCTCAATCAGTCTTGTTCAGGGAGAAGAAAGAAGTAGGGAGGAGAAAGGCCTCCCCCATGCCCCTATTTACACCTCTTTGTTCCAGCTAAGCAGGTCCCTGTCACTGGGTCCTGTCTAGGTCTTTGCGCTACTTTTATCCACGTAGATAAAAGTCTGAAAAATGTGCCTAGGACTTAAAAGACTGTAAACGTCTGTGTGGAGGGTGTCAATCAATCTCTCCCACTGCTAAAGAAGCCCTGACACGTCCAGGCGGCAAAAGAGCGTCTCTCAGCGCTTCTCCATCCTCGCTCAAACAACCGAGAAACAACGGGAACGACACCTCCCAGTAAGAGAGCGTAGAGAGGGGATGAAGAGAGGAGGTGCGGAGGGGAGGTGCACAGAGCTCAGCGTCACTGGACTCATTCCACTTCCCCTGACTAGAGTGTCCCACACAAAGGGTACATTTGTCCTCGCGGTGGGAGACTGCCTGGTCCTGTATGGGGATCTGGGGGTGCTCGTCTCAGGAGTACACTAATGGCCAACGAGCGCTATCAAAGGAAAGTATCATGATGCCATCAAGGGGGTTTATGGGAAAACAAAAGCAGCCTTTTCCACAGGTCCGGGTCATCATTTACATGGAAATCAGGCGGCGCTCTGCCTAGTATAGACTCAATTTCATCTACTGTGCCACTTTTTACCCCCCTCACAACTACCTTCTCCAACCCCATCAGTTGAGATGATTTTGGGTTTACTTGAAACCCCTCACCCCGCCAACCAACTTCGTCCTCTTCTAGTGTCCCTCCCAAACCAATAGCCACTCTCCCGCCCTCCTCTACTTTGGGTGCATTTTTCCTCGATTCAGCGTTACCCAGGCAACCTCATTCACCCAGAATATAAAGGGAAGTATAAGGCAGGCATGGAGCAAGGACCTGGTCACAACAATGAAGTTTGTTCATATTCAGGCTGGCTGAAAGGTCTTATCCTTCCTCCTACCAGCCCATCACCCCCTCCTCTACTCATCCTTCCCTCTCTCTCTCTTCCCCTTCATCTCTCACTTTGTGAAGAGATAACACTATGAAAGCTTTGTCAGAGAGTTTCGAGGGAACTGTGCCGATAGAGTACTCTGGATCCAATGTGTGTCAGTTAGAGAGGGAAAGAAGAAAAATGTGGGGTGAATAAAGGGGAACAAATGATTTTCATTTCTATGTTTGGCCTCGAGTCATACACTCTTTACTGAAGGTGACTGGCTGTGTGACAGCGCAGCGTGGGGCAATCAGGAAAGCCACGGCACCTTTTCTGTCAAGTTTAACTCAGAGAAGTGGGCTGTGTGGATACACACCTGTTACCTTTTCACATTACCTAACCAAACCCAGTTAAAGCAAGCAGTAGTAGGCTGGCCTGATGCATCTACCATAGTTGCTAAAACTGTGATGGAATAAACGAAATATCTGAGCCAGCACAGTACAGTTCAGAGGCCTCATTTATAAATGTTGTGTACATATAAAATATACCCCTAAAACATGCATGCGCCCATTTTTTGCCCATATTGTATTGCAAAACATACAAGTATTGTGTGCAAAATTGGGGATATGATATGACATGATTTTCCTCCAAAACCCCCACAAAAAAACTGGAAAACATAACAACAATGCTGCCATTGGCCATTAACGATAAGAGTGAAAATCAATGTATTTTATTTTTGGAACCTAAAATAATTTGACATACAGTACCAGAAATTGGTCATAGCCTTATAGACTTATTAAACTTATAGACTTATTACATATTTGTTGTGTTAAAAGTTCAAAATGGATTAAATACATGTTTTTTTTAAATCAACCATCTACACACAATATACCATGATTACAAAGTGAAAACATGTTTTAGGATTTCTTGCAAAATTAAATACAGAAATAACTAATAACTAAACTAGTATTCACACCCCTGAGTCAATACATGTTAGAATCACCTTTGGCAGTGTTTAGAGCTGTGAGTCTTTCTGGGTAAGAGCTTTCCACACCTGGATTGTACAATATTTACCTATTATTCTTTTAAAAAATGTCAAAGTTGGTTGAAGATCATTGCTAGACAGCCATTTTAAAGTCTTGCCATAGATTTTCAAGCCGATTTAAATCAAAAATGTAACTAGGCCACTCAGGAATATTTAATGTCGTCTTGGTAAGCAATTGTTTTATTTTATTGTCATTCTGAAAGGTGAATTTGTCTCCCAGTGTCTGTTGAATAGCAGACTGAACCAGGTATTCCGTTAGGATTTTGTCTGTGCTTAGCTCTATTCCGTTTATTTTAAACCTAAAAAAATCTCTAGTCCTTGCCGATAACAAGCATACCCATAACATGATGCAGCAACCACCATGCTTGAAAATATGAAGAGTGGTACTCAGTGATGTGTTGGAAATGTCCCAAACATAACGATTTGTATTCAGGACAAAAAGTGAATTTCATTGCCACATTTTTTGCTGCATTACTTTTGTGACTTGTTGCATACAGGATTCATTTTTGTAATATTTGTATTCTCTACAGGCTTCCTTCTTTTCACTCTGTCATTTAGATTAGTATTGTGGAGTGACTACCTCCCTTTCCTCCCTTTTCTCCTATCACAGCCATTGAACTTTGTAGCTGTTTTGAAGTCATGGTGAAAACCTTTTAGCAATTTCCTTCCTCTGCGGCAAATGAGTTAGGAAGGATGCCTGTATCTTTGTAGTGTCTGGGTGTATTGATACACCATCCAAAGTGTAATTAATAACTTCACCACGCTCAAAGGGATATTCAATGTCTGTTTATTTTATTTGTTTACTCATCCACCAATGCGAGCCCTTCTTTGCAAGGCATTGGAAAACCTCCCTGGTCTTTGTGGTTGAATCTGTGTATGAAATGTACTATTCGACTGAGGGACCTTATAGATAATTGTATGTGTGGGGTACAAAGATGAAATAGTCATTCAAAAATCCTGTTAAACACTATTATTGGACACAGCGTGAGTCCATGCAGCGTATTATGTGACTTGTTAATCACATTTTCACTCCTGAACTTATGTCGGCTTGCCGTAACAAAGAGCTTGAATACTTATTGACATTTCAGCTTTTCATTTTTTATTAATTTGTAAACATTTCTAAAAACACAATTCCACTTTGACATGTAGGTGGTAAGGCCATAGAATATCAATTTTAAATTCAGGCTGTAACACAAAATGTGAACAAATTCAAGGGGTGTGAAAACTTTCTTTAAGCACTTTAGGAATCGATTTCCTGTTTATTTTATTTTCATAACCGCTGCAGAATAAATTCCTCCTATTTTCTAGCCATGATCGGTACATTTTCCCTAAGTAGCCATACAACAAATAACGATGCATCTCTCATTTAATTGGGCCTAGTAGCCTAAATAGATCATCTGTTTTTTTAAAGCTAAACTTGCTTTTTGCCTGACTAACCTCTGGTGGCAGAGCATTCCATGATGACATGGCTCTATACATACTGCACAGTACCTAGCCTAAATAGATAGGCATTGACTTTTTAAACATTTTGTTACGTTACAGCCTTATTTTAAAATGTATTCAGTTGTTTCCCCCCCCCTCATCAATCTACACACAATACCCCATAATGACAAAGCAAAAACATTTTTTGCTAATTTATAAACCTTTAAAAACTGAAATATCACATTTACATAAGTATTCAGACCTTTACTCAGTACTTTGGCAGGGATTACAGCATTGAGTCTTCTTGGGTATGACGCTATAAGCTTGGCACACCTGTATTTGGGGAGTTTCTCCCATTCGTCTCTGCAGATCCTCTCAAGCTCTGTCAGGTTGGATGGGGAGTGTTGCTGCACAGCTATTTTCAGGCTTCTCCAGAAATGTTTGATCGGGTTCAAGTCTGGGCTCTGGTTGGACCACTCAAGGACATTCAGAGACTGTCCCGAAGCCACTCCTGCGTTGTCTTGGCTGTGTGCTTAGGGTCGTTGTCCTGTTGGAAGGTGAACCTTCACCCCAGTCTGAGGTCCTGAGCACTCTGGAGCAGGTTCTCATCAAGGATCTAACTGTACTTTGCTTCAATCCTGACTCGTCTCCCAGTCCCTGCTGCTTAAAAACATCCCCACGGCATGATGCTGCCACCACCATGCTTCACCGTAGGGATTGTGCCAGGTTTCCTCCTGAAGTGACGATTGGCATTCAGGCCAAATTCAATCTTGGTTTCATCAGACCAGAGAATCTTGTTTCTCAAGGTCTGAGGAGTCTTTAGGTGACTTTTGGCAAACTCCTAGCGGGCTGTCATGTGCCTTTTTACTGATGAGTGGCTTTCATCTGGTCACTACCGTAAAGGCCTGATCGTTGGAGTACTGCAGAGATGGTTGTCCTTCTGGAAGGTTCGCCCATCTCCACAGAGGAACTCTAGAGCTCTGTCAGAGTGACCATTAGGTTCTTGGTCACCTCCCTGACCAAGGCCCTTCACCTCCAATTGCTCAGTTTGGCCGGGCGGCCAGCTCTAGGAAGAGTCTTGGTGGTTCCAAACATTTTCCATTTAAGAATGATGGAGAACACTGTGTTCTTGGGGACCTTCAATGCTGCAGAAATATTGTGGTACCCTTTCCCAGATCTGGGCGGACAATTACTTCGACCCTCATAGCTTGTTTTTTTTTCTGACATGCACTGTCAACTGTGGGACCTTATATAGACAGGTGTGTGCCTTTCCAAATCATGTCCAATCAATTGAATTTACCACAGGTGGACTACAATCAAGTTATAGAAACATATCAAGGATGGTCAATGGAAACAGGATGCGCCTGAGCTACATTTCGAGTCTCATAGCAAAGGGCCTGAATACTTATTTACATAAGGTATCTGTTTTTTATTTTTAATAAATTTGCAAACATTTCTAAAAACATGTTTTCGCTTTGTCATTAGGGGGTTATTGTGTGTAGATTGCTTAGGATTGTTTTGTATTTAATCCATTTTTACTATAACAACAAAGTTAACGTGTCTGAATACTTTCTGAAGGCACTGTATTTCTAGTTTTGCTGTAGCCGATGTCATCCTATAGGCAGCGCAGATTATAACATACAGTCGAATTTCACAGGTGAACAGACAGTTGATCTTTTACATTGAAGTATGCATGTACAGTAGCCCACTGTAATAAAAAGACAATGTTTCAGAATTCATGACAGTCCGGAATATTTGGGGAAAAAGTCAATGCAAAACATTGTTGAATTCTAACTTCTGCTGACAGGTCCAAATAAATGTTCCATTGTTTTTTTCTTTCAGAAACTGTCACAATCATTTGAAAAAAATACAGAATCCATTACTGCAAAAGATGAAAACATTCTAGCAACACCTCCATAAACATTTGATAACATTTATTGTTGAAACTGCCGTGGCCTAATTCTAATAGTTCCAGATTATACAGTAAATAAATGAGTTTATTGTAACCATGAAAGGTGAATGCAGGGCGCTTCCAGGCGGAGTTATAATGCACCGTTTTACGATGGGCTGATTTATAACGGGAAACATGCATATGTATGGCGTGCGCCAAGTCTATAAATATACATTTTTTTAGACATACGGATTATTTTCAGAAATTGCACATGCAGATATTTAGTCTGAAATTTACGCAATGGTTATAAATGAGGCCCATGGCCGGGCCCTAGCTGTGTTAGGTATTTATTTGTTCACTGTGGAGGAGTGGACACCAGAAAGGGCTTTGGCTAACGCTTCATGGGCCGCTAATTTCCTTCCTGACCTCTCTTTGTCGTGGCTATGACCCCCTACCTCCCCTCCTCCCACCCATCACCGGGACCACCACCTCTAGGTTCCCCTATTGCAATAAATGCCAAAGCTTGACACGGCCCTGGGGGGGGGTCTCGAAGGGTGCGAGTTGAAAAGGAATGGGAGTTGGGGTAAGTCGGTGGGGGCCTAGGGGGTTATAGGTCTGGAAAGTGGGGTTTGGAGGGACATAGTGGTTGAGCTGACAAGAGAAGATTTTGCGCCCTGAAATCAAAACATCTTCCCGTGGCTATGCCAACTCCTTTATCTTATATATATATATATATATATATATATAAAATTGTATTTGCATAGTGGCATACATTGAGTAGAGGCATTTTGAGGATTTCCACATGGGATTTTTTTTAGTATAGGTTTGGACTTTTTGTTGTTGCCTAATGTCATTTATATGATCAAAAACATTAGCAGAATATTTTTAATACCACACCGAAATGACCAGCTACTCTAACACTGACAAACTGAGAGCAATAAAAATGATCTGGTCTTGAATGCGAACAATAGCCCAGGCCAATGAAGAGGAGGAATATATATACACACAGATTGTACATTATTAGGGGGAATATATATACAGTGGGGAGAACAAGTATTTGATAACCTGCAAAATCGGCAGTGTTTCCTACTTACAAAGCATGTAGAGTTCTGTAATTTTTATAATAGGTACACTTCAACTGTGAGAGACGGAATCTAAAACAAAAATCCAGAAAATCACATTGTATGATTAAGTAATTAATTTGCATTGTATTGCATGACATAAGTATTTGATACATCAGAAAAGCAGAACTTAATATTTGGTACAGAAACCTTTGTTTGGAATTACAGAGATCATACGTTTCCTGTAGTTCTTGACCAGGTTTGCACACACTGCAGCAGGGATTTTGGCCCACTCCTGCTAATTAATTACTTAAAAGTCATACAATGTGATTTTCCGGATTTTTGTTTTAGATTCCATCTCTCACAGTTGAAGTGTACCTATGATACAAATGACAGACCTCTACATGCTTTGTAAGTAGGAAAACCTGCAAAATTGGCAGTGTATCAAATACTTGTTCTCCCCACTGTATATTATACCACAACATTGTTGAGTACTCATTTCTGATTGGTTAGAAGGGCATTCTAGAATGGACATTAAAACCAGATAACGGGACAGTTGGAAAAGATATCAGGACACCTTGCAATCATTACACAATATTTGTCTACACATGCAGACTGTACTTGCTACAAAGTTACAAAAAGCTAAACAAAAACCACACAAACCGAAATTGTATACATTGTAAATGCAGGTTTAACAAGGGAAAGGTTCTAGCGACAGTAGCATTGATTTGTTTTTGCAGACCTTTTTGGGAGCATCTGATGACCTAACGTGGTGAGTGATGAACAAACATTTTCCAGGTCCCTACTGTTGCAGTCATGATGCACATGGCGCTATGCTGTCAAATTCTACCTGATGTTTCTGGTTTAACCAGCTGTTTTCAGCAAGAGTTATTTTTTAATTCGGGGTTCGCTAGCAATAAAATATACTGATCAAAAATATAAAACGCAACATATAAAGTGTTGGTCCCTTGTTTCATAAGCTGAAATAAAATCGCAGAAATGTTCCATACGCACAAAAGCTTACTTCTTTCAAAATGTGTGCCCAAATTTGTTTACATCCCTGTCACGCCTGCTTCCACTCCCCCTCTCTGGCTCTCCAGGCTGCTTATCATTACGCACACCTGTCACCATCGTTACGCATATCAGCGCTTCATCGGACTCACCTGGACTCCATCACATTATTAATTACTTCCCTTCTATATTGGTCACTTCCTCAGTTTCTTTCCCGAGTCAGCGTTAATGTTGTTGTGTCCCTTATCAAGATGCTGTTCGTGTTTTGTTTCCTGTCTGTGTCTTCATTAAATATTAACTCCCTGTACTTGCTTCTCCTCTCCCAGCGTCTGTCCTTACAATCCCTGTTAGTGAACATTTCTCCTTTGCCAAGTTAATCCATCCACCTGACAGGTGTGGCATATCAAAAAGCTGATTTAAACATCATGATCATTACACAGGTGCACCTTGTGCTGGGGACAATAAAAGGCCACTCTAAAATTAGCAGTTTTGTTATACCACACAATGCCACAGATGTCTCATGTTTTGAGGGAGTGTGCAATTGGCATGCTGACTGCAGGAATGTCCACCAGATAATCAAATGTTTATTTCTCTACCATAAACTGCCTCCAACGTCGTTTTAGAGGATTTGGCATTATGTCCAACCGGCATCACAACCGCAGACCATGTGTAACCACACCAGCACAGGACCTCCACATCCGGCTTCTTCACCTGGGGGGGTCGTCTGAGACCAGCCACCTGGACAGCTGATGAAACTGGGCGTTTGCACCACCAAAGAATTTCTGCACAAACTGTCAGAAACCGTCTCAGGGAAGCTCATCTGTGTGCTCGTCATCTTCACCAGGGTCTTGACCTGACTGCTATCGTAAACGAATTCAGTTGGAAAATTCTCACCTTCGATGGCCACTGGCACGCTGGAGAAGTGTGCTCTTCACGGATGAATTACAGTTTCAACTGTATCGGGAAGATAGCGTCGTGTGGGAGAGCGGTTTGCTGATGTTAACATTGTGAACAGAGTGCCCCATGGTGGCGGTGGGGTCACGGTATGGGCAGGCATAAGCTAAGGAACAGAATTGCATTTTATCGATGGCAATTTGATACAGATACCGTGACGAGATCCTGAGGCCCATTGTTGTGCCATTCATCCATCGCCATCACCTCATGTTTCAGCATTATAATGCACGGCCCCATGTCGCAAGGATCTGTACACAATTCCTGGAAGCTGAAAATGTCCCAGTTCTTCCATGGCCTTCAAACTCCCCAGACATGTCACCCATTGAGCAGTTTGGGTGCACTCTATCAACATGTACGACAGCGTTTTCCAGTTCCTGCCAACATCCAACTTTACGCAGCCATTGAAGAGGAGTGGGACACCATTCCTCAGGCCACAATCAACAGCCTGATCAACTCTATGCGAAGGATATGTGTTGCGCTGCATGAGGCAAATGGTGCTCAGGCCAGATACTGACTGGTTTTCTGATCCACGCTCCTACCCTATTTTTTTTTAAAGGTATTAAAGGTATTCTCAGTCATGTGAAATCCATAGATTAGGGCCTAATTTATTTATTTAAATTGACTGATTTCCTTATATGAACTGTAACCCAGTAAAATATTTGCAATTGTTGCGTTTGTTTTTGTTCAGTGTATTTAGCCTGCTTTTCTATTCTAGTGTTTGATATGCTATCTCCTCGTATTGAACAGTGTCGAGTGTCCTGACGAGAAGGCAAACTTTTCTCGCTATGCCAGGCAAAATCGTTATGGATATATCCAAATGAATGTCAATAGAAAACAGCTTTAAAAAATGCAAATGCGGCTACTTTGCTGTTATTCTGGCTGCAGAGGTCGTGACTGTGCTAGCTAGAAAGGAAGATGGAGGTTGTCAGCGAGCATGGCAACGGAACATATAGAACGAACCACTGGGTCTCGTCCATAAATATCGAACGAACGACTGGCAACCAACATTTTATTTCCAAGGTAATGTACAGATTGTCAGTGTTTATCCCTTACATTTTGGCTACAGTAGGTTACTAAATAGACTTTTCGTTGGCACTACCCAATGATGAAGATGAAGCCCAGGCTACTCACCGGTGATGGCCCAATAGCCTATCTCAAGATGAGCTACTTTTGAAAAACGGTGCTGTTTGCTCAGAATCACTCAGAATCACAAAATGCTCAGAATCCCAAAATGGCTCAAAAGTTTTTTTAAAGATTCTACAGACAGATTAGTCTTCTCTTTTCAGAAGTAGGCATTTGCTTTCCTAACTGTATGTTTTTATCCCGATTGTATTTGGAAAAAGGCAAACTGACAGCCGCAACCAACCATAGATATATAATCCATAGATGGCAGCTCCCATTTAAGTCAGGGCTGGCATCCATTGCTAGTGTACCCATGAGTTTAATAGTCAAACTGTCAGTGTTAGAGGTTCTAAAACCCGTCTATTGATTATATGTCTATGGCCACAACGCAACAAGCTGTTCTATATTTGGCGAGAGTGCTTTCCTGACTGTAAGTGATAATTTAATCCACAGCTATTTTTTTTCTAAAAGAAGCTATTGAGATTCTGCTGCTAAATTATGCTCTCTGGTGTAGTATATGGGCATGGATTTTTCAGCCAAGAGTACTATAATTTTAGGCAAAATGATTTCAATTTATCAGGGGGCGATGCAGCATCTCCAGCACCCCTAATTCCCATGGCTCTGGGTGTTGGGGGTGCTTCTACAGGCATTAATCAGTCCCAAACTGGCACTTTGACAGGGGGTGTTGGGTGGCGGTCGGCGTGGGGATTGTGGGGTTTAATTTGAGTTGTTTTCTGAAGCGGTGGCCTGGTTGGTGGCACAAAAAGCAGCAGTCCAGAGGTCCTCCCATCAGAGCTATGGGGCCGGGGCGGACGCCTGCATCCGCAGGACCCTTTCTGTCTGGTCTCATTTCTATTGGCCACCACTCCTCTCAATGCACCATAAGCCCTATTAGAGGAAGACAATTGAACCTGGCAGATGCGTATCGGGAGTAAGTGCAAGGAATCTTGAAGGAGATGTGAGGTGGTCTCACTTTTGCCTTTTTTTCACAGTTTGTGTTGCTCCCTCTTTAGTTGTTTTAACCTAGTGTGCATCTTATTCTCTCTCTCTCTCTCCTACATGCAGACTGCGACTCCTATTGCAAGGCGTCGAAAGGCAAACTGAAGATTAACATGAAGAAATACTGCAAGAAAGATTACGGTGAGTTGAGTTCCATCCTCTGTGCAGTACAGTCTACAATCCTACAGTAGATGCTCACGCTGCCTCCTGAGCCCTGGTGGACTAGTAGCTAGCTACATCTTTATTTACAACACCCAGCACCAAGCCCAGGCATCCCCACCAGGACAACCCTACAGCTCCTGGGCATTCTAGTGACGGCTTACTCCGGCTTTTCAAGAAAGAAAGTCAAAGGATCAAACAAAAGAGGGGGACAAGCCATCAGAGAGAAGAGCTTAGGGTGTGAGGATCGAGAGGGTGCGAAGGGGAGGGGTCCCGGGATGATGGACAGCCCAGCAGGTATTTAAGGGCAAGGCGGATAATGTATAAAGCAAAGTCGGTGTGACGGACAGTTGGGGTGCGCGTCTAAAGGTCCTCATTAAGGGGAACTTAAGGGATGGGCCTTTTCAGACAGGCATTCCTGTGGCCATCCCACCCGGCTGCCCTGGCCATTGAAAAGGTGCTTTAGGTGGTTAAGACCCTGGTGAAGGTTGTGGAGGTTTGACCCTGACCTGATTGAAGCCAGTCTGTTAAATCAGTCAACCAAGAAGGGGCATCCTGCCTGAAAATACCTTGGCAGATTGAATGAATGACAGCCCAGTCATTGTTCCTGAGTTTCTTTTGTTGAGGGGTTGGATCCAGGCATGGTGTCAGGAGGAATCCCCTGTGCCACAAAAAGTGGCATAAATTATTTCTCTTTGCAGCTCTTTAAGAGGCAATTGCAAAAAAAAAATGATGGCCGATTATAGATGTGGTGTTTGGTTAAAAAAAAAAAAAAAGAAGCTTGCCATGCATATGCAAATAAAGAAAAGTTCTGCACCACAGTAACTAGTTTGTGGCCATTTGTAGGCGAACAGGTTTAATGAGTGGTAAAAAAACAAAAGCTCTGTGGATCATTGATCCCCGGCAGCGGAGCTCATGTGTGAAGGAGGTGTAGCAGTTAGGGTCTCCAGTGAGTCAGGCATTAGGAGCCCTCGGTGGAGGATTTGGAACATGCACCTCCAATGGAGTGTAACGGGGCCATGTTTCTCCTTCTCAGGCCCACGCAAGAGTCAATAGACCCCCGTAGGGAGACGCACTCTGTCCTGGGGAAGCCCAGTGATGCGTTGTGGTCTTCAGCTCTACAAACTCTTACCCTTATCCACTGAAAATAAGTCTGTCTATAAGTCAGAGCTTGTCAGTGCCCACTGAAGACCCATAGGGGAGAGGAGATGGGGAGTGAGGTGGGACCCTACCCAGGTGCACCCCAGGTGCATGTCATCAAGACATCATGCTGTAGCTCAGACTCAGCAGTGTTGAGAGCGCTGCTCAACAACACAGGGAGTGTCCTCTACCCCCATCCTAGTCTCTCATAGGCAGGCAGGTCTGGCAGGCACCGGAGGAGGAGTGTGTAGAGGGGACCTGCTGGTATTGATGAGTGATCCCAACACCACCCCAGCATGCCTCAGGGAAGGCTGTGACTACATGTTTTGTGTGTGTGTGTGTGTGTGTAATGGTCCACAGTGGGGTTCGGGTACACGCTCCTCTGCTTCAGAGCAGGCTACAGTAAGGGAACCCCCACTGTTTCACTCTTACTGTTCTCCTCAATGACCAATCACAGGCCATTTCCTCTGCTTCCCCCTCTGGCCGTCTCCAACATTACCCAAGCCCTACGCAGCCCTCCCTAACCCGCCCTGGGTCCAGCCTCCTTGCCAAGGCCTGGGTCTAATCCACTTTCTCCCTGCCTCACCATACCTCAGGGGGGCTTTGTACTGGTCCTGTACAGGGATAAGACTCGCCTCGCGCTTTACACTTCAGGAAGGTTTACTGGAGGGTCCCGGTGTGGCGGAGAGCATTTAGGAGTGCAGTGTCTCGCTGTGCCTCGGGTCTATGCTGGATAACATGCAGACACACTCCAACCCCCATAGAGAACCACAGGGTGCTTGGATACAGCAATGTTTCCATACAAAAGGGCTGAAATGACAGTGGAACAGGGCTTCACAATAGGTTGAGTTATTTACAGTTTGGTCTCTCAGGGTTTCATCCTGTGTTGTTGTGCAAACACAAACAGAGAGCGCCTTCCAGTGGTGACACCAGGGAAGGACAGGGTGACAGAGGGCACCAATAGGGTTCGCCAGCAGGTCAACAGCCAGTTCAACCAATGCCCATGCTGATATTACTATTAAAGACACCAGGAAGGCTAATGCTAACAGAAAAGGACACCAGGGCCCTATTTGATAACCCTGTGATCTACCATGCATGGCGTAAAATCTGCAGTGCAGTGCTGGATGTCTCATTTAGAGCCATTTAGAGAGCCATGACATTCACGCTCAGGGATAGTCAGCCTGTGTGTATAGGAGGTTAAGCTAATGACCCCTGGTTTAACGACTGCTGTTCCATTTTAAGGTGATCTATGCTGCTTTTGAGAGCTGTCGGTGCTCTCTCCTTGATCCTCTCCGTAATAAATCATACTATCACAGAGCCGCTCCCCCAAAAACCCATCTCCTCACAGCCCATCCCTGCCTCTTAATCACGTCCCAAATCAAATCCCCTGACATCTATAATGGACGTGGAGCTGGATCTGCTCCCGGACGATGCTTGTCTTGACAGCACTTCCCTTGGAGGATACAAGCCTCTGATGGGCGTCTGGTTAGGTTACAGGTCCAGTCTCCTGTCCACTGGGGCCGGCTGAGTAGGTAGTTGCCGATGACTCCACTAGAATCAGCGCCAAATGGAGAAGCCAACCTCACTTTATTTTTTATTTAAAAAAAAATAAAAAAAGAGAATAGAACAGAACCCTGCCCTTGAGGCTTTGTCAGTTATGGTGTTTTCAGTGTTCCGTAATGCCGCTTGGACAGTGGAGATCACAGCATCTCATGGCGCTAGTCTGTGGAGCTAGTAGCACTGACTAGAGACGCACATGGACCAGTGGACACAGAGGACTAAGAGCTAGAGGATTCAGCTACAGACAACCGGCGTCAGTACCGCCTGCTTCACGGTCTGTCTGATACCCTTCTTGGCTGCTGGATGGTACTCGACACGGTGTAGCATACTAGACTTACAGATGTAGGATCTTAATATGAGCCAGTCTCCTATAGCAGGAAAATAATCCTGCAGCAACGGGAAATGTAAATTAGTATGTGGATTATAATTAATGGATATTTTTGTATCGTAAGGGACCATCAAGTCTGAATTTACAAAGTGGAAATTAGAAACGTTAGAAACCTTTTTAAAACTCAAAGATGCTACACTTCTTAAATGTCCTACGTCGCAGGAAACTTCACTTGCAACAGGGTGATTAAATTAAGATCCTACATCTGTAGTGGGAGATACACTAGCACTTTTCCCTCTCTCCTGTCATACTGAATGGCCAGAGAGAGAGAGAGAGATGTCTAGGCAAAGCTTTTGCAAGAAGGAAAGGGGATTCCATGGGAAATGTCCGACTCGGTCAAACTGAATTATTTTGTCCCAGGGTGCCATAGTAACTGTTGCTGGGATCATGGCGTGTGTGTCTAGAGAAGAGCAGGGTCACAGCAGGTCAGGATAGCAGGAATGGAGCAGACATAACGGACCGGGTTGCTCTCCTGTGCCAAGAGGACATGGATGGGGTTTTAATTGAAGCCTGTGATACAGACACGAACCCCGGTGATAGAGATAAGAATAACAGCACTGTCACGTGTATCCCTTTGAGCAGGAAATTCTAATGCTAGAATTGAGTCAGACACAAAGACATAACAAAAATAGTCTCTCTCCCCCCTCCCCAGCTGTCCAGGTGCACATTCTGAAGGCGGACAAGGCGGGCGAGTGGTGGAAGTTCACCGTCAACATCATCTCTGTCTACAAGCAGGGCGAGAGCCGCATCCGCCGCGGCGACCAGTTCCTGTGGGTCAGGGCCAAGGATGTGGCGTGCAAGTGTCCAAAGATCAAGACCGGGAAGAAGTACCTGCTCCTGGGTAACAATGAGGATTCTCCAGGGCAGTCTGGAGTGGTGGCCGATAAGGGCTCCCTGGTCATCCAGTGGAGAGACACATGGGCCCGTCGGCTGAGGAAGTTCCAGCAACGGGAGAAGAAAGGCAAGTGCAAGAAGGCATAGGCGGAAGGGACGGCCGACGCCTGGAGCGAGGGAATGGAACGCGGGACAGGAGAAAGGATGAGTGGGTGTTGAAAAAGGGCGAGAGGAGAGCGAGGGAGACTGAGGAAGGAGAGAAGGGGACTGTGCGTTGTCGCTACTTTTTCGAGTAGAAGCATGAAGAGAATATTATTGAGCAGATTTTTTTTCTAGTGGACTTTTGTGAAGGAGCTCACGCTGCAGGTGTCATTGCTTCGTTGTTTTTTCCTTCGAGATTTGTCTCCGTGGATTTGCCAAGTTTGCACCTATTACCAGTATATATAAAGTTGTGTGTTTTCATATTGATATTTCATAGCCCTATTTTATGAGTATTATGTGCTGGTGCGAAGACACCACCAATCAAGCCACTGCATTATCACAAGCTCTGTTTTCTGTCGTTTTTAGGGTTAGCGAATAATATCACTGACAAACCAGCTTGCATCGTCAAACGTCCTCACTTCAACTTTTTTGTTGTTGAAATTGTGTATCCTATTGGCAGTGCAGCAAAAAGTGCCATAAAATCACATTGGTTCTTCTGCACCTTGGAAATGCACGTTTCATGTATTATCCAATAAGTTGCCTTTCGCTTCACCCGTATGTAACCTAAAACGCACAGTAACTAGCTACGTTCTTTATTATATCACGGGTGTGACATATTGTACATTTGATTGAATGTTGGCCCCTCGATGAAGACAGTGAAATGGCAAGAAAGAAATTCATGTCCATTCTTAAAGGTGTACAATATATTTGACTCCAGCATTGTTAACTAGGCTTAATCAAGGATATTATTTTAAATCTACACATTTTTCTTTGTCCGGTTTCAGTATTCAGAAATGAATGCACGTTCATTGTGAATTGTGGTGATTAACACACTCTTGTACAGTTTCAAACTGCATGTCAACCTGTCTCCAAAAAGGATGGTTCTTACGTCAAATACATGGCGTCCATATTAGGACAGTGTCAGATGAGTTGATGTCCTAATATGGACACTGTATCCTTACTCTCTTTTTGACTGGTGCTGCTGCCTAATTTCATGGTTAGTGTTTTTAATAATAATTTTGCTGGATTCCCAAGAAGACACAATGTCTGGGATTTCAAAGACTCCTGCTATTAGAACAATAACAACCAGATTTCAATTTAGGATCACTTGCTTTAATATTTGATTAATGTTTGGTTTAATTATACTGAACAAACATAAGTGCAACATGCAAAAATGAACGATTTTACTGAGTTACAATTCAATATGAGGAAATGAGTCAATTGAAATAAATGATTTAGATCCTAATCTATGGATTTCACATGACTGGGCAGGGGCCCACCCACTGGGGAGCCAGGCCCAGCCAATCAGAATGACTTTTCCCTCACAAAAATGCTTTATTACAGACAGAAATCCTCCTCAGTTTCATCAGCTGATCTCAGACGATCTCGCATGTGAAAAAGCTGGATGTGGCAGAGAGATATGGTAGAGAAATTAACATTAAATTCTCTGGCAACAGCTCTGGTGGACATTCCTGCAGTCAGCATGCCAATTGCATGCTCCCTCAACTTGAGACATCTGTGGCATTGTGTTGTGTGACAAAACGGCACTTTTTAGAGTGGCCTTCTATTGTTGCCAGCACGAGGTGCACCTGTGTAATGATCATAGTGTTTAATCAGCTTCTTGATATGCCACACCGGTCCGGTGGATGGTTTATCTTGGCAAAGAAGAAATGCTCACTAACAGGGAGGTAAACAAATGTGTGCACAAAATTGGAGAAAGATATAAGATTCTTGTGCGTATAGAACATTTCTGGGATCTTTTATTTCAGCTCATAAAACACTTTACATGTTGCGTTTATATTTGTGTTCAGTATATATTTAATGATCAAGTGATTTAGGAGCCAGTCCTAAGAGACAGAAAGCAGTGTGGTTCTTCCCCATGTTGCCCAGATTTAGAATATAGATGTTTTTTTTATTTTTTATATTGAAGGTGTACATTTCTGAAATATGAATTGACATTACTATTATTATACAGTACACATGCTTTACACAAAAGGAAGCATTTGCAATGATGTGAATAAAAAACCTTATCATACCTAAGGTTTCAAATAGACTAGCGACAACACAAATCTGATTGTTTTCAGAGAACGTTAACCAAGCAGTGAGATATTGAATTGAAAGTGTTACATATTTATATGACCTCTCCCTAGGAACAATATTTCCTAATACTGTAGGCTATTCACCAATTGGCACAGAATTTTTCTGTGTAGTATTAAATTCACCCTCTTTTGGATGCAATTATTATTATTTTTAATCACAATGTGTAAAGAATTTAATTGAAACAAGCCTCTTCCCCAAGGTACTAAACAAAGGCCTTGGCAGCCAACAATTAAACATCTGAATAGGTAGTCTTTTTATGTGAACATTCTCAATAATATAACTATTATTAACTTCAATTTATTGATTGTAGATTTTTAGCAAAGAGAATGGACAGAGTGCACACCTAAGAACAGCATGTATTTTCTTTGTTGTATTGAGGCAACAGAAATGGAAGAGTGCAGTTTACCTCCTTGACTGACAGTGAACTGTTCCAAACATTATTACACAAGCATTATTAGTCAGCGCTCTAAACTCTTGCATCACCCCCCCCCCCCCCACACACACACACACACTTAACTGTCCATAGACCTCACCCTTGTGCATAAGATATACATGTTACATGCTGACTGTCACTCTAGAGTTCTTGAAAATTCTGTCTTGAGTGTGGTACGGCATCCATATTAGCAAGTTGTCCGATTTCAGGCAAAACTGTCAGTGGTCTTCCTAACATGGAATTCCTAATATGGATGCCGTAGCGGCAGCTATTCAACAGCTGCAGACATTATTCAATGTCTCTTACAAGGCTGTCAAATTAATTAAGTTCAGAGCGATTTGAAGAGGGCGAAACGAGGAAAAAAATCATGTAATTCAATCACCCCAAATGAATTAAAACCACATATTTCTTTTATTTCAAACCAATTAGATGTACATTGAGGGTCTGATTGTCAGCATCTGTGTTCCGTACCGTTTTTCTCTGTGTACAGATCAGTCATACATACACATGCTTTGTGCTGGTGTATTGAGATATACAGATGACATATTACACGTATTTATACATACATTTACATGTTACTTCCTTTCGTCGTTATATCCATACTCGTGACATTACATGTAAATGTATTTCTGTTTGGCACATAATATATAATCAAACCTCCAATCGTCCCCCCCCCCCATTTATGTCTCTGTATCCCCATGATGTAAATAAATTTTAGATCAGTTTTCCAAGCAATGGATTGACAATGACCTCCTCTTTGATGAAATATGACTACCACAGACCTGTCAAAACATTGCTTTTGTTCATACTTTTTAAATTGTAAATGTTGTTTAGCTGTGTTGGCCATTGCGAAACCTTTTTTGCAATATTTGTTTTACGATGTGTACTAATATATGGTTATTATATATGGATATATTTAATGACACGAGACATTGTGGATTTTATTCTGTCTTTTTTTCCTTTTTATTTGTGTTTATTTTTTACTTGTTTGTTGTTGTTTAGATGGTTGTGATTTTAAGAAGGAAACAATAACTACTGAACACCAAGCTGGTAGAACTAAATCCAGAATTCAGTTGAAATAAACTCTGTTGTTAAGTCGCCACTGATGTGACTCTTTCTTTCTCTATCGTCTTAAAAATCATTCAATGTCAAGCTTTAGATCTCTGAAGCCGGAGTCCTGGGCGTAACAACAGCTCCACGTGTGACGTAGGGCAGTACAGTAGAGGGCGGAGCATGCTGGGTGTAGATCCAAGCTAGACTGTTCACACGGACGCAAGCAAGCATCTCCCAACCTTTTGCAGCATCTGCAAGGCTTTTAAATTGACACGGTGGAAGAACGCAGAGTATGCTATAGACACAGTACATTATCCTTAGTAGATTACCAATATTATATAACTCTTTACACCAAGGAGTCCATGGATCGTGCTGTTAACTGTAAATGTTGTTTTATTAGAAATGACAAGGTTGCATTGAGCTAAACTGATTCGCATCATGTTAAAAAGTGACAGTCATACGTGTTATTTGTTTTGGCTAGCATTATCCTACAAACATGATCAAATCCCAAGACAAATGATACCATTAGAACCGCTAGTGGGTAAATATAATAATTATTATAATAATAGATGTGTGTGAGTGAATTGCTAAGCTAGCAGAATTAGCGACCCGGAACCCAGGACCTCTCAGCCCACAGACAGAATTAGGGTCAGTGCTACCCTTTACCCAACCAACACCCACGTAAGAAAATAAAACATTGTTGCTGGTTCCTCATAAGCCAGGGCTCAACTCTCCAAGTGTCGAGGTACAGTAGAGAACTACAATACACTCAGTTTTCATACAAGGGGAAATACAGAGGGGGTGGAAGAGTCCGTGTGTCATTAGTAGTGTGTGTGTGTGTGTTTAACAGGGCACAGGGGTGGTGAGTCGGAGGTATGTATCAAGCGTCTCAGTGTAAGAGTGCTGGTCTAGAATCAGGTCTGCCTTGTCTATGTCCTTTTCATTCATTGGGATATAAAAGGCAAACCTGGTCCTAAATCAGCACGCTTGATACATACCTGCATAAGTGCCTCTGCACCTCGTCTCCCCTCCCTGTAGGCTCTCTACGCAGTCTCAGTGGTCATCCCACGGACGGTGCGACGTCCAAAACGCTCCCCTCAGCCTCTTCCTTATGTGGGCCACACAGCAACCACCACTATAGCAATGAGCAGGAGCACGATCACCACCAGCATCCCTGAAACAAGAATAGAAACACAAACAGAAGGATAAGTTGGGGGGGGGGCAACTTGAACAGAAATTCAAACAATCAACAACAAAAACTGACACTGTACAAAGTGTACCTGATACAGAGTAGTTACAGCACATAGACCGGTACAGTACATAACAGTTACATAGACCGGTACAGTACATAACAGTTACATAGACAGGTACAGTACATAACAGTTACATAGACAGGGAATTCTACACATTGCCTAAATTCTTCTGATCAGGCTAAGCTGGACAGCCAGAGACCAGAGGAATAGGTGGTGGAAAAGCAACCAATCAGTAAACTTGAAAAAGGTATGCCGAGGCCTTTTACTAGTTAGCTCAGACCTTTGGCCCTAGCCAATTTTCTAAATCCCCACTGTGCCCCAGTGATTAGGCTACTACCCTCATATTACCTGCACACTTTCACCGAGATGACATAATACACGTTTACATGCAATCTAGAATTGTGACAGGTTTATTGGCACAGATCATACTGCAGTCGGCATGTGTTTCGGATCTGACCTCACTGGAGAGAGGGGGTAATCAATGTTTTTCCACCAAAGCTGTGGAGACAGAGGAGACCCGAAAGATTATACTGTAGCTACCTCACACTTAAATCAAAAGCTTTTTACCCCACAGGACCTAAAAATGATCCACACACGAGGCTTTCCACAGATCACGTTTCAATTCTAATCAAGGCCAAAACATTATAGAAAAAGCATTAAAAAGTTAAAGACCGACATTTATTATCAAGACCGTAAAATGGATAGTTATTCTGTGTTTGCATATTGGCTTGTTTTATATGGGTTTGAATATTAGATGGCTAGCCGACAACCACCGTTCAATGGGTTTTCCAGTTGTCTCGGCTAGTCCCGTTGTCATCTAACCTACAGCTGTTTCAAATCCTGAAACCTTTCTAAGGTGTTGGTAAGAATAAAAGGACTGGTGGATGGCTGGTGTCAAGTGGCATGCCTCTCAACCGTGGTGAGCTTTCAGCTAGGGGGATTTCTCTCCCAATTCCATGCCACACGTTACAGTTGATATGGAAAACTATCTCCAAGGACACATTTAAGCCACATTTTCCTCTCGCTCGCTCTCTGGTGTTTCTCCTTGAACGGCATCACCGTCGGGGGTGAAGATTTCAAACAACTGCATCCTGGAGAATCTGATGGCTTGATGGCTGTCGACAGTCTCTGGCTGACTCAAGTTGTCCGTGGTCGTTTCGCATGCGAGGTGGTATTTCCCCTCCCGGACTTCTCACTTTTGGTTTACATTTCTTTCATACTTTGGCTTTCTCGTCGTGCATTCTACTCTGCAGCGTAATTGCAGTCTGGTCCACAGGGAGAGATAGGGGGAAGATGAACCCAAGCTGAACTAATTGCCTGGGTCGTAGTCAGAGTAGAACTCCTAATCTAGGATCAGCCCCCCCCCCCCACCCCCCCACCCGTCCCCCCGTGGAATCTGGTTCATTTTGTTCTAAAAGGCAAACCTGATCCGATCCTAGATCGGGTGTTCTTATGAGACAGAGGACTTGGCTAGGAAGCTTGGATGTGGCAGCAGTGAGTCCAAAGGTCTGGATGCCTCGTTAGCTTGGTTGGTTGCGACACTTTCTCCTACTTTTAGGATTTCTTCATTGACTACAGTAAACTGAGGGAAAGATCCCTCTGAGGGAAATCTCTCTGAGTTGAGTGAAGGAGATGCTGGCACAACTTAGTGGCACCATACTCTACATGCAACCAATTAGTCCTATTTCCCCCTGTGTATGATTTTTATTTCAAACTTTCGATCAAACCGCTCTGTCTGAAGCCTAGCAAGCTAGTTGCCGACCTCTCAGGATGATCATTGGTCGAGACAGGACCTCCCCACTTGATAACTTACACATGTGAGCAGAGCCGCAACAATGTAAATGTCAAGTGGGAACATTCTTCCCAACAGCCCTCATGATGGCCTTTTAAACACCTCACACTTAGAGAAATATACACACACACACACGCACGCACACACACACACACACACACACACACACACACACACACACACACAATTAACTACGCTTCAGTGTGAAGGATATTAAACCAGGATAGTAGACTGTTGTCTTTACATTCAGCTCGACTTGACAGAGGGCATAGGCAGATAAACATTCTGAAGTCAAATTACGTTAGACGTTCATGTACATCGTTGGATAATAAAGTCATCATCTTCTTCGATATGTTCCCTACCACCCAGTCACCTCAGGCCCCAGACACCCTACCAACACTCCCTCCCCTTCTCTTTGGGACTGTCCCCATCTCGCTAAGTAACCAAATAAGTTACTCCTGACCCAGTCTTGACGACAGTAATGACAACAATCACATTTGCAGGCCAAATAGATGAGACGACGCTTTGTCATTGAAGCCAGGTCTGCAGTGCAGTCGAACTGACCCCCCCAAGATTTTTAGAGACGAGCAGAGTAAGAAGGATTGGGGAACACCCTTTTTTTTTAGCATTTCTGACATATCAGTGAGACAAATCTTAATTGGTGGAGAAAAGGGAGGCGGGTGGAGGTTGTACTTCTGTCTCTGCGCATACGCACACACTCACACGCACACACACATGCACACACACACGCACACACACATGCACACACACACGCACACACACACACCTCCCCCGTTCTTGCCCTTTGCCTGTCTTCCAGCAACTCCATTGCAATATGAATATATCGCTTCGGAACACATTGATAAACTTCATATTGAAGTAATATACAGTCAAATGAAAAGCGTTCGCAGGGGAATAACACATTTCATAGGGGCTGATCAAATCTGTCGGATGTTTATGGAGTTTGAAAAAGAAGCAGTAAAGCGACTGCTGTTTCAGATCTTTTGTTTTACAGCCATCCAATGTTCCACTCTTGCCAGCCAAAAACAAGTGGTAAAGGTGAGGTAAGCATTTGTAAACGTGACAAACCATGACACGTCGGGACCTGTTACTCCTCTAGGTCATGGGTTCAACACCGCCACATGTGCAACAACCTTGGATTTTTGTTGTTTTTGTTTTAGTACAACCCTAGATTTGAACGGTTTGTTTCAGTATTTTGGGGGAAAATGAATGCTAGGGCATGGGAGACTGGTTAACATGATCATATCGGCATTGGTAAAATTACATCAAAGTAATCAAAATTGGCCCTCAAAAGTATTCAAGGTTTACTTTAACAGGCTTGATGGGATTCAGTGAAATGAAGTTACATGCACCCTTTACCTACCCTCAAAGACAACCCCTCGAAAGCCCTAACATTTCAGGCCTATTTGAGATGTAAGCCACCTGCGGGATTCGAGTCTGTGAGTCTGTATGTGGGTGTGGGGTTTCCCTCCAGCCTCCGCAGGCCCATGGGATTAGTCCTTTGGAGAGAGGTCTGCCCCCACATTGCCTGATGAGTCACTTAAGCCCTGGGAAACTCACACCACCCTCCTAGGGCCCTTTGGCGCTAAGTAGTAATCTGCCATTCTAATGCCACCTACCCCCCTCAAAACCTGTTCACTACCCATTTCCGATAGGGAAGTGACATTGACAAGTAGGCTTTACGTTATTGCATCGTTTTACTGGGCAGCCTCAACTTTCTCATTTCGCTCAACGCTTAAAACACTGTTTAAAAAGGCTAACCCCAAGTTCGCTTTAAAAGCTTGGAACGTTTTTTTTTCTTGTCATCCATATATTATATCCTGGTGAAATCCACGACCGTGTTGTGGTCTGATTGTGGCTCTTCCCCAGGAAACCTCAGCACCGTGAGACTGATGGCTGGAGGACTTGTAATGTGCTCGTGTCTCGACTCTCTATATTGTCTCAACAAGACCCAGGATGTTTCACAAGCCTGCCCTGAGATCCAGTCATGCACCCGTTGTTGCAGGACGGATCCATGGCGGTATGTTATGCTATGTGGGTCCTTCCTCCCGTCAACGGACAGATGACCCCTAACCATGTTCAGCCCGTGCTCGTCCAGCCTTCTGCTTGCCAACTAAACACAAAGGTAGGATGGATTTTCCACAGCGTCCTCAGTCACTCATCTCTCTTTCCTTGTTTTTATCTCTGGCAGAAGGTCTAAGAGGTTGATTAAAGATTGACACAACTGCAAACAAAACCCTCTGGTTCCATCAGTACACATATAAGAAGATGTGAATTTGCTGCAGGTAACGCATCTAAATGCTGCAACTCCTACCTAACAGCAGCATCTTATGTTAAATCCTCAAGTTAAACACACATCTTAAGTCAGGATTCTGCCCCCCAGTGTGCATAACCTGGGATGTTTCTTCTCTTATGAGAGAAGGTATGTCAAGTATGCCCGTCTCCTTGTCAAAGCCAGTCTTTCCCACCCATAGAAGAACAGAAGGAAGACATAACACTCAAGCCTGGGCTTTGGACGAGCTGGATTCCAATAACAAGTAAAGCCCAGGCTCAGGAATCATCAACACGCACCCAAGAACAAGAGGAGAAACATGCCAAAAGATGTGTGGCGTGTACTAGTTTCAATTATTTCTTTGCACGAGACCAAGACAAGTGTCAAACAAACCAGGAGAAGAGAGGATGGAAAAAGGAGGAATGGAGCAGGGGGAGACTCCTGGGTTAGCACAATGTGCCCAGTGACTAGTTCTGAGATCCTCAAACAAACCTTCTCTGGGTGTCATGGTAACTGGGCAGAAATGACATCAACTGTTATATTAGCTGATCCTTCATCGCATCCCCAGATCTTACTGGTGTATCCCGCGCCACTGTTAGTGGGGGCTCCTGGTGCAACAATGCGACCATCTCCAAGGTGACGCAGACTGGCGTTTACAAGGCAAACCTAGCTTGACTACGCCAACAAGCTTTGTCGCACATTCCAGTTCTCGCTGTACGGTAGCTAGCCTAGCTACCTCCCCCTTCTGGCATATATTTTTCCCAGCAGAGAGAAAGAAGCAGGGTGGCCATTGAGAGAGGGAAGCCGGGCTTTGTAAGGGCTAGACCAAAGAGCCGAGTTAAACAAATTAAGGGGGGGGGGGGTAATGGTGAGGGAGGGCCCCATTGACACAGCATCACAGCTCCTCTTTAGCTCTGTAAACCACTGATCTTCATCAAAGACTGGTACCAATAGAGGGTGGTGCTGACTTACTACACTACAGACTGGCTCCTGGGAGTCCTTTGAAAGTGGTATCAAGAAAGGCTTTTTGACTTACTACAGAGTCTGTACTACAGCCTGGCTCTTGGAAGCCCCTTTCAGAGAGTAAGGGACTGGCGATTGTATAGGGGGACATATGTGGCTGTTTTCTATAGCGGAGAGTAGTAGATGTGATAGAGACAATCCCCACGCCACTGTGTGGTGTTTCGGCGCCATCAATGTCGTTGTTTCTGATCAATTAAGCAGCATTGAGTCTGCTTCCGGTAGGCACAGCAATGATATCGCTGAATGGACAACGATGGATTGAGCTACTCTGGGAGAAGCCATCGTTAGAGGGTTCTGATAGGAGCTCTTTAACACGATCTTTAACCATCATGAATTACTTACCTGGAGAGTAAAATTATAGGACTGAGACTCAATAGAACACATAACTGAGCGCATTTTGAGTTTGGGTCTGGCTTTCCCATTACTGAAGGTCTATGCTCCCTTTACTAGGCCATTCACAGCACCCTGAACTGTACTGAGAGCTGCAGAAAGACAAAAAGGAGATGGGACCGATGCTTGTAAATCTGGATAAGAGACAGACTTATTACAGTTGGGTTCGGAACACCGAGCAGATGAAATGAGAAGGAAGATGGGCTCACCGCAGGAAGCCGACTTAGTCTCCACCAGCTTAACCCTTCTTGTCTCGTTGCGGATCCGGTCATCCGTCTTGTCCACCAGGTGGGTGAGGTCATCGATGATTTCTAAGAGGGAAAGAGAGAAGGGACAAAGTTAGTTGGAACGATGCTTCAGTTCAATATCATTTAAAGTACATCTCAAAGACCACAAAAGGAACACCTATGTGAGAATGCTATTCATTGATTACAGCTCAGCGTTCAACACCATAGTGCCCTCAAAGCTCATCACTAAGCTAAGGATCCTGGGACTAAACACATCCCTCTGCAACTGGATCCTGGACTTCCTGACAGGCCACCCCCAGGTGGTGAGGGTAGGTAGCAACACATCTGCCACGCTGATCCTCAACACTGGAGCCCCCCAGGGGTGCGTGCTCAGTCCCCTCCTATACTCCCTGTTCACCCACGACTGCATGGCCAGGCACGACTCCAACACCGTCATTAAGTTTGCAGACGACACAACAGTGGTAGGGAGGCCTGATCACCGACAACGACGACACAGCCTATAGGGAGGAGGTCAGAGACCTGGCCGGGTGGTTCCAGAATAACAAACTATCCCTCAATGTAACCAAGACTAAGGAGATGATTGTGGACTACAGGAAAAGAAGGACCGAGCACGCCCCCATTCTCAACGACAGGGCTTTAGTGGAGCAGGTTGAGAGCTTCAAATTCCTTGGTGTCCACATCACCAACAAACTAGAATGGTCCAAACACACCAAGACAGTCGTGAAGAGGGCACGACAGAGCCTATTCCCCCTCAGGAAACTAAAAGATTTGGCATGGGTCCTGAGATCCTCAAAAGGTTCTACAGCTGCAACATCGAGACTGGTTGCATCACTACCTGGTACGGCAATTGCTCGGCCGCAAGGCACTACAGAGGGTAGTGCATACAGCCCAGTACATCACCGGGGCTAAGCTGCCTGCCATCCAGGACCTCTACACCAGGCGGTGTCAGAGGAAGGCCCTAAAAATTGTCAAAGACCCCAGCCACCCCAGTCATAGACTGTTCTCTCTACTACCACATGGCAAGCAGTACCGGAGTGCCAAGTCTAGGACAAAAAGGTTTCTCAACAGTTTTTACCCCCAAGCCATAAGACTCCTGAACAGGTAATCAAATGTCTACCTGGACTATCTGCATTGTGTGCCCCCTCCCCAACCCCTCTTTTACGCTGCTGCTACTCTCTGTTTATCATATATGCATAGTCACTTTAACTATACATTCATGTACATACTACCTCAATCAGCCTGACTAACCGGTGTCTGTATGTAGCCTCACTACTTTTATAGCCTCGCTACAGTACATAGCCTCGCTGCTGTTATTTTTCCACTGTCTATTTACTGTTGTCTTTATTTCTCTACTTACCTTTTGTTCACATAATACCTTTTTTGCACTATTGGTTAGAGCCTGTAAGTAAGCATTTCACTGTAAGTTCTACACCTGTTGTATTCGGCGCACGTGACAAATAAACTTTGATTTGATTTGAAGAAATTAAAAAAAGTATTATTCTTTTCAGATATCTCCAACAGTCCTGGGCTCTCGGCACTCGCTAATAAAATCCCCCTTTATAGAAACGCTACGGACTTGGAAGGAAACAGAACCTATATAGGGGCTGTCGGCAGCCTCAAACAGCCCTCGAGACAAAAGACAAGAGCGATAGGGTGGGGGGGAATGTGTGAAAGCACTCTTTTCCCTTTCAAAATTGTTCAGTACTTCCTGAATCAATGCTGGCTTTAATCAGTGACTCTACTGTGATTTAATGGCTGCTCGTGGAACAGACGTCGGCCCGGGCGCTGCTGCAATACAGTAGGACTTCCTGTCTTGAAGGCCGTCCAGCTGGAGGCCTGTGATTCATAACGACGAGTTGCTGTGGTGACACGACAGCCACAGTAGTCCACAACTGCTGGAGACCACCCGACACCACGACTTAGGTCACTGCCATCCAACACAACAGCTCAGCAAAATCCCAGCAGGCAAAAGTGGTTGACATGACTTCATAATGAATGAAAAACTGGTAATTAAAAAAAAAAAAAAAACGTAATTTTAACCAGTTTTGCTCCCTGGGAAATGCAGTGATCATTTACATATTAAATATCTTCACTCGCTGCAAGAGCCTGTTTTTGTTTGACATTGAGTAAACTGTGTTTCAGAGGCGAGAGCCTTTGAAAATTTTTCAGCGGCGAGAGCCTTTGAAAATGTTTCCACTGCTGCACTTGCCATTCAACTCATAGGCGGAGTAAAGCAATTACTCAACAATGAAACACAAACATGAAGAAATATCCAAAGAAATATGAGCGAAAAAAAAGTGTCAAAACAGCATGGCTCATTGCTCGAGTTCTACATTAAATTATTTATTGCTAAACAGAATCTAAATTATCCATTTCATCTTTAGAGTCTGTAGATCGAGCTGTGTGGCACTGGCTCGTCGTTTGTTCGATTCAAAGCCTCGATGATAGGTCCTCTCCAGTCTCCAGCAAACCTTTTGACAGAATAAAAAATGGTAGGGCCACGAACAGTGACGTGTTGTGGACTGACATTATTTTTTTGAAACAAACTGAGGCTGAGGAGAAAAAGACCAACTGAACGGACAGAAACTCTGTTCACCCATTTTGGCAAGTTTTTTCACGAAAGGAAAGCAAGTCTTTCACCTACAGGGCCTCCTTTGGCTGCCAACTCAAACAAGCTGCTTTCTTACTTCCAGGAAACTACCTGTTTTCTGATGTCTGAGACAGACATACATGGCTAAGAGAGGGTTTTCTAGCAGGTTACAAAATTACTCCAATACAATTTGCATCCGTCCTGTGTAACATCAACGAGGATAAATTATGAAATTCCCACGAGTGAGTTCGAAGGTCATAATCAGACTATTCTTATCTCTAGTTAAGTTGTCTTTGCTAGTTTTGAGACGCCCCTTCGCCAGTGAGAAAACATGCTTCGGTGAGTGGAGTCATCAGTGGATAACAAGGGAACCTGCTTTCAGCCCAACTCAGATAATTAAGTTGGGGATAATTTGGGTGAGACGGGTCAGACAGCGTCAGCTCTAAAAGGGGCAAAGTGCGGAGGAGAGGTGCGACGGAGAGACGTGAGAGGGCAATGTGTAAAACATCTCCTGGGACATCCACCTCATCCTCGCATGAGGCAACAATTTATGAGCGGCGAAAGGGAGAGAAAGACACCAAGAGACGGTCTTACAAGTTCGACCAGCGACCCCTTGGGACACAAAAAAAACAACAACGAACCAACTCGCTTTCCCTCTTCGCATGCCGCGCTCCAGAGATATAATTCCCAATTTCCTAATGTAGCACGTTGCTCCGATACATGACAGCTGCTCTCCCTGGCTCGGACCAGGCCTATCAGCCACACCACAAATACATGGCATGTTCCAAAACGAAGGTTGTTTATTTTAAATTCTATTACACTGGATAAACCTCCAAACCCACAGTGTGGGAGAGAGCACAGAGTCATAGGCTCATACTTACACAGCCATGTCATTCGCCCTGCTTGCAGTTTCCAGGGGGACTGTAAGTGACGGCCTGCAACCCCTCCCTTCACATTGGTAAGTAGAGGAAGCCATCTTTCTTTGGAATGTGTGCTGAGGTCTGCAATCAGGTCTGCTGGTCAAACAGAGCCTTTTGTCGATGTCAGTGATGAAGCTCTCTTTAGAATATAGCCCACAGTCAAGGCGAGGCATTATTGCAAAGAGTCTGCTTAGACAGTATCTCACTTTGAGAATTCAGGAGCAACATGTCAGAGACAGAAAACACACAGTCACACATTCTCACACAGAAGAGTCTGCTTAGACAGTATCTCACTTTGAGAATTCAAGAGCAACATGTCAGAGACAGAAAACACACAGTCACACATTCTCACACAGAAGCTTCTTAACTTAAATGAGGAGAAAGTTGGCGGGGCACAGCTGTTTGTGTCTAGTTTACTATTCAGTGCACAGCACGTCAACAGGTTTAATGAATGGATTTCTCCACCCACAAATCCCCACAGACACGAACCAATGTGAAAGCCCGATTTAAAACAGCAATCTAAAAGTGACGGAAAAACTCCAAGCAAAGACTTTAAAAAATGCAGATAAATGGGCAACGAGCCCTCAATATTCCACCTTTTTTAAATGAAGGGACAAGTGATTGCAAGTCAGAGGAAGAGTACATTGGTAAAAACAAACAAGAGTAGCTTTCTTCACTATTAAGACAACTTCGATGTTCTTCCTTCGCTGAGGAAAGAGACATGAATCTATCAGCGTCATAATACACACTCAAGAAACTAACTACACTATTTCTTAATTAATCTACGCAAAGATATTTATGTCGTTGTTCCAACATTCCCCAAGACAATTTAGGGGGCAATTAGCAAGTTCTTAATGGATACCGACTGTTTTCATTGTCACCTCATTTGTTTAGCTAGAAACACTCCAGGCGCAGTCGATTGGGGGAAAGACCGGGTGGGTGGGTGGTTGTTTGGCAGCCAAAAGACAGAGACAGCAGTGCTGTTGAGATTACACGGACGCATCAACTGACAGGCCAAGTTCACAGTTCACTTCCTTCCCAAACAGCAAAATAAACAGCGCAATCCTGTCTCTTCCAGAAGGGTACACGCCATTGTCACCTTGCGTTCCTCTCTTTCTGTAGCTCTTTCTCTCTCAACTATATGCAAAGAAGGGAAAGCACCCTCGCATGAGATTGATTTTGTTTTCAGGTTGCATCATCTTCCTCGTCTTCTCCGTCTTTGTCCTTGTAACAGTACAGGTTGCCGAGGAGGAAAGGTGTAGGCGTGGCCACGTGTGACGTGATTTTGTTTTCAGGTTGCATCATCTTCCTAGTCTTCTCTGTCTTTGTCCTTGTAACAGTACAGGTAGCCGAGGAGGAAAGGTGTGGGCGTGGTCACGAGTGACGTCATTTGACACAGCAATTCCCCGACCACACCCGTGCACCGTGTGACGACAGTCCCGTCCTTCTGAGGAAACATGGCGCCACCGAAGACTTAGGACACAGATGTTGTTCTGCGATGACGTCCCCCACACCTTTACTTTCTCCTCTGCGGCCGACCACACTGAGTCCCATCATGTCCCGTCCAAGACAATTACACTGCTTCTCTAAACAATGTTTCTGATTACCTTCAGATCCAATGCCAGCTTCCTGTCTCAAGACACAATAGTTTTAACAGGTTCATGTCCATCCCTGGTGGATGGTCATCTGGACGGAGAGACTGAGAGACTTCCTCTCCTCTGCACACAGTGAGTTCTGGGATGAACGCCTTAGTTTCAGTATTGGACGGACAATTGTTCTGGGAGACCAAAGAAGCAGAAATCCCTTTGAGGAATAGTGAGGAATAGTGATAGGGTTTGTCGTGGACAATGTTCTACTTCCGTGTCCTATCACTGGCTCTGACCATGAGATTTTCCTCTCAGAAGACACAGAGCAGAAGACTCTCATCATTCTCCATTTCCTTGTCTGGCATCTCACATCATGTCTCACGCCTGCAAACAAACATTGGAGGATATGACCTCAAGGTCCAACATTACCAATTCTTGCTCATCCAGATCCAAGATCCAACTTTATTACACAACTGTAAGCAGAGCAATACTTATAGTCCGGTACGAACATACAGTGGGGAGAACAAGTATTTGATACACTGACAATTTTACAGGTTTTCCTACTTACAAAGCATGTAGAGGTCTGTAATTTTTTATCATAGGTACACTTCAACTGTGAGAGACGGAATCTAAAGCAAAAATCCAGAAAATCACATTGTATGATTTTTAAGTAATTAATATGCATTTTATTGCATGACATAAGTATTTGATCACCTACCAACCAGTAAGAATTCCGGCTCTCACAGACCTGTTCGTTTTTCTTTAAGAAGCCCTCCTGTTCTCCACTCATTACCTGTATTAACTGCACCTGTTTGAACTCGTTACCTGTATAAAATACACCTGTCCACACGCTCAATCAAACTCCAAGACTCCAACCTCTCCACAATGGCCAAGACCAGAGAGCTGTGTAAGGACATCAGGGATAAAATTGTAGACCTGCACAAGGCTGGGATGGGCTACAGGGCAATAGACAAGCAGCTTGGTGAGAAGGCAATAACTGTTGGCGCAATTATTAGAAAATGGGTGAAGTTCAAGATGACGGTCAATCACCCCCTGGGGCTCCATGCAAGATCTCACCTCGTGGGGCATCAATGATCATGAGGAATGTGAGGGATCAGTCCAGAACTACACGGCATGACCTGGTCAATGACCTGAAGAGAGCTGGGCCCACAGAAAGAAAATAAAACCATTAGTAACACACTACGCCGTCATGGATTAAAATCCTGCGGACACGCAAGGTCCCCCTGCTCAAGCCAGGCCCATCTGAAATTTGCCAATGACCATCTGGATGATCCAGAGGAGGAATGGGAGAAGGTCATGTGGTCTGATGAGACAAAAATAGAGCTTTTTGGTCTGAACTCCACTCGCCGTGTTTGGAGGAAGAAGAAGGATGAGTACAACCCCAAGAACACCATCCCAACCGTGAAGCATGGAGGTGGAAACATCATTCTTTGGGGATGCTTTTCTGCAAAGGGGACAGGACGACTGCACCGTATTGAGGGGAGGATGGAAGGGGCCATGTATCGCGAGATCTTGGCCAACAACCTCCTTCCCTCAGTAAGAGCATTGAAGATGGGTCGTGGCTGGGTCTTCCAGCATGACAACGACCCAAAACACACAGCCAGGGCAACTAAGGAGTGGCTCCGTAAGAAGCCTCTTAAGGTACTGGAGTGGCCTAGCCAGTCTCCAGACCTGAACCCAATAGAAAATCTTTGGAGGGAGCTGAAAGTCCGTATTTCCCAGCAACAGCCCGAAACCTGAAGGATCTGGAGAAGGTCTGTATGGAGGAGTGGGCTAAAATCTCTGCTGCAGTGTGTGCAAACCTGGTGAAGAACTACAGGAAACATTTGATCTCTGTAATTGCAAACAAAGGTTTCTGTACCAAATATTAAGTTCTGCTTTTCTGATGTAACAAATACTTATGTCATGCAATAAAAGGCATATTAATTACTTCAAAAATCATACAATGTGGTTTTCTGGATTTTTGTTTTAGATTCCGTCTCTGACAGTTGAAGTGTACATATGATAAAAAATTACAGACCTCTACATGCTTTGTAAGTAGGAAAACCTGCAAAATCGGCAGTGTATCAAATACTTGTTCTCCCCACTGTAAGTAAGGAGGCCATTCGGGACCATTGGCGCAGAGCTGTGGCCTTGGCGCCAGTTACAAAATGGAGTGGAGTTCGTCAAGGGGCAGGAAGTGCAACTGAGTGAAGCAATGGCTCAGGTATTGGGGTCTGTCAATGCAGTGTCCTGGGAGGGATTTCCCAGTCTCATCCCCCTGGTGTAGGCATCCAGTACCACCAACAAGAGCTGTCACGGCAGAGTCTGTAGAAGAGGCAAAGCAGCAGTCCTAGGCCTCGAGTGTGTGTGTGTGTCTGTCTGTCTGTCTCACCCCCCCCCCCAAACCATGTCTCTTGTAGGCTATTACAACAGGGCTCAGATAACTAACATCAGCCCTACACAAAACAAAGGGCAATGCTGCTCTTCGAGATGAATGAGAGGGGACTCACTCCCTCCCCAACCTCCTTCATATCCCTCCAAACACCCAAGTTGCTGACTCATTTGTCCTGGATTTGCTGTTGCGGCTTTGGGGCACCATTCTAAACAGTGACACCCCACTGGCTCCAGGACACGCTGTATTAACTGTGTGTGTTATTGTAGGGTGCCTTCCCAATCCGATGGCCCGGGCACAGAGACAGAGAGAGACAGAGAGAGTGCGCTGCTTGTTTTTTACAAACACAAAACGACCCGGCAGGCGCTCGTTTCGTTGCACTTACCCGAGTGATTTCTCCTGAGGATATGACAGGCAGAGAGCTCCACTTTACACTCTGAATCCTGGGCCCCTGTCGCTAGTTACCCACCACAACTGTTACCAAGTGTTCCCAATTGTAGAGAGGAGAGGTCCCTGGTTGCCAAGCAAAACACAACACACTGTCGTTACTGAAACTTCACTTGGCGCACAATTACACTATTTACAAGAATTTGCACCTTTCCGTCAAAGTTTTCGTCTTCTTTTTCTTCTTAAGACTTTTCCCCCCACCTCGATGAGCATGGTAAACAAACGCACCCGAGTGGCTCCTGAGAGAGGATTAGTAAGGGCTGCACTCACAGCTCTGAGCTTTCGGACTTTATAAACTGACAGCGAAGCCCGGAGAGAGCAACGCTGAGCTGGGTCCAATAATGTGGAGAGAAAAAAAAACTATAAGGAGCCATTTTGGTCTCAATAAGAAGGACTTGGGTAAAGAAACAGTGCAGAACATGTGTTTTGGCCAGTCTGACATGTGGGAAGTAGAAGAAATAAACAACGCCACTTTCTTCTCCTAACAACCATCGAGCGTAGCTAGTAAAAAAAGAAAGAAAAAAGAGCTGTCCGTTTATTTGTTCATAATGGCGTGTCTGTTGAGGTTTACAAGACCACGTGCTGATGGGAAGTTAATGCCTTGATTTCTGAAGTCGATCCAAAACCAACAACATGCCTCAAGACATGTTGATTCATGATGAACAAATGTGACCACAAAAATAACAAAATCAACAATAATAAAAAATAAACACTACATTTGGCCCTGTTAGCATTGCTTGTCCAATGAATCTGATTTATACAAGGTTTGTAAAGCCTCTAAGGCTCTTCGAAGCTGAAAAGTATGTGTGGAATGGACTGCTTTTACGAGAGGGGATCGATAGGCCTCGACCAAGGCATTGACAAATGGCACCTTGGGCCACCAGAAAATAGCCTGGCCATGAGGTCAAAGATGTGTGTGAGTGTGTGTCCGTGTGTCTCTTCCTTCTGTGTGTGTCAGTCATTATCTGTAAGCAATAACACACTCGCCAGGAGCTTTTTGGAGCTGAAGCATCTCCATGCGTTTCCTCCCAGCATCTGGTCTTCTGAAGTGCCTCAGCACATGTGCATAGATTAGTCTCACCACAGGGTTGGAATTGCCCCTGCCTCCATGAATCCACAGCCCTCCACCTAGCACGACGGGGTCCCGTACCATTTACCCCAAATAATCGCCGTCAGTCGTCACGCGGACACCCAAAATGGAGGTCGGGTTGACGGATGACTCTGTTTAAGGTGGAACCTCCACTAGAAAGAATGCACTTGAAAGAGAAGCCATAGACATCCCCACCCCTGAGCCTTTCACTTTGACGGGGGCAGTCCTATCCCGCCGCTGTGCCCTTGCTTTGACGAAACACAGTCGATTTGGGTCCGACTGGTGTTAGCGAAACAGGAAGTCGGGTGAATTACGGCAGTGGTTCTCAAATCTCTCCTCGGGGTCCCTCAGACGTTTCATAATTTTTGCTGTAGCCGTGAACTAGCTCACCTGACTCACTTAGTCAAGAGCTTGATGAGTAGTCAACAAGTTGAATCTGCCGTTCTCGTTCTGGAAGAGATGAAACACATGGAATGGCTGGGGGGTCTCCGAGCAGAGGTTTGCAAACCACTAGATGAGGGAGTCCAGCTCGGAGCAGTAGATAGGACTGCCTGGTTTAACCACACCTCTGCGGGGGGGGTGAATCCTTAAAATAACACGCTTTCCAATGGAACGTGCAAATCCGAACCATTTCGAGAGTGGAAATGCATTGAGCATTTTTTCAGGTAAACGTCAACCCTCCCGTACCGATCGTCGATGTTCTGGGAAATCATCTCAGGGGTCAAAAAAAAATAAAATGAAAATGATGCCTCTTTTAAAAAGAGCAGAAACCCACAGCGCAGGTCGGGCACACCGCGGAACGTAGTATACTGGTCGGTTGCCAGGTTCTCAGAACCAAACCTAGGTCTTTCATACCCACCAGGCTGCAGCCATTCAGGATATTGCTTCAGAGGGTTGCCAGATTCCAGATTGATCCAGCAGCTTCCGATCATGGCCAGGTGCCGCTGAACAATGGGAGAGTGATGAACACGAGGGTGCCGGCAGAAGCACGGGAATCAGGGCAGGGGAACCATCGTGGGCACGGACCCACAAATCACACTTCTTTACCAAGACCTTAGAGGAGGAGGTAACACTTGCGCCTCCACTGGCTCAGTTCAGAGTATGGTGGTAGCAACACCAGGGGTGTGGGTTTTCCGCAAGGGACACATCAACTAAGAATTGGTTGACAGTTCTGTAAATCGTTTTACATACAAGTGTCGGCTAAATGACCATGCTGTTATCATTATTGGGGAAAAGTGGAACAGTGCATCAGGAAACACAATCTCTGGACGGATTACAGAGGGCGCAGACGCAGTAAAGCATTAGGTCGTTGCCAGGATCCTGCATCGACTCGCTGGCCTGGCACAGCAGTGCTGTAGAAACACCCTGGAGGTATTGTCAATGTGAGTGTGCTGTGTAAACACCACCCGCAGAGACAGTATGTTTCTCACCGACAAAACAAAATCTGGACTAAGTTATACTGCACCCCCCTGTGGTGCTGCGCTGAGCTTCCCGGCAGTACACGGAGTGTGTCTGAATGCCTGCTAAGGGTTGTAGTGGGACTTTGACGTGCAGACAGGGCCCGTTTAACACACACACATTCTGCCAGGACCCTTGTCTGGGTCCAGAGTGAGGATTCACCATCCATAATAACGCCAAGTCCCTCACTGTCCATTGAGAGTGGAGAAGAAGTCCAGAGGAAAGACGTGTCTCAAACAGGAAACTATGATGGAGACGTTTTGTTATGGAAAAACGATTCCACCGCCAGCTGTTGTTTAGCCACTCAGAGTACAGGAATGTGTAACAAGAGACAGTTTTGGTACGGAGTATTAAAAATAAAATAAAAAGAATCACGATAATTTGACAAATCGGAGAATGACTCATGTGAAGAGTGACTTAAGTCAGTGACATCTATGAGCTGAGTAAGACATTAGGGGGCAAAAGGGTAAGGCCAACAGGATGTACTTCCAAGCAGGCCAATCTGGTTAAAAAGACGTCACTGTAACCCGTTTACAACCAGAATCCCAGCGTTGTTCTGCATGCTGGGTTGCCTTTAGCATGACTGCCCTTTCGAATGGTTCTTTACATGTCACAGGGCTCCAAGTTCCAGTAAGTTACCACAGTGCACCTGAAGTCTGCTGCTGATCTATGCTGTGACCTGGGTTCAAAGTTTTGATTGGATCAGAAGAACTCCGTAACACCTCTGATAGGGGTGATATCATTGGCTTGTAAAAATTCCATAGCACTTCATACAGACTAAAATAACAGCAAGTAGGTGAAATAATTAAGTCACCTTCAAACATATACAACATGTTATTTTCCCTTCTGAAAGCTTCCCTGAAGCTGTTTTTATTTATGTTATGTTATTTTAATTTATGATACCATTATAAACTGTGGAGAGAGAGAGAGACAGAAAGAGAGAGAGAGAGAGACAGAGAGAGAGAGAGAGACAGAGAGAGACACAGAGAGGGACAGAGAGAGAGAGAGAGAGACAGAGATACACAGAGAGGGACAGAGAGAGAGAGAGAGAGAGAGACACACACAGAGAGAGAGAGACACAGAGAGGGACAGAGAGAGAGAGAGAGAGAGAGAGCGAGAGAGAGGGACAGACAGAGAGAGAGAGAGAGAGAGAGAGAGAGAGGTGGGGATACTATTGTGGTAAAAGTCCCTCTATTAAAATGTTTAAAACCCACAAACTTGGGCCGTGGCAGGGCTATGTGCTGTTGTAGTTCACGCCAGAATAAATGTTTAGGCACAGTGTTCCTGAAAAAACATCCATACAGGAAAAATACCCCCCCCCCATGTAGCTTCTGGACACCAAAGAAGGTATTTCACCACCAAAACACACACCCAAACATGCTGCAAGCGTGCACATGCGCAAACAGATTCACGCACACACACAAACGGATTCACGCACACACAAGGTGCACACACACCCACACAATCATGTACTGAACATATACAAACACAAACAGATTCACGCACACACACAATCATGTACTGAACATATACAAGCGCAACCTATCTAAATGCCATCACATAACGTACATAGGAAAACTAAGTGAAAAGAAGAGGCTTTAAGGGGAATACTATGCAGCAATCGTCTCCACAGCTGCGAGTGCAGATGCTGTATAATTACAGAGAGCCCTCACCGCTGATGAAGAACATGAGTAGGTGGTGATCGCTTACAGACAGGGAAACCTCCTCTGAGGTACAAAACAAATTAACAAACCTTAATTGATATTTTACGACTTTCCCTCCTCCCAAAACCTCCCCTCAAATCCACAAATCCTGGCAAAACCTTCCCGTTCTTCATCAGAACAGTCTCAGCTGTCGTCTCCTTTACTGCCCACTGGTGGCGAGGTAGCTGAATTACAGCGCACTGTACCGAACAGGGCAGCAGCCAACCAGCACACTGACCAGACAGTTAGCGTCCTCCTCGTGTTCTTGTCGTTGTGTTCAAGACACCTCTGTATAGGTAACCATATGGTTATGTTGTGACTGAAAGGTCAAAAAGGTAGTGTGTACAAGGCTGATGTTCCTTCCTATGTGGCCTTGGCTGGCAGAGAGCCATAGAAACAGAAGCTGCCATAGGGAGGGAGCGGTAAGATGAAACACCGGCGTGCCCTGTGATGTTGAGATCGGTATCTGTCTGGACTCTGTCCTCCAGCCAGTATCAGACCCCATCCACACGCCAGTCAGTGCACGAATCCCCTGGGAAGACTGTCCTAGATCATTCACCTTGTGTCTACTCTACTTCACCCTGACAACAGGTAGGTACAGGAAACACCTTGTGTCTACTCTACTTCACCCTGACAACAGGTAGGTACAGTAACACCTTGTGTCTACTCTCCTTCACCCTGACAACAGGTAGGTACAGTAACACCTTGTGTCTACTCTCCTTCACCCTGACAACAGGTAGGTACAGTAACACCTTGTGTCTACTCTCCTTCACCCTGACAACAGGTAGGTACAGGAAACACCTTGTGTCTACTCTACTTCACCCTGACAACAGGTAGGTACAGTAACACCTTGTGTCTACTCTCCTTCACCCTGACAACAGGTAGGTACAGTAACACCTTGTGTCTACTCTCCTTCACCCTGACAACAGGTAGGTACAGTAACACCTTGTGTCTACTCTCCTTCACCCTGACAACAGGTAGGTACAGGAAACACCTTGTGTCTACTCTCCTTCACCCTGACAACAGGTAGGTACAGGAAACACCTTGTGTCTACTCTCCTTCACCCTGACAACAGGTAGGTACAGTAACACCTTGTGTCTACTCTCCTTCACCCTGACAACAGGTAGGTACAGTAACACCTTGTGTCTACTCTCCTTCACCCTGACAACAGGTAGGTACAGTAACACCTTGTGTCTACTCTCCTTCACCCTGACAACAGGTAGGTACAGGTAACACCTTTGCTCTTCCGCAACATTTCACTCTGTATCTTTTAACACAAACACTTTGCTGTCGTGGATCCTGGTACAATATACACGGAGTGTATGAAACATGAGGAGCACCTTCCTAATATTGAGTCGCACCACATTTTGCCCTCAGAACAGCGTCGATTCGTCGGGGCGTGGACTCTACAAGGTGTCGAAAGCGTTCCACAGGGGATGCTGGCCCATGGTGACTCCAGTGCTTCCCACAGTTGTGTCAAGTTGGCTGGATGTCCTTTGGGTGGTGGACCATTCTTGATACACACCCAGCGGCGTTGCAGTGCTCGACACAAACCGGTGCGCCTGGCAGCTACGACCATACCCTGTTCAAAGGCACTTAAATATTCTGTCTTGCCCATTCACCCTCTGAATGGCACACATAGACTATCCGTGTCTCAATCGTCTCAAGGCTTAAAAATCCTTCTTTAACCCGTCACCTCCCCTTCATCTACACTGATTGAAGTGGTTTTAACAAGGGACATCAATAAGGGGTCATAGCTTTCACCTGGATTCACCTGGTGAGTCTATGTCATGGAAAAAGCAGGTGTTCCTAATATTTTGTACACTCAGTGTATTATTCCTGTTCACATTGTGGGAATTCTGCCTTTTTCTCAGGACGCAGGCCTCCATTAAAAAATATATTTTACACGGCCTTGTTGGGAAACAGAACAGCAGCGACCGAGAATCAAACGGCAACAGTATTAAGCCAAAACCATAACAGAGGAGAAAAATAAGACGCTGGACTAGATCAAAAGGACTTGGTTGTTCATCTGAGCGTAGGCGATCGGAGAGACACAACACAGAGAGTGCTCCTCAACCTTTAACAAAACGAGGCTAAAAAGAGCTCATTTGTGAGGGCAAACTGCTTTTGAAGCTCGCCGTATGATTGCAGGGAGGGAGCCGTGAAGATGATGACTTTTATCAAACCCTCCACTCCATGTGTTTGTCTTGTGGATTTCACACATGGGACAATAGATCAAATAGAGTGGACAGAAACAGGACGTCCTCTTTTGAAGCATGTCAAAAGCCTTATCTTGGAAACAAAGTCGGATAAGCGATACTCATCCGCCGCGGGTTTCAAATAATCATATGATTAAAGCCTTTGAACTGCTCTTTAAGTCTTTGATTGGGACTGGTTGCGAGTCTCTGTCGAAGACTTGAGGGTTTACACGATAGCCATTGGTCACATGATGGCGGTAACTCAGATGAGTAATCTTCACAGGTGATGTCAGACACTTGTGGCAAAGGGCTGGAACAGAAGATCTAATACTTCATGGAAGCCCCCCAAAATGTACGACGGGGCCAACTTCAAATCAAACGTAATAAGTCGGCTACAACTTGGCAATGACACTCCCCTGACTTGAATTGACAATTAGACAAATTCCATTTAAAAATGTGCTTAGTAAGGTGTCTTTACAGACGAATAAACAATTCCACCATCCCCACCAATTCCACCATCCCCACCAATTCCACCATCCCCACCAATTCCACTGTAAAACATGTGTGCGCCGCATTTTCAACAGCCTAAAGAGGTGTGCGTTCCCATCGCCGAGAGACTGTGAACAAGCCTGGCGTCTGGAGTCCCCCCCCCCCCCCCCCATCACATCCTCCACATTTTCACTTATGGAACGACGCCCTTCAAAAGCTCACCAAAGACTTTGAGACGCTAATGAAGCATTACCTAATTCAAACATGAAGCCTCCCTCTCTTTTCCTAGCTCCGTCTCCCCGTTTCTCTGCATCGGCTGTGATGAATGGCTTCTAATGAGTCCCTGCTGTGTGGTTCAACTGGCTGCTTCTTCCAAAAGCACCCCCTCCCATCTCTCTCACACCCACTCTTTCTCTCCATGGATGAAATCATTGGAAAATGACCCGTCTCTAGGCTGCCTTGCTTCAATGCCATTGCACAGTGTATTTCTAAACCCATGCTTAACACCGAGTTCGATTTGACTGTGTCACATTTTACCCAACCCCAACCCTCTACAGGTAGCTTGAGCCTCCCCTCAGCCACCCTCCACACTCGTACGAACCTATCCTATTCACTAATCACAACCTGAGCGAGAACACATGCCCCGTGGATATTCCATATGTGTGGCATGTTAAAAAGTAACAGTGGTGAATATTCTCTCTATTAAAAGGGAGAGTAGATGAAGGTCTCTGCTCTTTAGCCCTGCCGAAATGGGAACCACCTGCTGGACTGAGGTGGTGGGTAAATCTAAGCCCTTCCACTCGTTATATGGGATGACCCACTTTACCTCCAGACGAGTGTCGAAGAAGAGGCGGTACTTTAAATACATTTACTCCACCGAGACCCCGGCGGGTTCCAAACCGTTGGATGTGGCTTCCAAACCCGGAGTGGTTAGCGATTAAGTAAACAGAGTGGGAGATTTGTTCTCGCTGTCACTCACGTTAGCCAACGAGGCCCGGCTGAGCCAAGCGAGAGCCGAGCCAGGGACAAAGTAGCATTAAATTGTAGGGAATCCTTTGCCCTCCACCAAAAGGGAAAATGCCAGCTGAAATTGCAACCTCACCACATGGCAAATGCACTTTCCCTTCCCCATGGGGCAATCTGCGATGAAGCCCTCCTGGGGGATATTACAGAGCGATATTAAGACGTTAAGGCCAGTTTGGCGGTAAATCGAACACATACCACTGTGGTGAGGTAACGCTCCTTGAAAAGTAATAGCGGTGACACGGGTACGTGAACGAAGGTACGGTATTCATAGTTAACCCCTTGGCTTCTGAGGAGGAGCTAGTGAGGTCGGTGCTGTCAAGGCACCTGAAGAGAAGTTCTGGGTCAAACGCAGGGAGGTCGATCGATGCTGGAATTCAGTCGAACCCACACTAATGGCAAACACACAAAACTGTGAAAATGCAAGCTTTAAGTGAAGGAGAAGTGACAAAAGATTGTTCTTACACTGGGATAAAACAATGTCATTTTTTAAAACACATTTAGAGTTTGATTGAAGTCCCTCCTTGACCTTAATAGGCAACAGGACTCAACCATCGGATTGATGTGTGTTGCACAGTCTAACAAGAAGCCATTTTAAAACCTTAACGCCAGCTAAGACCATTTAATGTCATCTAAGACACTTTATAAAGAGGCAGATTCCTCAAAGACACGGTAATGAGAATGACTTGAACCAAAAGTTTCCAAGCATGGTCTCATTCTAAAACAACCAACTCGTTAAGATGGGGGGGGGGGGGCTGCTGGTGAAATCATAGTTTACTTTCCTTACATGGAGTTTTTACTGCTAATTACTGATTATTTTTACTGCTTATTAGTTTGTGGTTTTCCAAGGGATTAAATACACAATTGATAGTTTGCGAATGAGAGTCACTGCCAGGCAATCTGGATGTGGTTGTTGTGAGTGGAGGACTGAGGAGCCTCTCCCACTGACTCTCTGGGCCCAGGACAGGGCTCTGAGCTAGGGGACATCTGGAGGTGATCTGGGGCCCCGCTGAGAAACAGACGTGGTGCAGATGAGCTGGAGCTGGGCGACACCTCGGTCTCTGACGCCCTGCCCTGGGCTGCTGCTGTGGGGTGGTGAGTTGTCTCCATCAGAGAGAAACAGTGGGTGTGTGTGTGTGTGTGTGTGTGTGTTGAGTGCGCCCGCCTGCGTGTGTGCGTCAGACCAACGTGTTGGACCAGAGAGCTTCTTCCTCAGTCTCCACTTTCACCCACGCCAAAATGAGGGACGGATGCAACTGGTTGATGAGTAACTCGATGAGTAACTCTTTATACTGGAGTACGAGACGGAGAGGCAGCCAGCTTATCTTCACATCCCCTGGAAATCATTCAAAGATGCTCATCAAACACACTCATCCCTTTAAGACCAATAACATCCCCACAGTGAGGACAGTTGTCAGCTAGCAGTCTTTTTAATTGCTGACAAAAGTGTCAGGAGGAAAGTTGGCACGAGTAATGGTTTATTCGAGGATGCTGTGGATGTGTTACTGCAAAGGCTGTGCTTAACGGGCGATATACGCAGGGTTGAATTGTCTTGGGTTGAGTTTTTTATCCAGCTATTCCAAGCACAATTAGCCGTGGAAAGGCTTTGCCTCTCCCTTTAAAAACAGACTCAGGGTCATTCGATCCATAGGGCTCTACAGCACTGGAAATCCCTTAGCCAATGAGAACAGATGATCAACAAAATGGGAAAAGAAAGAAAGAAATACACGAACAAGAGCTTTTGAGAGCCCGCCTCTTTTCAAAGCTGTTCCCTCTCTGGTGGTGAAGCGAGCTAAACAAGGCCACATTCTAATCGAGCTAATTGTGTTAAAAGGGTAAATGATCATGAAAGTTAAATTAGGGTTAACCGCATTGCAATGCCATTCCTCAGTGTGTTTTGAAAACAGCTCGCCTTCAATCTGTCATCTCGTTCATATTCCGCAGCAAATTATTGTTAATTACACTTCTTTTTACACATATGCCTCTATCGCGCATGTTTGTGAATGTGCCAGAACCTGCGATATACATTTACATTGCCCTTGTTGTACTGACATTATTGGTGCAAAAGAGAGAGAGAGAAAAAAGACTGGGTTGGTAAAAAAGAATGGACTTTCCTAAATAATTCTATTTACTTTCTGTACAGTTGTCCTAACATGACAAAGAATGTGTGAAGAGGTGTAAAATGTCCCTCTCCGGGTCGTGCTTCGCCCCCTCTCCGTCACATAGTTTGCACACCCATAGATCACTCCTCTTTTCCGGCGTCTGGGAATTCCTGCCAGTTGCCTTTTAATGTGGGTCTCATTTCTGCTGCTAGTGTGTGTGAGTGTGTGTGTGTGTTGCTAACGACTGTCACGAGCGGAGCGCCACATTCGTTCCAGATGTACAGCAGCTAATCAAAGCCAAGATCCTCCGAGCAAGACATCGGCCTGGACAGACGGCGGGAATACCTCCTACATGCTTTATGGCATCTATAAAAACAAAACATTTAAATACAATAAATCGGAGAATTCTCTCTCTCTCTCTCGCTCCCTCCTCTTTCTCGCTCTCAGACAAAAACTACAGCTTTTATCGAGGTCTCCGAGCTGCGACAGTATTTAAATGGTTAACAGTAGACTGCCACGTGCACAGGGAAAACAAGTTGTTTAGCCTCGACCACAATACAGATCTACACAGAGATCGTCTGTGTATTCTTGGTCTGCTGTTTCAGAGCCCAAACTGCATATGAATCATGGGACGTGCCGGAGATGAGAGGAACGGCAATTACTGTGTCACCCAAAACACAAACTATTCCAACGTGTATAACACATGGGAAAGCCCCGAGCGATGCCAGGTAGGCCCCCTTTTCCCCCAGTGTCGCTATATAATACTGTTGAATGTGTGACTGGAGAATCAGCCTATTGGCACTTCTCCAGTTCAGCCACATAAATAAACATTAGACACTCATTTAGGTATGTGGTCTTTCTTCACAAACCACCATTGGCAGAGGAGTCCATGCATTGGGATAACATCTCTTTAAATCACTCGATGGTTGAGGCAGTAATACACTAGACTGGTCCCAGATCTGTCTGTGCTGTCACGTGGGGTCGCGCCAATGACCACGGGAGTTGGCAAGACGGCACAAACAGATCTGGGACCAAGCTAAGGTACTACGAGACAACCTGACGAAGTTCCAGAGTTCCAAAGCTTGGACTTCCATGATAACGATATGACTTCATCAATCCTGACGGTTGCGTTGAATTGTACTCTTTAATACATGAATGGCAGTTTGCCGCATCGCTCTCTCCTCCAGCTGGACTGGCTTTGTGATTCCATCCTGACCACCTCATGTTTGTCACAAACACCTTCTGGGAAATTTTTCTGGGAAACCGACCAAACGCCTCACTAGTCATTTGTGAGACAGTGCAAGACAAGCAAATGGAACCTCACACAAGAGGTCATTGGGACGTGAAAATAGTGAAACCATTTGCAAAATCAGGGACATGGCACATGCAAGGCCAGCAAATGGAATGTCAAAGAAGACGAAGCTGTACGAAGAAGTGAAAAGAGTGAATCAATCTCACAGGGAAACATTTGAATGATGAAGCTACCTTCTCCAGAAACCCTTTGAGTTCCCACATACTAATTTGCTAGCGGTCGCAAACAGAAGATCATTCATCACCATGCTGTCGCGGTCGCTTGCCCTTGCCTGAATCCCCTTCACCGCCTCATTGTTACTTTGTCCCCTTCCACTTTGCCGTAGTGACACTGTGCCCCAGACAGAGACGGATGCAACTACCATCGCATGGGACAAGGAGATGGCATATGATCGATCGTGTCCAGGTCAGGATTTGTCAAACAGGAGGCCAGTCTAGCATTTTCCCGCCTTGGCTATTTTTTGTCACTCGATCACAGAGCAGTGTCATTATGAATGGGGTGGGCAGTGAATTCACATTCCTACAGCAGCGCTAGTCTGCACAGTAGACATTCCCAGATAATGTAGACATTATCCTGGATAATGACGTATTTTAACCAGCTTCTCCCGCTGGATTGGTTGTTCCCAGTTCTTGCTCAATTACAACTTGATCACATTTGTCAGATGATCTCTACGAGAAAGAAGCAGGAGAGAAGCGTAACTGCTGTGAGATATTCAGAATACGTCATTTCAAATGTCCTTTCCCCCCGAAGGCTATTAAAATGACTGCATATGGAAGGACCTGTGCAGCCCACCACCTTCTCGCCCAGAGTTCTGTCCACAAACCTCTGGCAAATTCCCAGGCCTTTCAGAAAATATTTTCCATCTGAGTCAGAAGTTTAAAGAGTCACAGTCACCAAGTGGGCATGAACCCGGTTTTAAGAGCTGAGGCAGACCCTAGGTATTGATTTAAGGTCAGCTTACCCTCCCCAAATCCTAACCATAATCAAAAACGAAAGAAAATGTTAAACTGACCATAGATCAGTGTCCCTACTCTGACCTATAAACACCCGACTTAGAGGAAGTGACTAAATATGTACATGCTCTGAGACTGTTACAGAAAGGAGGGCTTCCACAGGACACCTTCAGAGAAGAGAGAGATTTGGGTAAAATAACAGTAGGGTGACTCAAGTCAAATTAGGCTATTCTTCAATGAGGGGGTACAACACGGCAGCCAGCAGTAGCACTCGACACGTTCAGCGTTCCAAAGCACCATAACACTGAACCTGAACCTTAGGACTGTCCAAGAACCACCAACAGACTTGTTTTAAGGTGTTAGGCTTGAAGGTATACACGGTGTATTTTCTTATATCTAGTACACGAAGAATCCTCACTCTTTCCAACTATGTGGGGCAGAGTCGTGCCAAACTCCAACCACCAAGTCAGTTGGTCATATCCACCCTCTGTAACTGCTACTCAAAGCTCAGTGACACCAGAGAAGAGTTGGGCGTGTCTTCATGCATGACGACGACACACATTTTCGTGACACAAACACCAGCCCGCCCCTCCTTCTTCCTCCCCACGCCCTACTACGGTGTAACCTGACCACCCTACCCTTGGCTCGCCGACGTCGCCCCGGCAACCCGGCTCTGCCCTGACGGCGAGCGCCGCCATTAGCGTACGTTTATTGGTTCGCAGGACTGCTTCTCTGAAGAGTGTGACCAAGAGCTCTGTTCTCCACAGCCAGGGTTGACCACCCCACTGGTGAGGTCACTGGTCCTCCAGCAGTTCTAACAAACGGTCCAGAATCTTCCCGGGTTCCACTATTTTTTGGACCACATTAGAGTTCCCCGGCCGAGACTCTAATGATGCAGCAGTGTATCAATGATGTAATTATTAGTGGGAACTAACAGACTAATGCTATCCCCCCCCCCCCCACAGCATAAAGACTCCTTTACAAAGAGCGAGGGTGGTAGTCGGTGCTAACTATTGAGGGCTAGAGATAGCCTGGTCGCAGATCTGTGTGCCACCTAGCCAGGTCCTATATACGGTATGGTCATTGTCATGCCAAACATTTCCCAAAACAACCATAAGAGTTGGCTATACCACACAAACAGATATGGGTACCAGGCTCGCCCATAGGCCCATCCTCAACACTGACGATAGACTCCTATTATGATCACTTACTCATACAGAAATGGATACACGTCTAACAATCTTAGGTAGTGTCAGACGTAACAATCCTGGATGTTTAGGTCACGTGCATTATTCGCTGTTCCAAGGCGTTCTTCCTTCTGGATCTGTCCGGCATCTTCCACCGGCAGATCTTCATCTAACTTCAGTTGTCTCTCTCTCTCTGTTCCGAATGAACTCACTTCTGTACAAAAATATAGCCCTCTAACAGAAAGACATGGACACCGTGTTGCCTAGCGATGGTGAAATCCACTCAGAGTGTTATTAGCGAAACAGAAAAAAAGAGCCAGGCAGGAGTACCCACAGAGGTCCCGGCTGGGCATTATGGGGAGTCGTCGCGGGACCACAGTCTAGTTATTAAAGTGGAGAAGAGGTGGAGGAAAGAGGAAGGAAAGAAAATGGAACAAAAACAGCAGTGGCTGATTCCTCTGAAAGGTTTTGTGTGTGTGTGTGTGTGTGGGGGGGGTTTGAAGGGGCTCGGTTGAGCGGGGAAACTTTGTTGATCAAATAGCATCAAACAGTGTGTGGAAAATAAATGGGCTGATCAAATAGCATCAAACAGTGTGTGGAAAATAAATGGGCTGATCAAATAGCATCAAACAGTGTGTGGAAAATAAATGAACTCATCCATCCATTTGATCAGCCCATGTCGACTATGTTGGATTTTTAATGAGGCTTGTAATCGGGAAGAGAGACAAACACTGGAATGAAATGGTGTGTGTGTGTGTGTGTGTGTGTGTGTGTGTGTGTGTGTGTGTGTGTATACACAAACGCTTAACCACACACCCCCATTTCCCTGGTTATTCCAACCAAAGTGAGGGTGTATTGTGGAAAACTAGTCTCTAAAGCTGGAACCCTCCACAGCCCCGCGAAAAGACCCACTTTTACAAGACTGGCCGTCACTCATAATCACAGACCACTGTGACACGGGCTGATGTCATTGTTCCAGACCCGAATCAGAGAAATATCAACACCAATAAAGTCAAACAAAGTTGATTCTAGCAGCAAAAAAATATAATTTTGAACATTTAGTGAGACGCACAGGCACATTTTCTGCCACATTGAATTTGGAAATAAAAAAATATGGTTGATTTCTTCCACATCATGTCGGAAATGTGAATACGCCTGGTGATGATACACATCATAAATAATCTTCACACCCAAAAACTTAAGATTCACTTTTTCTTTTTTATAGGTATTGAAGAAAAAAAAAAGATCTGAAGTATTTCTTGTCTTCACAGTTCACACCTGCAAAGCTTGGGGATTGAAATGGTTACAACTCTTCCTCACCATTTCATTATGATTTTTTAAGACTGAGCTGGAAGAGAAACCGAGGGCCTCGGGTTCATTTCTTACACTCATAACAGGTCACCTTCCCAGATGACCCTGGCTTCAAGCTCTTTCCCAAAAAGGAGCCGACTGCAACCTCCACTGCACTCAGGTCAGAGGCTCGCTCCGGGCACAGAGCTTAATCTATTTACAGGGAAACACTGCAACAGGACTGAGATCAGGAGAAAAACAGAACCCCTAAAAAGACGGAGAGAGGGAACACTCAAACTGTCACAGAGTCGAGGCTTTTTAAATGAAAAACATTTTCTCTGCCTCTCCATAAGCATTATGCTATCCTGTTACTTTTTACGTTGTCGATTTTGTCATTTAATACAAGTAAGAAATGCAGCACCTACAAAGCTGTACGACGCAATAATACGGGTCACTTAAGTACAACTCAGCAAGAAAAACATTCCAAACGCTTATTCACGCGAAGTATGAAGAAAACATTAATCGAACCTCTGTGTCTCATATAAGCGCATATAAAGCATTAACTGTTCTGTTAGGTAGATGTGTGTGTGTGTGTGTGTGTGTTCCCTGAGTGTGTGCGTGCCTGCAGGCCCGCATTCCATCATGCATTTGGGTATATAGCCCTATAGCTTAAAGACCTTTTTAAAACACCAGCACATTCTTAATTGTACCATCAAATACAGTATGCCCATCAGAACCTGGGTGGTATGATGTCTTCAGGGTGGCATGGCTTGATTTGGTGTGGATCCAAGTCACCCACCAGTTTCTCCAGCCTGCAGCCACGGCTTCCTCTCCCCCAGCACCCGCAAGGCCTGTGGGGACCTAAGCGGACTGTTCAGACCCTAAATCAAGAATGGGAACTCCCAGGACAACAACAATCAGTATGCCTGGCTGTTTGAAGTCCTTCCCTGGCCTCCCCTGCTCACCACGCTGTGTGATATATCCTATTTTTCCACCTGTCCCACACCTCTTCTGGGACCATGACATCTCGGCCATAACTCACACAGAGGGGAGAGAGAGAAGAAGGAGTGGAGAGAGATGAGATAGAGAAAGGGGTAGGTGGAGAGAGAGGGGTAGGTGGAGAGAGGGGGGTATGTGGAGAGAGGGGGGTAGAGAGAGGTGTAGGTGGAGAGAGAGGAGGTAGAGAGAGGTGTAGGTGGAGAGAGAGGAGGTAGAGAGAGGTGTAGGTGGAGAGAGAGGAGGTAGAGAGAGGTGTAGGTGGAGAGAGAGGAGGTAGAGAGAGGTGTAGGTGGAGAGAGAGGAGGTAGAGAGAGGTGTAGGTGGAGAGAGAGGAGGTAGAGAGAGGTGTAGGTGGAGAGGGAGGAGGTAGAGAGAGGTGTAGGTGGAGAGAGAGGAGGTAGAGAGAGGTGTAGGTGGAGAGAGAGGAGGTAGAGAGAGGTGTAAGTGGAGAGAGAGGAGGTAGAGAGAGGTGTAAGTGGAGAGAGAGGAGGTAGAGAGAGGTGTAAGTGGAGAGAGAGGAGGTAGAGAGAGGTGTAAGTGGAGAGAGAGGAGGGAGAGAGAGGTGTAGGTGGAGAGAGAGGAGGGAGAGAGAGGGGTAGGTGGAGAGAGAGGTAGGTGGAGAGAGAGGAGGTAGAGATAGGGGTAGGTGGAGAGAGGGGTAGGTGGGAGGAGGCAGAGGAGAAAGAGAGATGAGGTAGAGGTGGATGGGGCAGAGGAAGTAAGAGGAGGCAGAGAGAAAGAGGGAAAAGTAGGGAGAGAGAAAGAGGGAAATTAGAGTGAGAGAGAGAAAGAGAGGAAAGAGAGGGTAAAAGAGAGGTTAATGCCTCGATTACACCCATAGCGTTATTGCGCAAAACGGTACGCGGCATCCTCGGGTTGTGTGTGCAACAAAAGTTCAACATCCACCTTCTGCTACCATTTCTGACAAGCTGTCTACACACACAGCTTGATGCAGACGTTCGAGAAATCCAACATATGCATCACACAGAACGCACTGCAACTGCCTCTGCAACGCAATGCTGCAAGGCAAAGGCGGCGCTCAGTTGGAAACGAATGTACTTCTGGTTTACCAAAATGCAACGACACTGTCGGTGGGATCGAGGCGTAAGGGGAGAAAATAGAGAGAAGGGAGAGGAGTAGGGCCGAGGTAACGAGGGGAGGAAGAGAGAAAGCGAGGGAAGCCTGAGGGCTCCAGAGCCCTGAGGGCCTATGTGTGAGACCGGGTGAGTTATAGTCAGTTGGTCTCGTGAACTCTGAGCCCCGCTGTAAATTCAGATGGGAAGCCGGTGGAGACTGCAAGATGTTGGACTGATCCACTATTGGAGCCTCCCCCCCCACCTCATCCCTCTGTTTATCACCTCTAAGCACTACCCCCGGGGACAAGCATACAGGTGGGCCGTGTGACCAGGCTGGCCTCCTAACACTCTCATTTGCCGGGTTTGGTTTCAATTTCAACCAGGCGGACCTGGTTAGAGGTTCGAACATACACAGGGGACTAGGCAACGTTTGGAGAAGCAGTCGGTCGTGATTGAAAGAGAGAGAGCCATTATCAAAATCTTTGGACAAAGTGCACTACCTCGCTAAAATATGAAAGCCACTTTGTATCAGGGCTGAAGTTTTCATTGGCCTGCTCCGCTCGCTCGCTGCGGGGGCATCGGGTCCGGACTCTCAGTTCCACTTACAGCCGCCGCGTCGGACGTTTCTCCCGCCCCGAGGTCTCTTGTTATTGGAAACACTGCGACGCCACGCACTTAAAAAAGAATGGCGGCAAGAGGGAAAAAAAAAACGCGCCGGTTCGGACTCTGAGGATTAAAGGGGAACCAATGATCCCTCTCTAGCTCAATAAGGTGAGAGGAGAGCAGGCTGAAACAATCAAGCCGTTAACTACCTCTCTCTGACTCGGGGAGGATCGCAGGCCAAGCGTCTACTGTTTGTCCCCAGCAGCAGAAGGGAAACTCGTTTGTTTCCATCTCAAAAGGTCATTCGATTACACATCCCTGTGGGATTGGAGCACAGCCTCAGAACAGGACCATACAAAGTCATCTGACCCAACTTGGAACTGGTCGTCTCAAACAAACACACTATAAATACATTGAAATATGCATTAAATATTCATCGGTGTCCATCAAAAACGGCTGAAGAATATAAACAAAGTGGTGTGATTTTGGGGCTATGGCTTCATCCGCTCCTCTCCGTTAGGACTATCGATAGCTAAAACAAGATAACTAAAGAAGCTATTTAACATTATTGGGATATAGCCTACATTTACAATGTCCCAGAGGAAGGAGTCTGGGCTCTTTAGGGAGAGAGCATCAATCATGTCATCACATTGTGCTCATGGCGGAGGAAAGAAAAGCACCATTTAGTCCAACGGTCTACTAATTGTCTGGCCCCCGGGGTTGTGGCGTTGTGGTGCGGCCCGGGAACATGCCAAGAACAGCAAGCAGGAACTAATGAACTCAGTGTAACATTCCTCTATCAGACCACTAAGCCCACTCACTCTATACGCTCTACAGTCAATATACAGTGACACCAAGCATCTTTCCTCTGCCTCCTATGGGCTTTGGGTGTCCTCCACACAGAGGGCCCTAACCTATTCTGTCCTCAGAAAACATCGCTTTGAATGTAGACAAAAGGTCAAAAGTGGCAAGAGATCGTTTATTTATTTATTGGGGGGGGGGGGCCTTTAAAAAAAAAAATGTGCAGTCAAAAAAGATTTTCCTGTGTTTTATATATATTTCCACACTAGGATGTTAGAATAATACTGTGAAAATGATGGTAATGCCCTTTTAGTGTAAGTGCTGTTTGAAAAGGCAGAAATGTCTGCCTGTTTGGACTGCCTGGTGACATCACCAGATGGTAAATGAGTTAATACACCAATAAGAAACAGAGTCCCAAACCACTCTGCCAATAACAGCAAGTTTTCCGTTTTCCCCTCCCCACTCAGACCACTCCCAGACAGTCCGAGCAAAATTGTTGCTGAAGAAATTATTCTTCGCTACAAAAGGTATTTTTATTCATTTTAGATTGAAAACAATCCCAGTAAGGTACTTAAATGTTACCCAGAAATGATTTGATATTGAGATAAAAACGGCTGCATTGGACCTTTAAAACGAATAATCAGGCGACACTGGAGTCTCTTGTGGTTACAACTAAGAAATGTATAGTTGAGATGTAGAATGTCCAGTTGAGGAAACAATGAGATCTAAATGGTCCTGCGAGAGGCGGATGATGACTATCTGGCATCCTACAACCTTTTCTCAAGTGCCTCCATCTGTAGACGAACCGGAGCGATATGCTCAGACCTGCCTTCTGCCCGCCGCCTGCCTCCTATGACAGAGCTATTTACAGCAACACAGACATTACCTCAAAGCGGATCTGATTCCAGGACAGCACTTGACTCTCTCGGCAAACGCATTAAAACAGTGCGTCAGGAAGCTCACATTCCTCCTAACCAGACCATACATTCTCACACAGTCACAGATCCACCCCCAGCAGAGCGCTTCTCCAAGGACGGCGAGACGGTTTCTGAGAGCTCACCGTGAGGTCACTTTAACCATAGACATACATCGTCTCCGTCCCAAATGACACCCTATACCCTATACGGCGCACTATTTTTGACCAAGATCTGGTCAAACGTAGTGCACTTTGTAGGTAACCCGGGTGCCATTTGGCGATGAACACTTCACTTAATTCTGTGACTCTGACCAAGGTGGTTTGGAGCACCAGTAAAGGGTACTGACCCCTGTTCCATGACTGAAATAATAGCGTGTCTGATTGATTTCACACAGTGGTTTGGAGTGGGGTGTGGCTGGTAGAACTATGCATGAACTATATACACCCTCCCCTTGTTTGGGAGAGACACACACATAATATGATAAAGAGCTTGTGTCTTACTGTAGGGCTGAAAGGTAGGGTGGACTTATCTGATTGACGCAGAGTAGGTTGCAGAAGCAATAGTAGATGTACCACACACACACACACACACACACACACACACACACCCCTCCTTACCATTCTGCTCGTCCAGCTCGTTGCCTATATCCTGACCCATCAGCTTCTGTCGGCTGATGACGGCAGCTAACGCGTCCAACCCAGCATCCTGAACTGTTCAGAGAGAGGGACAGAGAGAAAGGGGTTAACTCGTCCCTGTTCAGCATGATAGAGAGACAGACAGAAATAGAGAAAGGCTCCATAAGAGAGAGACCCATACATTATACCAGGGTTCCCCAACTGGTGGTTCGTGGGCCCAAGGGTGATTTTATTTGGCCCTCCAACTTTTCTGAGCAAAGAAATACAAATCCTGCAAAGGTAAGCGTTGATACTATGATGACAACCTGCTAAACTACACTTTTGTTTCCTCAAAAGTATATATCTACAGTGCCTTCAGAAAGTACAGCCTGAATTTAAAATGGATTCAATTTGGATTTTTTTGGGCCGCTGGCCGACACACAACACCCCTTTTTTTATTATTATTATTATTTTTTTTACATTTTATGTTAACAATTTAATTTAAAAATGAAAACTGAAATGTCTTGAGTCAAGTATTCAACACCTTTGTTATGGCAAGCCTAAATAAGTTTAGGAGTAAAAATGTGCTTAACAAGTCACATAATAAGTTGCTTGGTCTCACTCTGTGTGCAATAATAGTGTTTAACATGATTTTTGAATGACTACCTCCTCTCTGTACCCCACACATACAGATAATTGTAAGGTCCCTCAGTCAAATTTCAAACACAATTTCAAACACAGATTCAACCACAAAGACCAGGGAGGTTTTCCAAAGCCTTGCAAAGAAGGGCACCTATTTTTTTTTTTTTTTTTTAAATACATAAAAAAAATGACAATGAATATCCCTTTGAGCATGGTGAAGTTATTAATTACACTTTGGATGGTGTATCAATACACCCAGTCACTACAAAGATACAGGTGTCCTTCCTAACCCAGTTGCCAGAGAGGAAGGAAACTGCTCCAGGACTTCACCATGAGACCAATGGTGATTTTAAAACAGTTCCAGAGTTTAATGGCTGTGATAGGAGAACACTGAGGATGGATCAACAACATTGAAGTTAATTCATAATACTGTGATAAAAAAAGAAGCCTGCACAGAATACAAAGATTCCAAAACATGCATCCTGTTTACAACAAGACACTAAAGTAAAATAAATTCACTTTATGTCCTGAATACAAAGATTTATGTTTGGGGCAAATCAAACAACGCATCATACTCCTTATATTTTCAAGCGTGTTTAAGGATAAACATAAACGGAATAGAGCTCGGCACAGGCAAAATCCTAGAGGAAAACCTGGTTCAGACGGGGAGAGAAATTCACCTTTCAGCAGGACAATAACCTAAAACACAAGGCCACATACACACTGGAGTTGCTTATCAAGACATTGAATGTTCCTGAGTGGCCTAGTTACAGTTTTGACTTAAATCTACTTGAAAATCTTTGGCCGGACTTGAAAATGGCAATGATCTAGCAATGATCTACAACCGGCTTGACAAAGCTTGAAGAATAATGTACAATTGTTGTATAATCCAGGTGTGCAAAGCTTATCCAGTAATAATCACAGCTGTAATCGCTGCCAAAGGTGATTGTAACATGTATTGATGAACACTTATGCAATCAAGATATATTTGTGTTTCATTTCTCTTGCTTCTTTTGCAAATGTTGGAATCTTTTTCCCACTTTGACTGAGTATTCTGTGTAGATCATTGAACACAAAAAAAGGTGCACTTAAATTCATTTTAATCCCACCTCGTTGCACATCAAAATGTGGAAAAAGGTCAAGGGGTGTGAATACTTTCCGAAGGCACTGTATATATTTGTATTTGTTGTTGAAGTTGTTGTACATCAGACGGCAAAAACACCTAATCAGCTGTAAGGGATCTTCATTTAGGAAATCTGTTCCAAAGTATTCACACTCATTATAGAGAGAGATACGTGATCACATACAAATGTAAGCAAGGTTTAAAAATATTATGTTTCAGTGAAATACATCCGTTTGGGCTTCTTTGAAGTCAATTTGAGGTCTACAAATGATTTGTAATTGCGTTCCGCCTCCCTGAACATCCCCTCAAGAAGAAACAAAAATGGTCCCATAGCTGAATCTAGTTGATGATTCCTGCATTATACTGTTCATCAATAAACAACCCATAATAAAGAAAACCCAATTCAACTACCATACAAATACTCTAGAGCACATTATGCATCCACACAAAAATGTGTCAGATGGAGCAGCGGTGAGGTGGTAAAACTATAAAGACATGCTGAAATTCTTCTTTAATGACCCATTGGTAGAGAGGGAGAAAGGTCGTGCACTGCTTTCACAGGGCAACCATTTGGTGAGTAGGAATGACGCGATTGGGGTTCAGCACTGGGGAACAAGACTAGGGGGCAGCGTGCCACAGGTGACTCACTCGCACTTAAAACGCACACACACGCACGGCAAAGACATGCACTTATGCACAAACAAACATGCACTTATGCACCCGCGCGCGCGCGCGCACACACACACACACACACACACACACACACACACACACACACACACACACACACACACACACACACACACACACACACACACACACACACACACACACACACACACACACACACACACACACACACACACCTCAGCCTGACTTCTGTTATTCTAACTGTACAGGGTGAAAAAGGAGAGAGGGGCAGCTGAACAGTGACTGTGACAGAGACAGATACATAACTTGTGGGAAACTATCATTCTCTATCACAATTTTACAGAGTGGTGTTACTGAGTTTGTCCAGGTTTCAGTATGTGCTTCATGGGGGTTCAGGGAATTGGTGAGGAGAGAAGGCCCCTTGTCTCTGTATTTGACACTGACAACACCACAGGAATCTGGGCGACCACAGATTTGGTCGCTCACTATAGGCCCTAAACTTCCATCTGGAAATCCCAATGGGGGCTCAAAACCTTGATGTGGTTTCACTGCATCCCCACAATACTGACAAACTGACAATAGCCAGATCGCAGCCAGAACCGTAATGGAGACATAACAGGAGAGTCATGTTGAGTCAGGTGAACTGTACTTGGATCAGCCTGGATGTTGCCGTTTACAGTCCATGTGGAAACGATTTAGGAACAGGGAGAGGCAGGGTAAACGAATCTGCCGAATGTGAGTTAGTGTGTTCACCTCATCCTGTGACAGTGTGGATTTAGTTATCATATTGTAGCCTCGAGGAGGACCGCCACCTCTGTGTTTCCTACCAGAGGCACTGATCACAGGTCAGTTTTGCATCCCACTCCTCTAATGGGTAAAGTTAGGACTCTGAAGGTACAAGCTAATCCTAGATCTGATCAGGGGTCTATTCAGAATCAGTGATGTGAAACGTTCTGACCGTTGCAGAAAGATATACAATGAATAGAGCTGACGACACCCCCTAGTCCACCCGATAGTTCTACAGCCTTACACTTCGATCTGACCGTGGTGTGACCTTACCTTCGATGATGTGCTGCTGCTGCTGTTTGATGGCGGAGAAGCCCAGGCCCCTGGTCTCCTCTGGCTCGTGGACCAGCCAGGGGTTGACCGCGGCCCCCCCTTCTGCCCCCGACCCAGCCATCAGGGTCGACCTGGGGAATGTCACACAACAACATGATCAGCATGCCAAGGGTGTAGCGAACGCACTCCCTGTGCCTGTCAATCACCTGACCGGGACACGCGTCCGAACAACTGACACGCGCCGTCAACCCTCGGCTCCGCAAACAAACAGGGTACAACGGACACGTGTGCAAACTCTGTAGCAAGCGGTTACATCTGTAACACTCGTGTTACACATCTGATGTTGCCTTTTGTAACATGTCCTTCCCTTCAGAACCCTTCAGATGAGACAAGGCTTATTTATTTTCTTGTTTGGTTTTTACGTTCTGAACAAGGAAGCAGATATGTTTTTGTTGCTTTAAAAAAAAAAAAAAAAACTAGGACCGGCTTGTTCGACATGTAAACACTGCATGCTAATCATACACAGCCACAGTCGAGTTTCACTCTGACTGACACACACACAAACAGACCAGAGTGCTCTTGTTGTGTTGTGTAGCGCTTTACACTGTTGTGTGGTTTCGAGCTATTTTTCTGGTAATGGGAAAAAGCTGTCTGAGGCTGCCTCAGACCCTGAGGTTGTGTTGCAGTGAAGTGTCAAGGTCTCTGTTAGCACAGATAGATCAGTCCCGTCCGTCAAGACAGTGTCACCTACTGGTCAGACCCAGGTCCAGCAATTCCCCTCAGACAGAGCTGACTGGACAGACTGGAGGACTGGCATTGGGTGTCAGGGGACCTTGGGGGACAGCCATGTTCTGTCAGGGAAATTAGGATTGTGGCCATTGGCTGTCAGAAGTAGGCACTTTACAAAATCTCCTCCACCTCCTTTAACAAAGCCCATTTACTACAATATTATACAGCTCATCAAATCCTTGTGGTACACTATGTTGAAAAGAATGAAAAAATATGTCATTGTAGATATGATTCCAGGCTCATAACAAACCACAATGTCACCAGGTAAAGTAATGGTGTGATCAGAAACCTCAAATAGGTATACTTGTGGACATTGTGAAGTTCCTCTCCTCAAGCTGGTATTGGACAGGACAGGTTGTACAAACTTGGCGCTCAAAGTTGGTTGTGATGTGTGTCAAGCATGGCGCCATGACGCCACCTCCTTCCTTCCTCTTTCCGGGGGCGAGTGTGAAATTTGAAGCATCCCAACTCCCTCTCTTTACTCCTTGGCCCAGCTTACTTAGCAGCGGCGGCCGGGGCGAGACAAGGAGGCCGGCAGCCAGCGCTAAGCTAATCTTTCTGACATGTTTGGTAACTATCCTACCGCGTGGCGGATCTCCACTTCCTTCCGACTGTGTGAAGATTAAAGCTTATCCAATTAACCGCCCACTGGGGCCCGCCAACTTAATCAGGCATCTCTGGGCAGCCCGTATCACACTCCACCGCCGCCGAGGACCCGATAGACAGACAGGCCTCTGAGGCTCTAACTCGGACAGGGCCAATTTAACTAATTTCGACTTGTTGCAGGAGTGATCAAATATAAAGTCTCTTCATGTAGACTTGTGGTGTCTCTCTTGTTGTGATGTGTGTTATGTCCTCTTTATTTTTACAAATTTTATCCCAGCCCCCGTCAGGAGGCCTTTTGCCTTTTGGTAGGCCGACATTGTAAATAAGAATTTGTTCTAAACTGACTTGCCTAGTTAAATAAAGGTTAAAAGCATTAAATATAAGGAGAGATTGATGAAGGGAAAAGGAGCAGTAAGGGGCTGGGGGGTGTTCCAAAGGGGTCAGGGGTGCAGTGAGCCTTCAAAATGGAGGTGCCGTGTCCCTTCTTTGCTTGATTAGAGGCTACTCTCTCTCTCTCTAATGTATTGTTTCACGAATAAAATAAGCCCCCTTATCCCGGACCAACCCCTCTCCTCGAAAAAAATAGAACAGCTTAGGTTATCCAAGCAAGGCTAATACCCACCCACCCAAAAGACCACACACCAAGTGCCTATCTACCCACCCCCTCTCAAATCATCCACCCACCCCACATCAGCATCAAAGTACAGAATACACTGTACATCAAAATACAGTACCAGTCAAAAGTTTGGACACACCTACTCATTCAAGGGTTTCTTTATCTGTACTATTTTCTACATTGTAGAATAACAGTGAAAGACGTCAAAACTATGAAATAACACATACGGAATCATGTAGTATCCCAAAAAGTGTTACAAATCAAAACATATTTGAAATTCTTCAAAGTAGCCACCATTTGCCTTGATGACAGCTTTACACACTCTTGGCCTCCTCTCAACCAGCTTCACCTGGAATGCTTTTCCAACAGTCTTGAAGGAGTTCCCACATATGCTGAGCACTTATTGTCTGCTTTTCCTTCACTCTGCAGTCCAACTCATCCCAAACCATCTCAATCGGGTTGAGGTCGGGTGATTGTGGAGGCCAGGTCATCTGATGCAGCACTTCATCACTCTCCTTCATGATCAAATACCCCTTACACAGTCTGGAGGTGTTTTGGGTCGATGTCCTGTTGAAAAACAAATGATAGTCCCACTAAGCGCAAACCAGATGGAATGGCGTATAGGTGCAGAATGTTGTGGTAGACATGCTGGTTAAGTATGCCTTGAATTCTAAATAAATTACAGACAGTGTCACCAGCAAAGCACCCCCACACCATCACACCTCTTCCTCCAAGCTTCACGGTGGGAACCACACATGCGGAGATCCTCCGTTCACCTACTCTGCGTCTCACAAAGACACTGCGGTTGGAACCACAAATCTAACATTTGGACTCATCAGACCAAAGGACAGATTTCCACCCGTCTAATGTTGATTGCTTGTGTTTCTTGGCCCAAGGAAGTCTCTTGTTATTATTGGTGTAGTAGTGATTTCTTGCAGCAATTCGACCATGAAGGCCTGATTCACGCAGTCTCCTGTGAACAGTTGATATTGAGATGTGACTGTTACTTGAACTCTGTAAGCATTTATTTGGGCTGCAATTTCTGAGGCTGAGGCATAACTAATGAACTTGTCCTCTACAGCAGAGGTAACTCGGAGTCTTCCTTTCCTGTGACGGCCCTCATGAGAGACAGTTTCATCATAGCACTTGGTTTTTGCAACTGCACTTGAAGAAACTTTTAAAAATTATTGAAGTTTTCTGGATTAACTGACCTTCATGTCTTAAAGTAAAGGTGGACTGTCGTTTCTTTTTTCTTATTTGAGCTGTTCTTGCCATAATATGGACTTGGTCTTTTACCAAATAGGGCTATCTTCTGTATACCACCCCTACCTTGTCATAACACAACTGATTGGCTCAAAATCATTAAGAAGGAAAGAAAAGCATTCCAGGTGAAGCTGGTTGAGAGAATGCCAAGTGTGCAAAGCTGTCATTTTTTTTTTGATTGAACCTATATTTAGGCAAGTCAGTTAAGAACAAATTCTTATTTACAATGACAGCCTAGGAACAGTGGGTTAACTGCCTTGTTCAGGGGCAGAATTACAGATTTTTACCTTGTCAGCTCGGGGATTTGATCAAGCAACCTTTCGGTTACTGGCCCAACTCTCTAACCACTAGGCTACCTGCCGTCATCAAGGCAAAGGGTGGCTACTTTGAAGAAGAAAAAATATCAAATATATTTTGATTTTTTAAAAACACTTTTTGGGTTACTACATGATTCCATATGTGTTATTTAATATTTTGTATGTCTTTCGCTATTATTCCACAATGTAAAAAATAGTAAAAATAAAGAAAAACCCTGGAATGAGTAGGTGTGTCCAAACATTTGACTGGTACTGTATATTTTCCCGGGGAAACTTGAAACGGTAAGATCACAAGAGTAAGATCAACTGTGTAATTCATTAGTTGCCATTTGATTTAGTTATGGGCCACCAATGTTTGTAATTGGCTGTGGGATCTATAAAAAGATAAAAGCAAGCGTTCCCTTCCCTCCCCGCTTTCAGCCCCTAAGTGGATTAATCCAAACAAGAAAGTCCGTAAAACACGTATAAACGGAGCAGTCTCAGATCAGACTGATAAGAAAATAGTTAACGTTTCTAAAGTCTGCTCATTTGATCAATCGATGACTGATCCTGAGTTTTACCTCACTTTTACCACACACGGCCATTCCACTATTACTTGAAGGCAAATTGAAAACCTCTGTATTATCCCTGTTGCGTGTGCGTTATTAAAAGAACACGATCCTGTCAAATGAATGGAGTTTGACCCTCATTTAATTTCATACAAAACATACTCAAAACCTGACAGCGGAAGTCCATGCCATTACCACTGAGTGAGCGTCATTCATTTCACCTCCTGGCTGTCCAAATATATGTCACCTGGGATGGAGCAGGTCATGCCCGATGCTAAGTAATGACCATTTTCCAAAGTGTTTTCCTAAGCTCCTGTACAGAGCTGTCACTACAATTAAGAATAATATGAGAATACAGGATATAGCCGGTGGCGTCCAGTGCTTTGATTGGTCCACTGGCAGATGAGGATGACAGGATGAGGATATGAGCTCAGCGGAGAGTGATAAACTATAAACTCTAAAAGCTTGGGTTGCACATCCGACCCCTTTAATTTTTTCACTGAGCCTCAGTGTACCAGTTTCGGGAAGTGCCAAGCGTGTGATCACCAGTGCAAGGCAAGCAAAGCCTCTTGATGAATGAGAAACTGAGCGGTGTAGAAGTTAACTGCCCTGCACCGGGCCCCAATATGGCAGACTAGACTTCCAAAGGCGTCCAATGGGCTCAGGCAAAAGGTCGTACGGAAGCCCAAAGACTTCCTTTGCACACAAAGTTAGTGGCCGTGGATCCGTTAGACCCTTTAGACACATCTGGGCTGAGACAAAGTCAAGACTGGGATTAATTGGCAGCACTAGCAGATAGAAAGAGATAGTTCTCCGCAGGCAGGACGGGCTTTAGTGCATCACCAATTGCCTATGACTGCTGTTCAGGTTCTGGTCCATTTACATTCACTTACAATGAGTGGCGTATGCTAAAAGGAGACTTAATGAGCTGTGTGTGTGTGTGTGTGTGTGTGTGTGTGTGTGTGTGTGTGTGTGTGTGTGTGTGTGTGTGTGTGTGTGTGTGTATAAATGACTTATACTTAACGAGCTGTGTGTGTGTAAATGACTTGTACTTAATGAACTGTAAGAGGGAGAAATACCTCGAGGGCTCTGGCTGTGTAACGTCACCCTTGAACATGGCATTTAGCTGCTTGTCCCTGGTGACCAGGTCGTCAACAAGGTTCTGTCTCCGATCGGCTTCCGACTGCATTCTGGAAGGGCGGTTGTATTAAGGTCGAGATTATGGTAAAGAAAATACACAATTTAGACCCCACAACATGATTAACAAGAAAATTGACTATTATTTTACTAACATTCATCTATAAAGTAACAGACAATGCAAATCACAGATTTTCATTGCAGAGTGTGAAGGATTGATGCAATTTCTTACAAAACACTGCCCTCTACAGGACCTTTACATACAGGACCTTCACATACAACTACTATGCAGTGTCATGAATGTGAAACCAAACCGGTTTGGGGCACTGTGCTGCGTGTCATCAGTCACATGACCAGGAGGACCAGTGATCATGTGGTGAAAGGAAGGATACATGCGCCGGGAGGACGAGACTCGGAGCAAACTCTCTCTGAGCTGGTTGATGTTCTGTTTCAGTTTCTGTAGCGACGCTCGCAGTGTCATGTTCATCTGGACAGACAAATAAACACTTCTACAATCAATTCCTAAGCATGAAATACAGTAGCTACAGTGCCTTTAGAAAGTATTCACACTCCTTTACTTTTCCCACATTTTGTTGTGTTACAACCTGAATTTAAAATGGATTCAATTGAGATTTTGTGCCCCGTAATGTCAATGTGGAATTTTGTTTGTAGAAAATGTTAGCAATTAATACACAATGAAAAGCTGAAATGTCTTTAGTCAACAAGTATTCAACCCCTTTGTTATAGCAAGCCTAAATATGTTCAGGAGTAGAAATGTGCTTAACAAATCGCAGAATAAGTTGCATGTACTATTTCACTGTTCAATAAAAGTGGTTAACATGATTTTTTTATAACTACCTCATCTCTGTACCCCACACATACAATTATCTGTAAGGTCCCTCAATCGAATAGTGAATTTGAAGCACAGATTCATCCACATAGACCAGGGAGGTTTTTCAATGCCTCGCAAAGAAGGGTACCGATTGATAGATGTGTACAACTTTAAAAAGTAGACGCTGAATATCCCTTTGAGTGTGTTGAAGTGGTTAATTAGGCTTTGGATGGTGTATCAATACACAAGTCACTACAAAGATACTGGTGTCCTTCCTAACTCAGTTGCCAGAGAGGAAGGAAACCATTCAGGGATTTCACCATGAGGCCAATGTTGATTTTAAAACAGTTAGAGTTTATGGTTGTGATATGAGAAAACTGAGGATGCATCAACATTGTAGTTACTCCACAATACTGACATAAATTACAGAGTGAAATAAGGCATCCAATTTGCAACAAGGCACTTAATACTGCAACAAAATGTGCCAAAGAAGTTAACTTTTTGTCCTGAATGGAAAGCATTATGTTTGGGGAAAATCCAACACAACATATCACTGAGTACCACTCTTGGCTGCATCATGTTATGGGTATGCTTGTCATCGGCAGGGACTAAAGGATAAAAAGAAACGGAATACATCTATAATCACAGGCAAAATCCTATAGATAAACCTGGGTCAGTCTGCTTTCCACCAGACACTGGGAGATTAATTCACCTTTCAGCAGGACAATAACCTAAAACACAAGGCTAAATATACACTGGAGTTGCTTACCAAGACCACATTGAATGTTCCTGGTTGGCCTAGTTACAGTTTTCAGATAAATCGTCTTGAAAATCTATGGCAAGACTTAAAAATGTCTGTCTAGCAATAATCAACATTCAACTTGACAGAGCTTGAAGAATTTTTAAAAGAATAATGGGCAAATATTGTACAATCCAGGTGTGCAAAGATCTTAGAGACGTTTCCAAAAAGACTGCAAACGGTGCTTCTACAAAGTATTGAATCAGGGGTTTGAAAACATACGTAAATTATATAATTCTGTATTTCATTTTTTTTAAATTGCCAACATTTCTAAAAACATGTTTTCACTGTTATTATGAGGTATTATGTGTATAGTAGATGGTTGAGGGAAAAAATCTATTCAATACATTTTGAATTCAGGCTGCAACACAACAAAATGTGGAATAGGTAAAGGGGTATGAATACTTCCTGAAGACACTGCTATATACTTTTGAGGAAACAAATGTGTTGTTTAGCAGTTTGTCATCATAGTTTCAAACGCTTACCTTTGCAGGATTCCCTCTTGTCCTCTGTTGTCTGTTTCTTTCATGAATGTTCTCTGCAATTTCTTGAACAAGGCGGCAAGTGGCATCATAATTCTGTAACCTATAAAACCAGGTTGGTATCAAATTATCGTGAGTATGGTTGTTTATTTGGTTAAAATATTTACTGTATGAACCACTATAATAAAGCCAGTTCCAAAGAAGATGCTGCAAATCTTCAAGGTATAATAATAACAACAAACAATACAATTGTAGACAAATTCATTTGGGCTGATTGAGTGTGGCCAGCTTTGTCTCAAGTTTAGACTAACTGTCATTCAGCACTGGAGCTGTGTCATTTGAGTTATTGGTGGTACTCAATCTAAATCACAAGATCTTTCTGTTTGAGCTCACGCTTGAGATGTCATCATGTGACGACAATTTGTTCCTCATCATAGCTACCCGTAACGTTAGATACATCAGCTAGCTAGCTAGTTAGCTTCTTAAGTCATAACCCTGCATACAGTATATTGTTTTCAGCGAAAGTGCATTGTAATTAATTTCGTGTGAACTATCATGGGAATAAAAATATAACGTATCGAGTCAAGTCGTTGCTAGCTATTTCTTTTTAAAAGTAGCTGTTTAAAGTGACACGAGTTACTGTTACTGTAGCTAACGTTAACTATCTAGCTAATAACACAAATATATGTTTGAAGACGTATTTCTATATTTTATCCAAATGCCATCTTAAATATACTCATAGTTTCCACCTTAAAAGCTGCTTACCAGGGATCTTGAGACATGTTAACCACTTATAATTGATGAATGTGTCGATATTTACTCCATAAATTGTCTGATAAGTTGGGAGCACTTCCTGTTTGTGTGTGACGTCAGGACGGTGTCCTGTGAGCAACAAACTTTCAGCCGTGATTCTTTTACTGCAGTCCTTCTCAAATAGTGGGGCGCGCTCCACTGAGGGGGCTCGGAGCGATGCCAGGGGGGGGGGTGGCCCCGGGGAAGCAGGAGAAATGAAGTGCAGATAAGACACCACGGAAAAAATATTTAACAAGGATGAAAAGAAAGGTGGAGAGAGACGGAGATAATGAGACAAACGTAAGTCGACCGAAAGCTAAGACGAGGAAATACACTGCTCAAAAAAATAAAGGGAACACTAAAATAACACATCCTAGATCTGAATGAATGAAATATTCTTATTAAATACTTTTTTCTTTACATAGTTGAATGTGCTGACAATAAAATCACACAAAAAGTATCAATGGAAATCAAATTTATCAACCCATGGAGCTCTGGATTTGGGTCACACTCAAAATTAAAGTGGAAAACCACACGACAGGCTGATCCAACTTTGATGTAATGTCCTTAAAACAAGTCAAAATGAGGCTCAGTAGTGTGTGTGGCCTCCACGTGCCTGTAGGACCTCCCTACAACGCCTGGGCATGCTCCTGATGAGGTGGCGGATGGTCTCCTGAGGGATCTCCTTCCAGACCTGGACTAAAGCATCCACCAATTCCTGGACAGTCGTTGGTGGATGGAGCGAGACATGATGTCCCAGATGTGCTCAATTGGATTCAGGTCTGAGGAACGGGCGGGCCAGTCCATAGCATCAATGCCTTCCTCTTGCAGGAACTGCTGACACACTGCAGCCACATGAGGTCTAGCATTGTCTTGCATTAGGAGGAACCCAGGGCCAACCGCACCAGCATATGGTATCACAAGGGGTCTGAGGATCTCATCTCAGTACCTAATAGCAGTCAGGCTACCTCTGGCGAGCACATGGAGGGCTGTGCGGCCCCCCAAAGAAATGCCACCCCACACCATGACTGACCCAACACCAAACCGGTCATGCTGGAGGATGTTGCAGGCAGCAGAACGTTCTCCACGGTGTCTCCAGACTGTCACGTCTGTCACATGTGCTCAGTGTGAACCTGCTTTCATCTGTGAAGAGCACAGGGCGCCAGCGGCGAATTTGCCAATCTTGGTATTCTCTGGCAAATGAAAAACGTCCTGCACGGTGTTGGGCTGTAAGCACAACCCCCACCTTTTGACGTCGGGCCCTCATACCACCCTCATGGAGTCTGTTTCTGACCGTTTGAGCAGACACATGCACGTTTGTGGCCTGCTGGAGGTCATTTTGCAGGGCTCTGGCAGTGCTCCTCCTGCTCCTCCTTGCACAAAGGCGGAGGTAGCAGTCCTGCTGCTGGGTTGTTGCCTTCCTACGGCCTCCTCCACGTCTCCTGATGTACTGGCCTGTCTCCTGGTAGCGCCTCCATGCTCTGGACACTACGCTGACAGACAAAGCAAACTTTCTTGCCACAGCTCGCATTGATGTGCCATCCTGGATGAGCTGCACTACCTGAGCCACTTGTGTGTGTTGTAGACTCCGTCTCATGCTACCACTAGAGTGAAAGCACCACCAGCATTCAAAAGTGACCAAAACATCAGCCAGGAAGCATAGGAGCTGAGAAGTGGTCTGTGGTCCCCACCTGCAGAACCACTCCTTTATTGGGGGTGTCTTGCTAATTCTCTATAATTTCCACCTGTTGTCTATTGCATTTGCACAACAGCATGTGAAATATATTGTCAATCAGTGTTGCTTCCTAAGTGGACAATTTGATTTCACAGAAGTGTGATTGACTTGGAGTTACATTGTGTTGTTTAAGTGTTCCCTTTATTTTTTGAGCAGTGTATGACGAAGCTTCACTGTGACTACGGTGGGGGACGAGGAAAGACCGGTATGTTTACTGTGTCTAAAAATGTTGGCAGCGGACAGCATGAAGCCAAATAAATGAAGGCGTCACTTAAAGACATTACACCTCAATCACGCTGATAAGCCACTTGAGTTTTTTTCTGCGAAAACGTGCCGAATATTGCCAACAATCGTCCCGCTTTGTGAATCCTACTTCAGTAAACCATCGAGCACTGTTAGCATCATATAAGGTGGCGTACCAAATTGCTCAGTGCAACAACCCCACTCCATAGCAGAGGAGCTGATACTGCCTGCGGCATTAGACCTGGTCTCTGTCATGCTGGATGACGCAAGTGCTGCAAAAATAAAAGTACTTCCCTGAAAACAGATCCCAATATGACTGGGTGAGAGATCCTTTCAATGCACCTGCTCCAACTGGTTTCAGCTCTGCAGAGGAGGACCAGTTCATTGATATGACATCTGACTCCACATTGAGACTGAGGTTCACATCACAGACACTGAGTGAATTCTGGCTGAGTGTAGAGAGGCAGTATCCACTCTTAGGGCAGAGGGCCATGGGCATTCTTCTTCCTTTTGCAACATCTTATCTTTGTGAGACTGGCTTCTCTGCTGTTGCTGCACTGAAGACCAAGTACAGGTCCCAGCTAAACATTGAGCAGGAGCTGAGAGTTGCAGTATCATGGTTCAAACCCCTCTTCGAAAAGCTGTGCTCAGCAAAACGTGCCCATTGTTGCCATTAATCCTGACTTCCTCATTTTGATTTTTTTTTAAATCTGCAGAAATTGTTTTATTCATTTTTGTTTTATAGGTCAAAGTGTTTCATATATTGTGCTCCTGAGTTATTGTTGCTGATCAATTTGAATGTATTATTTATTGATTATATTTCATTTTCTTTTTCAGTATCAAATACAATGGATGCAATGTTATGCAGAGGTGTACTTATAACAATTTTATAGACAAATGATACTATTTACAGTCGCGGCGGAGAGTTGGGGGCGCAAAATGTTTACTTCTTCCTAGGGGGGGCGTAACAGAATTGAGAAGCACTGGTTTACTGTAACCTTGATGTTGCTTTGATGAGAAGCTGATCAAATGAATCCAAATCAAATCAATTGGAATGTTGCTCTCTGACAGAGCTGCTGGTGTCCAAACCAAATGTTAATTCACAGTTTACAAATCTTCCATCCAGTCTCTGTCACTGTGTTGATGTGTAACTACCCTCATCCATTCATAAAATAAAAAAATAAAAAAGACAATATCCAAATAATTTATATTAAATATTATGACTTCACTTGTTTCTATTTATTTATAGAGCTGCGGCTGTGTGGCCTTGGCGATAGCCAGCAATGTAATTATTTTTGTTTTGGTGGAATAAAGGTCAATAAAGGTCGACATAACCACTGCTCGTGTTTTGTTGTTTTTGAAATCTGGAAAATGTCAACATTACCTCACGTTGCCCCCTGTTTGTCTAGTGATATGGAAGTCCTTATTGTAACATTATGTTAGGATTATGACCACTACTAGTATGAACATACTGTAGGCTACTACTCCTTCAATCATCAAGATAGGCACTGAGTTTGTTTTTCCTCAACATGTATGCCCCCATGTAAATGGATCTATTTACAGAGGTTTCTTTGTTTCATAGCAAAACAATGTGTGTTTTGATCGAAACAATATCTGTTGTGTGAAATGATGACCTTTGCTAATTCTAGGAATAGAGGCGCTCATTTGGCACGCCCATGTTTTCCTATAAAACAGTTTCATAGAGCCATGTTCCTCCAGGAAAAGGGAAAGGAAAATGCATTCAACTGAGATGGGTCTTCCGCATTTAACCCAACCCCTCTGAAAAGACTTAGAAAGTAAAATCATCTTTAATGTTTTTTTTGCTAAATACTGCCATAAACATGTAAATTAACAAGAAAATATCAACCCATGCAAACCCAGATACCAGATACAATAGCAGATAAACCCAGGAAGACAAACTGGTTAAAAGTAGGATACATGCTTTGTGAGAACACTCAAGTCTGCATCGTCATGATTTTCATACATATTTTGATATGTCTAAGTGTGTATGAAAATAATAGCGTAGCCATTCACTGCCCATATATGGCCGTATAGACTGTCCTTTACACAGTAGCCTATTATCAAATGAAACAATAATCTGCCACTTCAGTGATGTTTTGATTTCATTGCCCTAGTTCATTCGTTGCTGTCCGCTGGTGTTGGAAGTCGAAGAAAGGAGGCATTCCTTGTCGGCACAGTAATGGAACTTAAGTCAGAGGAATTTTCCACTCAGAATAAACAAAAACACTGTAAACAAACCCATATCACATTCTGTGCTGGTCACCTGACCAACTGACAACTGTGTATGAAACCTACATCCACAAGGCACTCAGATGAAAAACATGACAAGGGAAGTATACCGCCACTGGAGACTGTCTTGTCATTGATATAGAGGAGAACCAGACATTTGCAGAGGAGAATACTGTACCAGACAGCATGATCCATGTTTCAAGAACGCCCAAGTTCTCCACTTGTGGGACTATACATTTAGACCCGTCTCCTATGGAAACAACCGCTGACCAGGACCAGATCTTGAGCTCAGCAGCCAGGCACAGAAGACCCAGGTCCCATTCCTACTACAGCCCAGAGGATGCCAAAAAGTATGGCGGCGAGACGGCGACAGATGAGAACTTTGTCAGGCCACGCTCCAGGTCATTCTATAGTTACGAGACGTCTGAGCTCTACAGAGAGGGGAACTTTACCAGGTCCAACGCCATAAGGCCGAGATCCAACTCCCTGGAGAAGAGTCGGGACGGGAAGAAGGAGAAGAGTAGTGCGGATGGGAATCAGGGGATCCTACCTCGGCTCAACTCCAAGAGATCCAAGTCCAACACCAACAAACACTTGCCATGCACAGATCTCAATGGTATGCAAATTACAGGATGTTTAAAAGTGTCCAATGTATGTTAATTTGACAAATTATGTTTAAAAAATATATATTTTGCCATATGCCTGGTGTTATATGAAGAACAGAGGGGGAGAAATGCAGAATATGCACAAACACAGGGTTATTAATCCAAAACAGGAATGTTACTGTGGATGAACACAGATTTATAATATTTTCAGAAATAATCCATTTATTAATTTCTTCCTTCCTCTCTCCAATAGGCAGAAGAGGCAGTCTAAAGGGTGTCCCCATGATGACCATCTCTGAATCAGAGAACTGGGAGATCAGCTCCTGCTCTGGCATGAAGTATGGCCAGTTTGTGGACTGGGAGAAGATCGACCCTGAAGCTTCAGAGCGCTACCAGAGGATCCTGAATTCGGATCACCAGGAGCTGAAGACCATGGGTCGATCAGGGTTCTGGGTCATGCCCCATACACTAAGGGCCAAGGCCTATTATCATATAATTCATGGTATCAACTGCAGGTCCATCAAACCGGATCGAGATCATTACCAGGATGTGGCCAAGAAGCTCTTCGGAGAGCAGAAGATGAGCACACACCCTTTCCCTGAGTACATGGATGATGGCGTGATCCCTAGGTACTGGCTATGAAGCTATCAGAGAAAAACGGTTCAGATGATCAAATCATGATCAAATCATTTTTGTCATTAAACTTTGATAGGAAAATTGGAAGTTTATCATGCTTTTTTCCAATATTGCATGTACATCATGTTATGCTCATGTTCTGTTCTTCTTCGCACCCCCAGGTACTGCCTCAACAAAGCTGGTCTCAATTCTGTCAAAAAGGTCCTCCTCTGCATTGGCAAACACCTCCCGGAAATCAACTTCTGCCCAATCCTCCCAGCCTTGGTGGCTCTCATCCTGCATTTCAGCGAAGACGAAGCAGAGTGCTTCCACAGCGTCTGCCGCCTTATCGCCTACAATGACCCCAACAAGCGCTACATCGATCAGACTTTCCTCACCTACCGGGCCTCCTGCATGACCTTCGGCGACCTGGCCAACAAGTACTGCCGTGGCATCCGCAAGCTCATCGCCAGCTCCCACCAGAACCTCTTTGAGTTCTACTCCGATTGGATCATGTGGATATTTGCCGACCTCCCCTTCACATACGCTATGAGGGTCCTGGATGTCTATCTTCTGGAGGGTTACAAGGTTCTCTACAGGGTGGCTCTAGCTCTTCTCAGCTTGTACAAGGTCTCGGTTTCGTCTCGTGTCGCCGACGTGGAGGACTTCAGGCGAGACATGAAGAGCTTTGTGGAGAACGTGGTGCGTCACTGTACGGTGGAGAAGCTGCTGGAGAGGGCCTTCAGTATCCAGCTGGCCACGCGGAGGGAGCTCAACCTACTGTTCAACGCTAACAAGGACTCGCTCATGCAGAAGGGCATCAGTATGCATCAGAAAAGGTGAGGCTGTTGGTCAAGGGATTTCTTCCAGAAAATGTTTCTACTCTTGTTGAACATCTACTTGGTCCACTCTCTGTTAATGGAAAACAAAAGATAGCAAGCCATCACCAAGTCAGCCCTACTCCTCATAGGATTATTATGACAGATTACTGCCAGTTCAGTTTGTTATAGAGATGCTACAGTAATTCTACTAAACCATTCCTAGATACTGTATCCTGTTGATCTATAAACAGTTTACAGCTCTTTACTTTCTGAGTTCCTTTACATTAATCTGTAATCTGAAGATACGCTTCAAAATATATATTTACATTCTCAAACTGTTTCTGTTCCCCCATAAAGGCAGTCATGCCAGGTAGTGGATTTTGACAGCTTCAGCTCCAGCGTTGTTACGGGGACAGAGATGAGGATTGTCTGGGCCTGGATCCCTGAACGCTTTGCCCTCTTCAATCCCAAAAAGCTGTTCAGCACCAACGAACATGGCCGAAGCCTGGCCTCGTAAGTGACTTTTATTCACTGTTTTACCTTAGTAGTTGATCAAGTAGTGAAGACATGTACATTCAGCAGCCCAGAACTGTCTACAGTAAATTCAACAGCCCAGAGCTGTATAAACTCACCTTATGGTTCAGTTACATAATAGTGAAATGCTGTGTTGTTAGTATCAACAACATTATTGCCTTAAGGTGAATGACCAAGTGTCCTCCAGTTTGTTGGCTGGAACAGTTAACGTGGCATCGGTTAACAACAGTTATTCATGTCTTTAGAAGTGTTCTGTTGGTCTGTTAGGAGAAAATGTTGAAGGTAATATTAATCATCACTTGCAAATCCGTTTCGAAATGCTCTGAATACCTATGTCACAATTACTGGCTGTTGTCTCATCCTAGAGCTAGTCAAAACATTGAAAACATTTTTCTCCACTATGAGGAATCTCTATGCATGTTGACTCTGATGTCCTTCAAAGAGTTTGATTCTCTGACTTTCCCTTGTCACTGCGCTGACACGTACCTGCCTCAGCAGACATGCTTTTTAATTGGTTCGAGCCATACACAGGGTGGTCATGACAGGATGTGATGACCCCAATTAAAAGTCTGACCCTGACCAGGACGTGACCCATCCAGTGAACTTTGAACTTTCACCCCCATAAAGACATTCCAAGGGGCTGGGATTGTTGAATAACCGTTGTCTAAAAACATTACAAGTTGCATTGCCATTGTTCACTGTGAGTGCTTAAAGTAGTAATTACATGTTTTTCCTCATTTAAAGATTTTATTCCCGTGTTGAGGGGCATGAGCCAGCCGTCTTGCTTCTGAAAACTATGGATGAAGAGGTGAGTTTAGAGTAGCAGAAAACCTTTTTTTTGTCTATTTTTTGACACTCAACTAGATTCTATGCAGACTTCTTACCCCTGCGTCACTCCACAGGTCTGTGGTGCCTTCCTGTCGACAGATTTGATTCAACGGAATAAGTATGATTCAGAAGAATCTGCGTATTTTGGGACTGGGGAGAGCTTTGTTTTCACGGTGAGAGAAATTACGATCTACAGATCTGAAATAGCTGATTTTGCAAATGTTTTTTCCTTTGATTCTAAACAATTGTGTTAGCGTAGAAAATATTGGTTGAAATCTTTACGGATCATGCCGTAGAGAAGAACACAGGCTCCATTCCTTTCCCATGTCAATCAGTCAATTCAGGAACTTAATTGTTCCTTTTCTTAATTCGTTGTTCTTTCAGCTTCGTCCAGGCATGGAGCGCTACCAACGGGCTGTGGTTCACATTACGGCCAAGAGACAACCTTCTCCAGACCTTCGAGCTGCTAGGGTCTGTGTATACACTTCCTCTGGTAAAGAGGACTCCTCCTCTACCCCACTCTCCACCACCTCTACTACCAACCACACCACCCTGACCTGTCCATCCGGGACCCTCCAGGACCCCAGCTACCTGACCATCCCCTTCACCTCCTCCTCCCCCGGACCTCTCTCCCCCTCACCCAAGAGGGCCAAGGAACAAGGGGCCTTCATGTTCATCGCTGGAGACCACGAGAGGCTAGTCATTGGTAAGCTGCTCATATGTATGCTAAAGTGTTTGCTGTTCAGAGTCGTTGGTAGAGTGTCACAAAGAGTGATCAACAACCTTCTGAAACCTGAATAGGCCTGATGGCCTAAGGAGCATTCTTGCCACGTACAAGAGTTTTTGCAGCGACTTTGGCGATGGTGGTAGGAAACAGCTTAGGGCATCTCACATGGCCTATTCTTTGCATCCACCCTTTTTATTCTTTGTGTTGATGTCAACATTACTGAGAAGTGCAGCAGCTTGAAGTGGGCTGCTGTTATTACTGTAAATTCAATGCGGACATCTTTTACAGTGAGTGCGATGTGTTTGTCTCGCCAGGTGGCGATGGGGGTCATGCTCTCTGCCTCCAAGCTGATCTGGAAGGGGGCTACACGGAGCAATGTGACACCTTCGAGAGCGCCGCTCTCTGCAAGAGACACTTCAAGATCCGGTCATTGGAAGTGTGGGGAATTCAGAACTCCACCTCGTTCTCACACTACTTCTCTTACTGTCATTAAAAGAGGAAGCTGACATGTGTTTCCACCTCTTATATAAACTGGTTTCTCCTAATTCTGTTGTCCATTTGATTAGACTATATTTTTCTTCATGTTTATAATGAAATATTTTCTGTTCACACAATTCAAAGTAGTTATGTGTGTGGATAACAATGGGCTAAACTAAATAGGGTTTTTACAGTGCATTCGGAAAGTATTCACACCCCTTGACTTTTACCATATTTTGTTACGTTACAGCCTTATTCTAAAATGTATTAAATCGTTTTTTCCCCTCATCAATTAACACACAATAACCCATAATGACAAAGCAAAAACAGGTCTTTCGACATTTCTGCAAGTTTATTCAAAATAAAAAACTGAAATATCACATTTACATAAGTATTCAGACCCTTTACTCAGTACTTTGTTGAAGAACCTTTGGCAGCGATTACAGCATAGAGTATTCTTGGGTATGACGCTACAAGCTTGGCACGCCTGTATTTGGGGAGTTTCCCCCATTTGTCTCTGCAGATCCTCTCAAGCTCTGCCAGGTTGGATGGGGAGTGTCGATGCACAGCTCTTTTCAGGTCTCTTCAGAGGTGTTCGATCGGGTTCAAGTCCAGGCTCTGGCTGGGCCACTCAAGGACCTTCAGAGACTTGTCCCGAAGCCACTCCTGCGTTGTCTTGGCTGTGTGCTTAGGATTGTTGTCCAGTTGGAAGGTGAACATTTTCCCCAGTCTGAGGTCCTGAGCGCTCTGGAGCAGGTTTTCATCAAGGATCTGTCTGACTAGTCTCCCAGGTCCCCTGCCGCTTAAAAAAATCCACACAGCATGATACTGCCTCCACCATGCTTTACCGTAGGGATGGTGGCAGGTTTCCACCAGAAAGGATGCTTGGCATTCAGGCCAAAGAGTTCAATCTTTCATCAGACCAGAGAATCTTGTTTCTCATAGTCTGAGAGTCCTTTAGGTGGCTTTTGGCAAGCTCCAAGTGTGCCGTCATGTGTCTTTTTCTGGCTTCAACTGGCCACTCTACCATAAAGGCCTGATTGGTGGAGTTTTGCAGAGATGGTTGTCCTTCTGGAAGGTTCTCCCATCTCCACAGAGGAACTCTGGAGCTCTGTCAGAGTGACCATCTGGTTCAAATCAAATCAAATTTTATTTGTCACATACACATGGTTAGCAGATGTTAATGCGAGTGTAGCGAAATGCTTGTGCTTCTAGTTCCGACAATGCAGTAATAACCAACATGTAATCTAACTAACAATTCCTAAACTACTGTCCTATACACAGTGTAAGGGGATAAAGAATATGTACATAAGGATATATGAATGAGTGATGGTACAGAGCAGCATAGGCAAGATACAGTAGATGGTATCGAGTACAGTATATACATATGAGATGAGTATGTAAACAACGTGGCATAGTTAAAGTGGCTAGTGATACATGTATTACATAAGGATGCAGTCGATGATATAGAGTACAGTATATACGTATGCATATGAGATGAATAATGTAGGGTAAGTAACATTATATAAGGTAGCATTGTTTAAAGTGGCTAGTGATATATTTACATCATTTCCCATCAATTCCCATTATTAAAGTGGCTGGAGTTGAGTCAGTGTCAGTGTGTTGGCAGCAGCCACTCAATGTTAGTGGTGGCTGTTTAACAGTCTGATGGCCTTGAGATAGAAGCTGTTTTTCAGTCTCTCGGTCCCAGCTTTGATGCACCTGTACTGACCTCGCCTTCTGGATGATAGCGGGGTGAACAGGCAGTGGCTCAGGTGGTTGATGTCCTTGGTGATCTTTATGGCCTTCCAGTAACATCGGGTGGTGTAGGTGTCCTGGAGGGCAGGTAGTTTGCCCCCGGTGATGCGCTGTGCAGACTTCACTACCCTCTGGAGAGCCTTACGGTTGAGGGAGGAGCAGTTGCTGTACCAGGCGGTGATACAGCCCGCCAGGATGCTCTCTATTGTGCATCTGTAGAAGTTTGTGAGTGCTTTTGGTGACAAGCCGAATTTCTTCAGCCTCCTGAGGTTGAAGAGGCGCTGCTGCGCCTTCTTCACGATGCTGTCTGTGTGAGTGGACCAATTCAGTTTGTCTGTGATGTGTATGCCGAGGAACTTAAAACTTGCTACTCTCTCTACTACTGTTCCATCGATGTGGATAGGGGTGTGTTCCCTCTTTCCTGAAGTCCACAATCATCTCCTTAGTTTTGTTGACGTTGAGTGTGAGGTTATTTTCCTGACACCACACTCCGAGGGCCCTCACCTCCTCCCTGTAGGCCGTCTCGTCGTTGTTGGTAATCAAGCTTACCACTGTTGTGTCGTCCGCAAACTTGATGATTGAGTTGGAGGCGTGCATGGCCACGCAGTCGTGGGTGAACAGGGAGTACAGGAGAGGGCTCAGAACGCACCCTTGTGGGGCCCCAGTGTTGAGGATCAGCGGGGAGGAGATGTTGTTACCTACCCTCACCACCTGGGGGCGGCCCGTCAGGAAGTCCAGTACCCAGTTGCACAGGGCGGGGTCGAGACCCAGGGTCTCGAGCTTGATGACGAGCTTGGAGGGTACTATGGTGTTGAATGCCGAGCTGTAGTCGATGAACAGCATTCTCACATAGGTATTCCTCTTGTCCAGATGGGTTAGGGAAGTGTGCAGTGTGGTTGAGATTGCATCGTCTGTGGACCTATTTGGGCGGTAAGCAAATTGGAGTGGGTCTAGGGTGTCAGGTAGGGTGGAGGTGATATGGTCCTTGACTAGTCTCTCAAAGCACTTCATGATGACGGAAGTGAGTGCTACGGGGCGGTAGTCGTTTAGCTCAGTTACCTTAGCTTTCTTGGGAACAGGAACAATGGTGGCCCTCTTGAAGCATGTGGGAACAGCAGACTGGTATAGGGATTGAATATGTCCGTAAACACACCAGCCAGCTGGTCTGCGCATGCTCTGAGTGCGCGGCTGGGGATGCCGTCTGCGAGGGTTAACACATTTAAATGTTTTACTCACCTCGGCTGCAGTGAAGGAGAGACCGCATGTTTCCGTTGCAGGCCGTGTCAGTGGCACTGTATTGTCCTCAAAGCGGGCAAAAAAGTTATTTAGTCTGCCTGGGAGCAAGACATCCTGGTCAGTGGCACTGTATTGTCCTCAAAGCGGGCAAAAAAGTTATTTAGTCTGCCTGGGAGCAAGACATCCTGGTCCGTGACTGGGCTGGATTTCTTCCTGTAGTCAGTGATTGACTGTAGACCCTGTCACATGCCTCTTGTGTCTGAGCCGTTGAATTGTGATTCTACTTTGTCTCTGTACTGATGCTTAGCTTGTTTGATGGCCTTACGGAGGGAATAGCTGCACTGTTTGTATTCAGTCATGTTACCAGACACCTTGCCCTGATTGAAAGCAGTGGTTCGCGCTTTCAGTTTCACGCGAATGCTGCCATCAATCCACGGTTTCTGGTTAGGGAATGTTTTAATCGTTGCTATGGGAACGACATCTTCAACGCACGTTCTAATGAACTCGCACACCGAATCAGCGTATTCGTCAATGTTGTTATCTGACGCAATATGAAACATGTCCCAGTCCACGTGATGGAAGCAGTCTTGGAGTGTGGAGTCAGCTTGGTCGGACCAGCGTTGGACAGACCTCAGCGTGGGAGCTTCTTTTTTTAGTTTTTGTCTGTAGGCAGGTATCAGCAAAATGGAGTCGTGGTCAGCTTTTCTGAAAGGGGGGCGGGGCAGGGCCTTATATGCGTCGTGGAAGTTAGAGTAACAGTGATCCAAGGTTTTTCCGCCCCTGGTTGCGCAATCGATATGCTGATAAAATTTAGGGAGTCTTGTCTTCAGATTAGCCTTGTTAAAATCCCCAGCAACAATGAATGCAGCCTCCGGATAAATGGTTTCCAGTTTGCAAAGAGTTAAATAAAGTTCGTTTAGAGCCATCGATGTGTCTGCTTGGGGGGGATATATACGGCTGTGATTATAATCGAAGAGAATTCTCTTGGTAGATAATGCGGTCTACATTTGATTGTGAGGAATTCTAAATCAGGTGAACAGAAGGATTTGAGTTCCTGTATGTTTCTTTCATCGCACCATGCCTCGTTAGCCATAAGGCATACACCCCCACCCCTCTTCTTACCAGAAAGGTGTTTGTTTCTGTCGGCGCGATGCGTGGAGAAACCCGTTGGCTGCACCGCTTCGGATAGCGTCTCTCCAGTGAGCCATGTTTCCGTGAAGCACAGAACGGAATGCTACCCTTGCTCGGATTTCATCAACCTTGTTGTCAAGAGACTGGACATTGGCAAGAAGAATGCTAGGAAGTGGGGCACGATGTGCCCGTCTCCGTAGTCTGACCAGAAGACCGCCTCATTTCCCTCTTTTTCTGAGTCGTTTTTTTGGGTCGCTGCATGCGATCCATTCCGTTGTCCTGTTTGTAAGGCAGAACACAGGATCCGCGTCGCGAAAAACATATTCTTGGTCGTACTGATGGTGAGTTGACGCTGATCTTATATACAGTAGTTCTTCTCGACTGTATGTAATGAAACCTAAGATGACCTGGGGTACTAATGTAATAGCAATAACACGTAAAAAAAAAAAAAAAAACTGCATAGTTTCCTAGGAACGCGAAGCGAGGCGGCCATCTCTGTCGGCGCCGGAAGTAATGTGGTTCTTGGTCACCTCCCTGACTAAGGCCCTTCTCCCCCGATTGCTCAGTTTGGCCGGGTGGCCAGCTCTATGAAGAGTGTTGGTGGTTCCAAACTTCTTCCATTTAAGAATGATGGAGACCACTGTGTTCTTGGGGACCTTCAATGCTGCAGAAATTTGGTACCCTTCTCCAGATCTGTACCTCGACACAATCCTGTCTCGGAGCTCTGCGGACAATTTCCTTGACCTCATGGCTTGGTTTTTACTCTTACATGCACTGTCAACTGTGAAACCTTATAGACAGGTGTGTCCAAATCATGTTCAATCAATTGAATTTACCCCAGGTAGACTCCAATCAAGTGGTAGAAACATCTCAAGGATGATCAATGGAAACAGGATGCACAACATACTGGCTCAACTCCAGCCACTTTAGCAATGGAAATTGATGTAAATTGATGTAAAAATGTATCACTAGCCACATTAAACAATGCCACTTAATGTAATGTTTACATACCCTACATTACTCATCTCCTATGTATATACTGTACTCTATACCATCTACTGCATCTTGCCTATTCCGTTCTGTACCATCACTCATTCATATATCTTTATGTACATATTCTTTATCCCTTTACACCTGTGTGTATAAGGTAGTAGATTACTCGTTGGTTATTACTGCATTGTCGGAACTAGAAGCACAAGCAGTTCGCTACACTTGCATTAAACATCTGCTAACTATGTGTATGTGACAAATAAAATTTTATTTTATTTGATTTGACGTGAGCTCAATTTTGAATCTTGTAGCAAAGGGTCTGAATACTTGTGTAAATAAGGTTCCAGCTATTTTAATGTTTAATACATTTGCAAAGAAAATCTACACACCTGTTTTTGCTTTGTCATTATTTGATATTGTGTGTAGATTGATGAAGGGAAAAATTATCTAATCAATTTTAGAATAAGGCTGTAACATAACAAAATGTGTAAAAAGTTTAGGACTATTTGAATTGTGTGCCATATTTGTTTGTTGATTATTCATCTACTTATCAATGAGAATGTATATTTGTGCATATGTTAATAGGGTTGCAAAGGGAGGATATACATGGCCTTCAGAAAGTATTCACACCCCTTGACTTTTTCCACATGTTGTTGTGTTACAACGTGTGAATCAAATTGATTTAATTGACGTTTTTTGTAAAATATCTACACAAAATACTCTGCATGTCAAATTGAAAAAAAGTTATTATTATTATTGGAAAATAAAACAGTAATATATCTTGATTAGATAAGTATTCAACCCCATGAGTCAATACTTGTTACAATCACCTTTGGTCTTTCAGTCTTTCTGGGTAATTCTCTAAGAGCTTTGCACACATGGATTGTACAATATTTGACCATTATTCTTTAAAAAATGTGTCAAGCTCTGTCAAGTTGGTTGTTGATCATTGCTAGACAGCCATTTTCAAGTCTTGCCATGGATTTTCAAGACGATTAAGCCAAAACTGTAATTAGGCCACTCAGAAACCTTCAATGTCATCTTGGTAAGTAACTCAAGTGTGTATGTGGCCTGGTGTTTTAGGTTATTGTCCTGCTGAAAGTGAATTTGTCTCCCAGTGTCAGTTGAAAAGCAGACTGAACCAGGTTTTTCTCTAGGATTTTGCCTGTGCTTAGCTCTATTATGTTTATTTTTATCCTAAAAAAACTCCCTAGTTCATGCTGATGACAAGCATACCCATAACATGATGCAGCACCACCATTTTTGAAAATATGAAGAGTGGTACTCAGTGTTGTGATGTGTTGGATTTGCCCCAAACATAATTTTTAGGACATAAAGTTCATTTCTTTGCTACATTTGTTTGCAGTATTACTTTACTGCCTTGTTGCAAACATGATGCATGTTTAATAAAAAAAAAATCTGTACAAGCTTCCTTCTTTTTACTCTAGTTTATGTTGGTATTGTGGATTTTTGTTTGTGTTGGTGATCCATCCTCAGTTATCTCCTATCACAGCCATTAAACTCTGTGTTTTAAAATCACCATTGACTGGGTGTATTGATACACCATCTAAAGTGTTTAATTAATAACTGCGCCATGCTCAAAAGGGATATTCAATGTCCGTTGATGCCCAATAGGTTCCCTTCTTTGCGAACGGTCGGAAAACCTCTGGTCTTTGTGGTTAAATCTGTACTCAAAATTCACTGCTCGACTGAGGGACCTTACAGAAATGGGGGATTGCACACCGAGTGAGTCCATGTAACTTATTGTGACTTGAACAATTTTTACTCAACTTATTGTGGCTTGTCATAACAAACATGTTGAATACTAATTAACTCAAGACATTTCAGCTTTTCATTTTTGATTAATTTGGAAACTTTTCTAAAACTGGCTCCGTGTAAGGATCGATGCTGGAGATGAAAAGCAGGTACAGGGAGTGAACATTTAATAACCACGGACAGGACAGAGACAGAATACGGACAGGCGTCTGGACAGGGGAAACGGAAACCACAACAATGTTGACACAGGGATGAAACAGACGGATATAGGGAAGACAATCAAAATGTGAAGGAATCTAGGTGAGTCCAATGAGCGTTGATGTGCGTAATGATGGTGACAGGTGTGCGTAATGACCGGGGCCCAAGAGCGGCCTCGGAAGCCGGGATGAATGCACAAAAAGGTTTATTGAGCACAGAACCAGGGTAGCTCAGATGAGTTGCAAAAACCAGGAGTGTAGAGTGAGGTTGGAGTTGGCTGAGTAGAACAGGGGAACAGGTCCAGAGGGGAATCTAAGGTAATGGTGGTGAGTGATATCCAGAGCAAGGTGGTTGGTGGTGAGATGTGGAACAGGAGACAGGAGCCAGAGAGGTAACTGCAAGGAGAGGACAAAAATGGTGTAAGGCAGGAAAATGAGCGCAGCACAGCAGAGCAACAGGATCTTGAGCATAGACAAAAGGCTAGCGTGATAACGGACTGAGCAGATATTACGATCTGGCAGAATGGAGGTGGCAGGGATGAGTATATGTAGAGGTCTTGATTTATGGGACGATTTGCAGCTGGTAGGGATCTGCTGTGACTCCAGCACACCTGTCTCCAACCACACAATCACACCAAGAGAGAAAGAGTGTATACAGGGGAAGAACAGAAGGTTATGACGACACCGGATGAACACCAGAGGGCGTAGTGGACGCAGATGTGACACCGAGTTCCCTGGCTCGCTCCCTGCCAGTGACCAATCAATAGAATTAGGAATCAGAATGCTAGAATGGGCATGAACCTTCTTATGATGGTAATATAAAGTATCAGACATTTTGGTAAGGGAGTTGGTCAACCATGGTTTGCCAATGCTCTGATAAGAGTGTAAAACAATTCATTTATATATTATCTGCACTGTATGTTTGTTGACTAACCAGACAGTTTTTAGAGGAGTGATCCCATAAATGTTTCGTAATAACTGCTAATATGCCAACATTCCGTTCAAACAATCAGTTGAGGATAGGACTTAGACAAGTTGTAATTGCAACAAGTACTGATATTGTATCATATAATTACACTTTAGAATAAAATAAAAATTTAGACATTTATTATGGTATATTTACGTTTATGTTATAGGCTATTTATACAGAAAATGTGTATAAAACCTGTCCATATAATCTGTATTTATAATTATATGATAATAGTTTAGGTTGACAATACTTATATTACATTTCCTATGTATCATATGCCTTACTTTTTGTTTTCCTGCCTAAGTAAAAGCAAGAAGTGCATCACCTATGCCTTTACTGCATATTCATTCCAGACTGGTTTGGATTTCTCCCTGACCACAAATAGCTTCCATTTTCACTCCATTCTGGAACTTTGAGGGTTTCAAATTTATTAAGATCTCTAGCCATGTCTAGATGGAATACAACTTCTGTCAAATTGACTTCAAATGTTGTTTTGTTGTTGCATTACAGCTAACTCTTACCATAACCCTTTTCCTAGCCTGCTACGTTAATTCACCTAACCTGCTATGCACGTTTTCTTAAACCTGCTACGAAAAGTAAATTTTGACAAAAGCTGTAACCCTTCTAGACGAAACCGATCTCTATGGACCAATCACACTCCAAAGACGCACCCAAATGCATTACAAAACTACTACATCACCATAGAAACTGATTCCAAACAAATGGTTAAGTTGCTAGGCAACGTTTGTTTTGTCGGGATGGCAAATGAGCGAAAGGTAGCTGAAGCTCGATAGGATTTTACAAGCTTGAAGACTTGCAGTAAACACCTTCAAAGTAAAAAGAGGTGCAATTGTGTTGAATCATGGCTGGAGATGCGCAAGATATTCCACGGCTTGAGCTGGAGGCTGTAATTGGGTTCAATGGTAATGTAAAATATCCTGCCAGCCTATTTAGCTAGCTAGCTAACATATTCAGCTGAGCTAACGAAGTTATCTGGTAACAAGTAATACTAACGTTAGCTAACGTTATTGGTTGCCCTGGGTGATATGGTTGTTGTCACTAGGATCAGGGCATGCTATGGTAGCTACCTGTACCAGCTACTACTGTTGCTTGTCGCTAGTGGGGCTTTCAGCTGGTTTGTCACATCTTTTCAATGTGTCTGAAGATAACTAAATAATTTGTCATGTGCTGTTCAGTTTGTGGAGAGTATTTAGAAGTTTCCTTCAAAACTCTAATCTATCCATCATGTTTGTTTACCTTGATGACTTTCTCCTGAATCCATCAGACGAGTTTAGGTTCAATCATAATCATATCCTCATCTTTAGTTCTGGTCTAAAGCATGTCTTTACTTGCTTTTACAATTATTTTTTTGGACAGGACACGTATTTTCTGGCCTCAGAGTGCACCCAGACAGAGAACACTTCATCTATCCTCTTGGTTGCACTGTTATTTTGAAGAGCCTGAAAGATGGCAAACAGGAGTTCCTCCATGGACACACCAACAACGTCTCCTGTGTCACTGTGTCCAAAAGCGGACGCTACATCGCTTCTGGACAGGTCACCTTCATGGGCTTCAAGGTAAACTAAAGACAGTGAAACGTTCTAGTATTAAGAGAGCAGTCATGTTTTGCCTCTTGATATCAGAGAGAGGCAGACAGACAGACAGACCGAACGGCAGACAGACAGACAGACACAGTTGGATGGAGGGAGAGGCTATAGATGAATGTTGAACGTGGGAAACACATGAATGGCAGTAGATTACAGAGTTAATCTACGTTGTTCCAGGCTGATCTGATCATCTGGGATTATGAGAAGAGAGCGATCCACGCCAGACTCCAGCTCCACAAAGCGAAGGTGGAGGGACTTGCCTTCTCTCCCAATGACAAGTACCTTGTGTCCCTGGGTGGACAGGATGATGGAAGGTAAGTGGTAGCTTAATTTAGCAGCATTTTGTTCCAGTCCTGCTATAACACACCATATCCTACTAATCAGCTGGTCCTCAGACCTTTGATTAGATTATTAGATTGGTTAGATACAACAGGCTTTGGATTAATGTGTCACTTTAAAAACTACTTTCACATTGGAAGAATTTCAACAGTAATTTGTAGGTTATACTACAGTCTGGCTGTAAATGTGAATGGTTTGTGTTTTCAGCATTGTGGTGTGGAACCTTGAGAGCAAAGAAGCGATCTGTGGGAGCCCGGCCTCTGCCCACAGTGCAGGCCACTGCCTCACCATCGAGTACACCAACCACAGTGACAACATCTTCATCTCCGCTGGCAAGTGAGTGACTTACAGAGACTCTTGCTGTTAGATTAGAGCATTACTTTGTCAATCAGAGCAGATCTTTATTGGACTTGAACACGACGGAGAATTATTAAATAAATACAGTTTATTATTAATACTTTCGAATTAACACACTTGTAATATGTTGTTTCCCTGTAGTGGTACGATGCGTGTTTGGGAGCTAGACCTTCCAAATAGGAAGATCCGGCCTACGGAATGCCAGACAGGACAGCTGAAGAGGATTGTCAAATGCATTGAGGTGAGCTAAACCATAGAAAGCAGACACAGCTCAAAGTAATAGTGGTACTGACTGAGTACCCACTGGGCACAGATGTCAATTAGTCTATTCCACATTGGTTCAACGTAATTTAGTTGAAATGATGTGTAAACAACATTAATTCAACCAGTGAGTAAATTGCACAATGGTGCCAAATGCCCCCCAAAATGATTTTGTATGACCCATTCTTAACCACTCGAAGTACGTTTTGAGACCAAGCAAAGATAAACTATTCATCAATTCTTGTTATGGTTTATTAATGAGGAAATCTGTGCACACACAAGTTCAGGTGTTCCTGTTATTTTATTCACATGGCAATTGTTGTCTGAGGTCGATTGATCTCTGAATTAAGATAAAGAATTTCCCTGCATGTCAAGCAGCCACTCAAAGTAGTACAGGTGGAGACGGAAAGCTTATTTCTTAAGGTGACCCCGTTGCATCACAGATCCCAGACGGCGACCTTTTCTTTTACTGCGGAACCACCAGCGGTGACATCCTGAAGGTCAACCTGAAGACCCGCCTCCTCAACAGCTGTGGGCCACGAAAACAGAAATTCAGCAAGGTGGGTTTATTCAGTGTCCTGAGTGACCTCCATATGTTCATATCTCTGAGATCCTACTGCAGTTGAGATTTGGTACAGCTGTCCTTCTTTGTCTTTTTGGTGCAGGGTGTCAACACACTGAAGGTGCTGAAGTCTGGGGACATCCTGGTGGGCTCTGGGGATGGCATGTTCACTTTGTGCTCGGGACCTAACTTCAAAACCATCAAGTAAGTAAGTGCTGCAAGTTGACAGACAAGATATCGAGTTGTCTATATCAAATCAAAATCAAATCAAAGTTTATTGGTTGCGTACACAGATTTGCTGGTGCAGTGAAATGCTTATGTTTCTAGCTCCAGCAGTGCAGTAGAATGCCTCTGAAATACAATACTAATACACAAATAATCAAAACAAGAAGTCAAGAAATAACAATCCAGGGGTAAATATATTAGAGTGGGCATGCGTGAGAATTCAAAATATATACTTGAACAAATATATAAACGCAACATGCTACAATTTCAACAATTTTACTGAGTCACAGTTCATATAAGGAAATGAATCAATTGAAATGAATTCATTAGGCCCTATCTATGGATTTCTCATGACTGGTGGGCACTGACAGATTGTATCGGTCATGTCATATTCCTGAGGTCCGACGGGATGACCCTTTCTTCCAGTTCAGTGTATATTAGACAAGCGAACAACATTCACAACTTTTTCATTTTCAATTTAATCCATATTGCTCCTATTCTTGATGAAAAATGTTGGCAAGCTCACTTGTTTGAGACCACAAAATGAACCAAATCTGCTGAATAGCGCAGCTAATAACTCTATATATAAATACTGTGATCGAATAAAAACAATACAATAAAACAATTAGGAGAATAAATGATTTAAAAAAAAAATGTATGTTGATTATAATTTATACACACTTTCTACCTGGTATTAGTAGTTTCAATTCAGAGCCAAGTATTTTTTTGCGTCCCATTCAAAACCTCCCACGACCCAAATTCGGGCCGCGACCCACCAGTTGAGAACCACTAGTTTATATCATCTATCTAAAACTGTCATATTGCATCCATACTGTAGCTTAGCCTATACATTAGTGGTTACATTTCTTCAGCCCGTCAGCGTCATGGCTTCTAGGGAGTTTTTCCTAGCCACCGTGCTTGTACACCTGCATTGCTTGCTGTTTGGGGTTTTTAAGCTGGGCATCTGTACAGCACTTTGAGATATCAGCTGATGTAAGAAGGGCTTTATAAATACATTTGATTTGATGGCAAACCAAGAGGTGGGGCTGAGATTTCTGTTAACGCTATGTGTAGAAATACATAATGTCCTCAATGTGCCATTCTGCCATTCATCATCTAACCCCCATAGGAAGGTTGAGTTGGAGGGGGGAGTGACGTCCATCGCTGTGAGAGGCGAGGGCCACCAGTTCTTTGCAGGAACGGAGGCGGCTCAGATCTACCGTTTTGGCTACACAGACTTCAAAGAGGAGCTGATCGCCACCAGTCACAACAGTGCAGTCAACGACGTGGCCTTCCCTTTGTGAGTGACACCCTTCAAAATACAGGCACCCATTTAGAGACACGATTACATACTGTACGTGATTTACTCTTTTTCCCCCATAATATTGTTTTACAGCGCACATTCTATTATCACTACTACCTGACTGCCATATGTCACCTCAAATATATAGCTGTCTTTACCTATCTGCACCACAACCATAGTCTATGCTGTCAAGAGAGACTGCCTCAAACAACATTGCTTTGCCGTCATTGCCCATTTACTCCCACTAGAGGGCGATATGAGCATGTTTAAAGCATAAACATGTATTATAGCCTGTGGCTCCAGTACAAAGTAACTCTTGTTCCGTGGACTAAAATGCAGAATGACTGGTCGCAAACTTATTCCAGCGACGTTTCTGATTCTCTCCCAGTGGCTCGTCGGAGCTGTTTGCCACGTGTTCCCAGGATGACATCAGAGTGTGGCACGCCGAGACCTCCAAGGAGCTGCTGCGGATCTCCGTCCCCAACATGACCTGCAACGCCCTGGACTTCATGATCGACGGACACAGCATCATCAGCGGTAGGCAGGAACCATTAGGAGTTCTGTTTGGCAATGGGGTCATTCAAAAAATGAACACACACACAACTAAGTGCACACACACACACACACACACACACACACACACACACACACACACACACACACACACACACAGTATATGTGGTCCATGCGGGAATCAAAACCACAACCCTGATGTGGCTAGCACTACACTAGGGAGGGATGGTACGTCATCATTGCAGCGTATGGCATTGTCTTAAGTTATAACGATGATGGACTCGCGTCAAATATTATGGAGCACACTAGCCTGTATGATAATGCCAGTATTTTAATGCGAGGGTTTGAATGTGCCTGAAATTCCTACTCATTGTTGGAACCTTGAATGTTGAGTCGTGATAATAATAAATGGTTTGATCCTCGACTGTACATTTCCATTCCAGCCGTTTACAGTTAAGACACACGTCCAATGTACTACACTAGGGAGGGACTGGGCACACAATCTTCACAGTAGCCTGGATACCAGTCTGTTTGGGCCATCATGCCACTCCTTGTCATGCCAAAGACTGCCGAATGGCCACAGTGTTTGGCATGATAGCACAAATAGATCTGCTACCAGGCTATCATCACAACACATTATGGCACAATCTCAGTGAAGAAATACTTAGGAATGTCATGTATCGACTATTCCCATCTAACGTATTTGTCTTGTTCCAATTGTTTTATAGCCTGGAACGATGGGAAGATCCGTGTGTTTGCCCCAGAGACTGGCAGAGCCATGCTTGTCATCCACAATGCCCACAGCATGGGCGTGACTGCCATCGCTGGCACCAGGGACTGCAAGAGGATCGTTAGTGGAGGAGGAGAGGGACAGGTCAGATGGAAAGTCACCCTGGCATGTCACAGGACACCTTTTAGTCTATATTTAAATAGAGAGCATAGATTAAGAACCACCTGTATTAATGAGCCACCCCTTGAATGTGACATTTGTACAAATATTTTAAGCTCTTCCTTTTCCCCCATCCTTCCCACAAAAAAAACTTGTATTATTACATACATATTTAAAACAATGTTTTAGTGGTGTTCCTCCACAGCATCATTGTATTGAGTCCTAGTGCCAGTCTCTGGCCTGTTACAGGTACGTGTGTGGGAGATCCTGCAGGGCTGTCACCGGCTCATTGAGACCATGAAGGAGCACAAAGCCACCGTCACCAGCATCAAGATCAAGAGCAACGACAAGGAGTGTGTCACCGCCAGCTCGGACGGGGCCTGCATCATCTGGGACTTGGTGTGAGTTCAAATGCACATTCTCATGTATACACACACACAGTACACACACACACACACGCGCATGGATGTATGAATGCTCAAATCCATAAACGCATGTAGCTGTGTAGACATACACACACTGTACACACTGTACACACACATGCTATATACACACACACACGCATGGATGTATGCATGCTCGAATCCATAAACACATGTAGATGTGCAAGCACACACTCACACACACACACACAAACAATTGGCTTCCCACTGTGAGAGGCTTTCAACACACATAATTACTACCACTACCATTAACACCACTCCTCCATTCATGTGTTTCCTGTATTCAACATTAATTTCAAGTCTCATCCCCCCCCCCCCCCCTCCCTGGTACCCTACCTGCTTCTCCTCTCGGTCTTCCCCTCTCCCTCCCTCCTCCCGACTGCAGGCGATTTGTGAGGAATCAGATGGTCCTGGCCAACACTCTGTTCAGAAGTGTGTGTTACCACCCTGAGGAGTACCAGATCATCACCAGTGGCACCGACAGAAAGGTTTGGAATTAGAAAAGAATCACAGCACAGCACACTGTAGCTAGCTGATGACTTCTCTGTGCAGTGTGTGGTCCCCAGTCGCCAGTCGCGGGAAAGTCAGAGTAAGGCTGTTCTCCGTATTGAGGCATCCTTGTTAGCCCTCATCTCATCTCCAGATGTTAGGTGTTCGAGATGAGCTCTGTTAGAGAGACGAGTATTGGTGTGCTGTAGAAAGGCCATGCCGAGCTTGTTCACAAGCCCACGTCAGCTGTGTCGTGTTTCGAAATGTTTCGAAAACTTTTTTTTTTATACCAGTCATAAGCCACGACATAGCAGTCACGCGGCCAGGTGTATGTAACACCTCTTTACGCCTTGATTAGCTAGAATAAAAACCGAGTTGCATTAGGTGCAAACGGAGGTTCACAATAGCCCCTCTTCAATATGCACCTTAATATCCACTCATCGCAAGCTCTACAGACTAATAAGGCCCGTATTGTTGGCTCAACACCACGCTGTGAGGTGAGGACAAGCTGTACTGATTAGCGAGCACTGTGAATGCGCTGAGACTGAGAAAATGAGGAGAAGGGAAAAGAAGAGAGAGACTAGAAAGAGAGTGCTCTGGCTCTCGGTGCCTTCCTGCGGATGCGATGCCTGCCTATGCCATCCAAGTGCCCGTGTGCCAGATATGCCATCTGCTCGCTCCAGGACACAGGCGCTCTGTCTGGGGTGAGGAAACAGTAACACACACAGATACACACACACACACACTTTGAGTGAGATGGGGGGGGGGGGTGGAGAGAGAGAGAGAGGGACAGAGAGAGAGGGATTGGATGCAGCAGCTCCTTGGCTCAGAGTTCAGTCAGTGGTAGAGGGTCTTTGGGGACAGCTTCACACTCTCCAGTCTGTCGGATGGACGGAGACAACAGAACGGACTACTGCTGCTGGTGGTTCTGTGGTGGGGTCAGCCAGAAGCCTCTTGTGATGATGACCCAACACTCCTGGGTGTTGGTTCCAGTTTGGGCTGATTGTGATGTAGGGCCATCAGGGTCTTGTGATTGATCCTGTGTTCTATTGTGGCATGTCAGTTATCAGACACATGGTATATTGGCTTCTGTGGCCTTCCCATTGTCCAGCACTAATAGGACAATAAAGACCTTCTGAAGTATTCCGTGTAAAAGAGGGCGAGCTCTTGATCGTCCTATAAGTTCTTTGTTTGACGAATGTCCTTGAGATGTTCAATTAAAAGAGGGGGTTTATACTTTGTTGGCGAGAGGTACTGTATGTGTAAATGGATTAGCATGGTCAAATACATGGCTGAGCGTAGCGTCGGGATAAATGGAAGCCCACACAGTAGCTAAGAAGGCTTTATCGGTGCACAGCCCTTCGTAAGTGGGTTACTGTCCTCAGTGATGTATTGCCTCAACATGTAGGTGGAATTACACAACACTCTACACACAACAGAGTGAAAATGTAGACTAATCTTGGCACAGCATGCATTCATGTTTTCAACATACTGGTATTGAAATTACACAACACATACTGTACCATAAGATTTCACAAAAGACTAGACATGAAATCTCGATTCGGCACAGTGGTGTAGCTTTCAATGCATTGTAATGATTGTGGGAACTATAGCTTAAGTTATCCTTGCTAGGCAATTAGAATTTAAAGTTCCAATGCAGATGTTTTTTATCTAAATATCAATCATTTCTGGGTAACAACAAGCACTTCACTACTGTGAATGTTTTAAATTTAAATGGTCAAAAATAATAAATAATTGCTTCTTAGCAAAGAGCTCTCCAGCAAGAATTTTGCTAGGACTGTTTGGGAGTGGTCTGAGTCAGTGGCATAATTGGAAAAGCCTAATTGGAGGGATATGTAACCTGAGAACTAGCTGTTATTGGCAGAGAGGTTTGAAATTATCTTTGTTATTGGTCTATTAACTTAAACTGCCTGGCCAAAACTCCATCCCATCAAAACAGGCAGAAATGTCAAGCAATCTTTTCAAAGAGCTCTTTCACTAAAAGGGCATTATTATAATTTTCACAATTTTACAGTATTATTCCAACCTCATGGTGTGTAAATATATATAAAACACAGAAAAAGCATGTTTTTGACTGCACTGTGCCTTTAAAACAAGAGTAATTCCATGTCATTTCAGCAAGCCATGACACCCACCATCTCAGATTGTTCTGAAATTGTTTCTGTCGTTAGAAACAGGTAAGATTAGCATTCCTGAAACATTATTTTGCTGAAATGAAATGTTATATCTGAGAAATTAAGCTAATTTGGCCATTTTAATTGATAAGATTCAGATAATATTCAATACATATAGTACCCAACATTCAATTAGGACCAAACCTCTTCTTACTAATGAGAAAAATTAGGTATCCCAAACAATATTAAAAAGACACCCACGGGCCCCACACACCTCATGTCAATCCCACCCCAACAACCATTATACAGTATCAGTTCTCTGTTTGACAAGTAGTATGAAGCTGTGGCTTTGGGTACTGCTTCTACATACTGTAATGTATTCCCTGTGAATCTGGTGATGTTTTTCCCCCTGTTCAGAGAAATTAATCATTGGTCACTTGCATTATTTACCATAAAGAAGTGTGAAAGTACCATATTTTGACCACTAGATGCTGCTATAGTTCCTGCTATACCCCCACACTCTTTCGTCTATTTTGCTGGTCTCTTGTGCTTATTAAATAGATTTCCTTTGCAACTTTGGGTAGAAAACCAATAGATTTGGCTCATTATGAAAAGAAATTGTGTGGTCATTCTTACAATTCAAGCCAGTCAATTCAGTGTGTCCTTCTCTCAGCAACCTAATGCTTCAACCTAACTCTCCTTGAATAGGAGAGTTAGGTTGCATTGAAGGCTAAAGCAATGCTAGCAGTAGGCACATGCTAGCCTTGGCTGTAATTAATTTCTGGTGGATGTTGCCGTGGATGGCAGCCAGGTTCCACAGGAGAAGGGAGGGAACACAGATGGGTGAGGGTGACTCGGCCACTCTCACACAGGTGCTGCTCTCAAATAAGCCCCCCATGACACCAGGAGAGGGGAGAGAGGTCGTGACTAGAGAATCAAACTGGATTTGAACCCATTCCCTATATGACACAACACAAACTATACTGGAGAGAGGGAGCGTTGTGTCTGCTACTGGGCTAACTCTTCTCCTTCTCACTTTTTTGGCTGTGTCATATCTCACCTCATATGATAGCCAGTGATTTGATTAAGATTCAAGTCATGTGGGGTGGCAGGTTAGCCTAGCGGTTAGAGCATTGGACTAGTAACTGAAAGGTTGCAAGTTCAAATCCACCAGTTGGCAAGGTACAAATCTGTTGCTGAACAAGGCAGTTAACCCACTGTTCCTAGGCTGTCATTGAAAATAAGTAACTGACTTGCCTAGTTAAATAAATGTCAAAAAAATATAAGCTAGTTGCTGCTGGTATTGAGGGGTTTTTCTTTCTTTCTGACCAAAAATGTTATTTCATAAAGTGAATGAATGCACGCCAAGAACTTTGGATTTTTCCATTTAATTTCAATCATATTGAAAAAAAGATAATGTATGCATAAATAATGGTTGTTGGTCATTATGTTGACCAAATGTTTTCACAATGAATGATGCATGCAAAGAACCTTGAGCCTTTCCTTTTGAATTGAATTACATTGAAGAACGGCCCTGACTGTTGTGTATTTCTCAATAATGTCTAACAAATGTGTTTTTCAGTCAGTAAGCTTTTCCATTGAATTTGAATGATATTGAGGTACAAAAGTGTTTTTTTACCATCCCACAGAAATGTGTCTCTTAGGCTGCCTCTGTGCTTTAAGCGCTGTTTTTCATTCTTAAAACTATAAATAGCTTGTTTGTTTTTTTGCCATTTGTCTCTCTTCAATCCCATTATTACAAACTGTATTTGATATGTCTTTGTGAGATTACATTTCCTCAGTCCCGTAATGCATTATGTTTGTGGTCTTACTAAGAGATGAAATCCAGTCCGAGAAGCTATTCTCGTAAATGCTATTCTGAGCTCTCTCCCATGTAACATTACTTGTTTCATTGCATACAACTGGAGCTTTTTTCTGATTGGCCGACGCCTTTCTGATGAATCCTCTGAACTGGTTCATTCAGATATACTAGGCATTTTCTCACTTCTGTAAGAGGAGATTGTGGGTATTGTAATATTCACTCTATAGCCTGAACATTGACTTGTTGATGATTCGATTTTCAGTTAATAAAGCAAGTTGTGCATATAAAGAAATAATTTGTTTCCAGGTACAATCAGTTTGGCCAGTTCCAATACTTAAAATCACAAATGGTTAAGTTCTGTGCTGCCAGCCAGTTAAGCTGCAAGTCTCCTCTTCCTTGACACCTGAAGAAGCACTCACATGCTTCATTTTAATGTCCTCTCATATGCGTCAGTTAGTTTGTAGTTGTAATTAGCTTTGTCATAAAAATAACAAGAAAGGACCTCGTGTGTGTGTGTGTGTGTGTGTGTGTGTGTGTGTGTGTGTGTGTGGAGATTGTGGCATTACTGTGCGGCTGTAAATAAACTTCAAATAACAATTGAGCCTTTGAGAGGCGCAAGTCTTTGACAGCTGCAAACCCTCGGGACGATTAACTCTCATTTAGAGTCACGAACATGTTGTTTTAACGGTAGCGGGCGCACGAAAACTTGATAGACTCTCTCCGGCCTCATTTACATATGGTGGAATAATGAAGATAGATAATTCAGTGAGGCAGAATTACTATACTATGAACAAACAGAAGACAAGACACAAGGAGTGGCGTTCATACTTACTATAATCACTGTGATACATGGTCATTTTCATAATTTCTTGTAATTTTACATAGAATATGTCAAATAAACTAATCTGACAAGTCTTATATGTACAAGCTCTCTCATTCATATTCCAAATACCTGAATGGCCTTCTTCTTTCCCAGATTGGTTATTGGGAGGTGTATGATGGCTCAGCCATCAGAGAACTGGAGGGCTCCCTGTCAGGAGCCATCAATGGCATGCACATCTCACAGAGCGGACAGCACTTTGTCACTGGTACAGTACCCTTTACATTGGTTTTGTTGACATTGACATAGGAGTTGGCACAGCTCCAACAGATCTAGGACTAGGCTACTGTTGACTACCGTCAATCAACGACAGCTCATTGTCTGTCCATTAAATATCCCTGTATCGACTCAATAGCTCGGGACTATCGTGAAGAGCACTTGGTTGAGCGTGACTTCACCCAGCATTCAGTTGGATCAATGATTTTTTGCTTTGCAGTAGAAATAAACATGGTATATGTGTCTCTGCTGGCCCACTTCAGGTGGAGACGAGAAGCTGGTGAAGGTGTGGGACTACTCGGAGGGCGAGGTGACCCACGTGGGCGTCGGCCACAGCGGCAGCATCACCAGCATCACAATCTCCTCCGACAACGGGAGCATGGTGAGCACCAGTTCCGACGGGGCCGTGCTCCGGTGGAGGTACCCCCATCCCTCCTCTCCCTAGAGTGCCTCTCGGATGCCAGGAGAACAGAGGTTCAAAAAACCCATGACCCTATGACCTTTGACCCACCTACCCTACAAACTTGTAACTTTTGACCTTGACCCTGAGTCCCAATACACACCTGTCCTCACACCAAACAACTCCGAAGAAGTCATGAACACTGCCAGTAATGCCATTATAGAGCAAATGTTTTATTCATTCATGAAAATAAATTGATATAATTTTGATTGTGCGATATTGACTGAAGTATGCATTACTAGCTACATTTTGCTTGTTGAAGGTAATTACATAGTTTTTGTGTGGTATTCGCCATACTAATAATGTACTGTATCAACAAACTTGGCAGACACACATGTTCTAATATGCATGGAATTAACCTTCTCATTTGACTTAGGGACTCAACATCATCAATGCAAAGCTGGATATTGTAGTCACACAAAGATGCTCATCATCACCTTGAATAGCATTCTCTCTGATTTTCTATGGGAAGAACAGAAGTGTTTGTGTCATCCTCCTTTTCCCCATTAATAGGCAGTGAGTGTAAAAAGGCAGGCTACACAGTACATTAAATGCATATTTCATACAGACATGACTGTCTTATATGCGTGTCGTTTGGTAAAGAAGAGAAAGAGAGAAGACGAAGCCCCGATTCACAGGCACTTTAGCACACCGCTGCTGTCAGCTAATCTATCACTGGAGATACCCCAGAGACTTCGGTAGGTGTGTGTGTGTGTGGGGGTGGGGGGGGGGGGGGTGTAACCAGCGAGCCTCTTGGAATGCCTCCATCTTCCCAAACGCATTCCCCTCTCGACTGCTCAGAAGCTCAAAACGCAATAATGAATAACTCCCCCACTAGTCCGCTACCCACAAAAAGAGAGAGCAAACCTGCAGTACGCTATGGACGGACAAAGTCAGCAAAACATAACCTACACCCCAAGCTCTGTAAAATAGGGCATCCCATCCAACTGCCCATGCACGCACGCACACACACTGAATACTCAGGAGGCCATGCTAGAAGATCAGAGTAATGTACAGCCCTATATGGAAGCGTTTGAGTTTCTGACTCATTGCAGAAGTTTGGAAGCGGGTGCTGCAGAGTGCAGACTCCTCAGAAATACAAGGTTTCCGATTGCACTGCAATAATACGTGAGCTTATAAAAGTATTGCAAGATAAATATGAATATTATACATCTGCTTGAGTAAATCAGCACATATGGATCACTAAATCCAATCTATGGTCTTGGCGAGCTGTGAAATTAAAACCGAAGCTGATTGAGAATATCAGCAGTGTATGTCCTCTGCGGTACAAAACATGCGCTACCAAGTAGCATTAAGACGATTTATTCTCTGTGTCTTTCCCGTCATTTGATTCCTCCACGTGTGTGTCTCCAGATCGCAGTGAGGCAGGGGGATATGCCAGCCTGACAGAATTATTTTTTAGGACATTTGTGTGATAGTCGTGATGAATAATCCAATCAAAGTTGATTGGTCGTGTCCACAGATTTGCAGACGTAATCGCAGGTGCAGAAAAAAATGCTTATGTTTCTAGCACCAACAGTGCAGTAATATCTCCAACAGTGCAGTAATATCTCCTAACAGTGCAGTAAAATCTCCAACAGTGCAATATTAGATGAGGCGTTCCATCAGAGGATAGGATATAGTGCAGGTGCAGTCTATTAGTGTCCTATCACCAGGATGCAGAACAATCTCTGCCTAAAACAGTAGGGGGCTCCTACACACCTCAAAAATATCATTATTTTTTTTCCGTTGGGACCATGCACCGTAGCCTACTCGCATCATGCCAATATAGATAATAGTAAAAACGGAAAGAAATGGTATTGTACAGTGCAGACCTTGAATTGCTGATACAAAATAGGTTCAGTATTTGTTAATATAGGCCTACAGAACGCTTGCAATAGTTTTGATTCAACTATACACAATAGTCCTTATCGTGCGTCTAATTATAAGGGAAGCTTATAAGCCTGTTATTAAATGAGTGTCAGCAAGCTTGTTTAAGTTGCCTATAAGCCTAATATCCATCAGTTACAGAGTCCTGTCACTACGTGCGCCACCTTCAATGTGGAACACTTTAATAAATGGAACACTAGTCACGTTAATAATGTCACTTTAATAGTGTTTACATATTTCGCATTACTCATCTCATATGTATATACTGCCTTCTATACTTTTCTACTGTATCTTAGTCTATGCCGCTCTGACATGGCTTGTCGATATATTTATATATTCTTAATTCCATCCCTTTACTTAGATTTGTGTGTATTGGGTATATGTTGTTAAATTGATAGATATTACTTGTTAGATATTGCCGCCCTGTCAGAAGTAGAAGCACAAGCATTTCGCGACACCCCCAATAACATCCGCTAAACATTGGATGTGACCAATACAAATTGATTTGATTTAATATAGTCTAAAATTGTAGGAGGGCGGAAAAACGCGCACTATCCACCAAACAGAAAACCACTCCAGCAGCGCTCGGAGTGGCGAGGGAGGGAGAGAGAAAGACCGCCAGCTGTATGTTCCTCGTAAACGACGAGGAAGTACTGAGCCTCACTACGACCGAGGACCATGGAGTTGAAGACAACTCACCTACACAGTGGTTACTGGTTACAGGTGCCCGCTGCTTCACCATTTTACCAGCGAAACAGTATGACAAGGGCGCGCCGAGACCTGGCGGGAATTACCGGAATGTCTGAGGGAAATTGTTTAGTCATGTGCCTAAACCTCGGTATTGTCTATTAGCAGAGACCGGAGTGGTTTCGAGAGGAGGAGGGGTAGGGCAGACAGGTAGGAGTCTATTGCTTCAGTAGTTGTTTCTTTTTCACTTCTTGTTAACGTTACCAGGCAAATAACCAACCACCATGGATAACCACAAGGAGAATAAGATAAGGAAACAGTCCATGAAAACCAAATCTACAAAACGCAAAGAGAAGAAATACAAAGCCGGGAAGCTTTTCAGAAGGAAATCGTTGAAGTCCGTTGGGAATTTTATGAGCAGGATACTGAAAACTTTGGGAACTTTGGCACACTTCGGCGACGTCGAGCCACCTGACGGTGAGGATGATGATGGCGGGTTCAGAGACAGCGCCGCGTGCACGTTGAGTGCCAACTCAGGGAATTTGAATAAAGAAGAACTTCAGGTCTCGAGGGAGATTAAGGTGAAGAAGAGCGCCTCAACGTTGTCTTCTCATGGATCTATAAAAGACAGGCTGTCGTGGTGCTATGGCGACAAAACTCCCGGAGTCCTTGGGTTGAAGAATCATGGAAACACTTGTTTCATGAATGCGGTGGTTCAGTGCCTCAGTAATACGGACCTGCTGGCCGAGTACCTTGGTTTGGAACAATATAAGTCTGATTTGTGTCAGGGGAGAGTAAACGGAATTGTAAAAAACGAGGACGCGCAACTTGCCAGGGGTGAGGTGACCACACAGTTGGCATCCTTGGTGCGGGCGCTTTGGACCCTTGAGTATACCCCTCAACTGTCCGTGGAATTCAAGGTGAGTCGCTTGTGTAAAAACACTTCAAACATAACTCATGTTGGAGGCTTAATTGGTTCATTTCCATAACAGTACCCGCTCCTGTTCACCTATAGACCAATTTACTGCTTCAGTGCGACTCTGATCATGACAAATGTTCAAAGCTCGGAGCAATCGCGTGCCCACCGAGTCGGCTACAGTTTCCAGCACAGCATTTCATTCTACAAGGATAGGAATTTGCGAATGATTCAAAAACAAAATAAATGTTTAACTAAAGAGAACACATCGTTCCTTTCACATGAGGGTTTGTCATAGTAATAACAGTAGGCCTATGTGTGGGCGGCAATATCAACGGTCAGACTCAACAGGTTTCCACTGGGCACAATCTGGTTGAATCAACGTTGTTTCAACATAATTTGTCAACGTATTGTGACGTGGAATCTACGTGGAAATACATTGGATTTGAACAAAATCATCAATGTTGTTTTGATGGTGAATTTGGGGTGAAATTTCAACCACAGGATTATGTCATCGTTGTAACCAATTTTCAACATAGGCATACCTTGTATGTGCTAAAATATGTTGAATTTGTAACAATGTCAGATCTTCAATGTTATATCCACAATCAGCAAAATACAATAAGCTGGAGAGTTGATTTATCTACAGCCATTCATTTGGTCTCCCTTTCAGGGTTTTAACCAAGCCTAGCTTTAATATTTGTCACTGTCTACTATCACTGACTATTACTTATCATAGGAATGATTATTGAGAGATCTCCTAATAGCTAAATATATTTGCTGTTGCTATCGAAGTCATTCCAATGGGTAGGTTTAACAAAGTAAATGAAATGTAAACATACTTCATAAGTCATACACTGTATCATCAATGATACTATTTAGGCCTATATAGCATTTGCAAAGACATCAACAGCTATTGTTTCAATTCAACAGGGTTCAACTAAAAATAGATAATACATAGATTTGGTAGATTTCAAATGTAATCTTCAAGTTAATCATAAATATGTTGGATTCACCTCTATCTCAACGAAAAATTGAAGTTAAAGAATAGGATTAAGTCAAACTTTATTTAAAGTGCATTTAAAGTTAGATTAGATTTAGTCTTATTCTTTAACTTACATTTTGGGTTGAGATGGAGACGTGAATACAAGATATCAATTATTAATTTATAGACAAACTGGATATTGAATAGTGTGGTTGGCAACGCAACCAAATATCAACATTTGAAGGAGATGTATCTTCTGCCTGGATAGTTCCATCCAAACACAATTCAATATTACTTTTGTTATACAGTAAATAGCCTAAAGTCAAGGCTCTTACAAATGAAACAACATTTATTCAACCTTACAATGAGTCACACATCAATGATGCCATTTTGAGGTTAGCCTACTGTAACAGAAATGTTCTTCTTATGTAATCATAGAAAGTGTGCATGTTTTACGATAACATGCAGAGGTCACATGACTCTGGATATCTTCACAAGTGCTATAATAATCTGTGCAGAATATCAAAAAGCATTGATCACTTGCTCTATCCATTTTTAATGTAATCTCAACTGCAATCCAGGTCATTGGATAAAAAAAAAATTGAATTAGAACTAGGAATAGATATAGTCCTTGGTTCACACCAGACCTGTCTGCCCTTGACCAGCACAAAAACATTCTGTGGCGTTCTGCATTAGCAACGAATAGCCCCCCCAATATGCAACTTTTCAGGGAAGTTAGGAACAAATATACACAGGCAGTTAGAAAAGCTAAGGCAAGCTTTTTCAAACAGAAATTTGCATCCTGTAGTACTAACTCAAAAAAGTTCTGGGACACTGTTAAGTCCATGGATAATAAGAGCACCTCCTCCCAGCTGCCCACTGCTCTGAGGCTAGGAAACATTGTCACCACTGATAAATCCACTATAATTGAGAATTTCAATAAACATTTCTCTACGGCTGGCCATGCTTTCCACATGGCTACCCCTACCCCGGTCAACTGCCCGGCACCCTCCACAGCAACCCGCCAAAGCCCCCACCATTTCTCCTTTACCCAAATCCAGATAGCCGATGTTCTGAAAGAGCTGCAAAATCTAGACCCCCTACAAATCAGCCGGGCTAGACAATCTGGACCCTCTTTTTCTAAAATTATCTGCCGAAAAGGTTGCAACCCCTATTACTAGCCTGTTCAACCTCTCTTTCGTATCGTCTGAGATTCCCAAAGATTGGAAAGCTGCCGCGGTCATCCCCCTCTTCAAATGGGGTGACACTCGAGACCCAAACTGCTACAGACCTATATCAATCCTACCCTGTCTTTCGAAGGTCTTCGAAAGCCAAGTTAACAAACAGATTACTGACCATTTCGAATCCCACCATACCTTCTCCGCTATGCAATCTGGTTTCAGAGCTGGTCATGGGTGCACCTCAGCCACGCTCAAGGTTCTAAACGACATCATAACCGCCATCGATAAGAGACATTACTGTGCAGCCGTATTCATCGACCTGGCCAAGGCTTTAGACTCTGTCAATCACCACATTCTTATTGGCAGATGGGTGCACCTCAGCCACGCTCAAGGTTCTAAACGACATCATAACCGCCATCGATAAGAGACATTACTGTGCAGCCGTATTCATCGACCTGGCCAAGGCTTTAGACTCTGTCAATCACCACATTCTTATTGGCAGATTCGACAGCCTTGGTTTCTCAAATGATTGCCTCGCCTGGTTTACCAACTACTTCTATGATAGAGTTCATTGTGTCAAATCGGAGGGCCTGTTGTCTGGACCTCTGACAGTCTCTATGGGTTTGCCACAGGGTTAAATTCTCGGGCCGACTCTCTTTTCTGTATACATCAATGATGTTGCTCTTGCTGCTGGTGATTCTCTGATCCACCTCTACGCAGACGACACCATTCTGTATACTCTGGCCCCTCCTTGGACACTGTGTTAACTAACCTGCAGACAAGCTTCAATGCCATACAACTCTCCTTCCGTGGCCTCCAACTGCTCTTAAACGCAAGTAAAACTAAATGCATGCTTTTCAATCGATCGCTGCCCACACCTGCTCGCCCGTCCAGCATCACTACTCTGTGGAAATGTGGGTAAAATTTGGTTGAGAGGTTGATCAATAAGATTTCAACTTTTATTCACTCATTCATAAAAACAGCCAGAAGTTTGTTGAATTCCCAATGTGTTATCACTATGCTTTCAGCCATCTAAAAGCACAACCAAATTCCATTGGGAAAACAAAGTTATTTTTGGTTTAGTTGTCATTTAAATGTGTTATTGCTGCTGCTTTCAAGCATTTAAAAGCACAACAAAGTTCAAATGGGAATACCATGTCAGATATTTTGGATTTATACAACATCTTAATGTGTTATTACTGTGCTTCATCTAAAACCACAAACCATTTTTTTTTTCCCCCACCTTTATTTAACCAGGTAGGCTAGTTGAGAACAAGTTCTCATTTGCAACTGCGACCTGGCCAAGATAAAGCGTAGCAATTCGGCACATACAACAACACAGTTACACATGGAATAAACAAAACATACAGTCAATAATACAGTAGAACAAAAGAAAACAAAAAGTCTATATACAGTGAGTGCAAATGAGGTAAGTTAAGGAAATAAATAGGCCATGGTGGCGAAGTAATTACAATATAGCAATTAAACACTGGAATGGCAGATCGGCAGAAGATGAATGTGCAGGTAGAGATACTGGGGTGCAAAGGAGCAAAATAAATACCAGTATGGGGATGAGGTAGGTAATTAGATGGGCTGTTTACAGAAAAGCTATGTACAGGTGCAGTGATCTGTAAACTGCTCTGACAGCTGGTGCTTAAAGCTAGTGAGGGAGATGTGAGTCTCCAGCTTCAGAGATTTTTGCAATTTGTTCCAGTCATGGGCAGCAGAAAACTGGAAGAAAAGACGACCAAAGGAGGAATTGGCTTTGGGGGTGACCAGTGAGATATACCTGCTGGAGAGCGTGCTACAGTGGGTGCTGCTAAGGTGACCAGTGAGCTGAGATAAGGCGGGGCTTTACCTAGCAGAGACTTGTAGATAACCTGTAGCCAGTGGGTTTGGCGATGAGTATGAAGCGAGGGCAACCAACGTGAGCGTACAGGTCGCAATGGTGGGTAGTGTATGGGGATTTGGTGACAAAACGGATGGCACTGTGATAGACTGCATCCAGTTTGTTGAGTAGTGTTGGAGGCTATTTTATAGATGACATCACCGAAGTCGAGGATCGGGGATGGTCAGTTTTACGAGGGTATGTTTGGCAGCATGAATGAAGGATGCTTTGTTGCGATATAACCAGACACCCAGGTATTTGTACTAGCCTACCTGGTTAAATAAAGGTGGGGAAAAAATAAATAAAATTTAAAAAATTGGTTTGTGGTTTTAGATGAAGCACAGTAATAACACATTAAGTTGTTGTATAAATCCAAAATATCTGACATGGTATTCCCATTTGAACTTTGTTGTGCTTTTAAATGCTTGAGAGGTTGATCAATAAGATTTCAACTTTTATTCACTCATTCATAAAAACAGCCAGAAGTTTGTTGAATTCCCAATGTGTTATCACTATGCTTTCAGCCATCTAAAAGCACAACCAAATTCCATTGGGAAAACAAAGTTATTTTTGGTTTAGTTGTCATTTAAATGTGTTATCGCTGCTGCTTTCAAGCATTTAAAAGCACAACAAAGTTCAAATGGGAATACCATGTCAGATATTTTGGATTTATACAACAACTTAATGTGTTATTACTGTGCTTCATCTAAAACCACAAACCAATTTTTTAAATTTTATTTATTTTTTCCCCACCTTTATTTAACCAGGTAGGCTAGTACAAATACCTGGGTGTCTGGTTATATCGCAACAAAGCATCCTTCATTCATGCTGCCAAACATACCCTCGTAAAACTGACCATCCCCGATCCTCGACTTCGGTGATGTCATCTATAAAATAGCCTCCAACACTACTCAACAAACTGGATGCAGTCTATCACAGTGCCATCCGTTTTGTCACCAAATCCCCATACACTACCCACCATTGCGACCTGTACGCTCACGTTGGTTGCCCCTCGCTTCATACTCATCGCCAAACCCACTGGCTACAGGTTATCTATAAGTCTCTGCTAGGTAAAGCCCCGCCTTATCTCAGCTCACTGGTCACCTTAGCAGCACCCACTCGTAGCACGCTCTCCAGCAGGTATATCTCACTGGTCACCCCCAAAGCCAATTCCTCCTTTGGTCGTCTTTTCTTCCAGTTTTCTGCTGCCCATGACTGGAACAAATTGCAAAAATCTCTGAAGCTGGAGACTCACATCTCCCTCACTAGCTTTAAGCACCAGCTGTCAGAGCAGTTTACAGATCACTGCACCTGTACATAGCTTTTCTGTAAACAGCCCATCTAATTACCTACCTCATCCCCATACTGGTATTTATTTTGCTCCTTTGCACCCCAGTATCTCTACCTGCACATTCATCTTCTGCCGATCTGCCATTCCAGTGTTTAATTGCTATATTGTAATTACTTCGCCACCATGGCCTATTTATTTCCTTAACTTACCTCATTTGCACTCACTGTATATAGACTTTTTGTTTTCTTTTGTTTTACTGTATTATTGACTGTATGTTTTGTTTATTCCATGTGTAACTGTGTTGTTGTATGTGCCGAATTGCTACGCTTTATCTTGGCCAGGTCGCAGTTGCAAATGAGAACTTGTTCTCAACTAGCCTACCTGGTTAAATAAAGGTGGGGAAAAAAAAAAATGGTTTGTGGTTTTAGATGAAGCACAGTAATAACACATTAAGATGTTGTATAAATCCAAAATATCTGACATGGTATTCCCATTTGAACTTTGTTGTGCTTTTAAATGCTTGAAAGCAGCAGCAATAACACATTTAAATGACAACTAAACCAAAAATAACTTTGTTTTCCCAATGGAATTTGGTTGTGCTTTTAGATGGCTGAAAGCATAGTGATAACACATTGGGAATTCAACAAACTTCTGGCTGTTTTTATGAATGAGTGAATAAAAGTTGAAATCTTATTGATCAACCTCTCAACCAAATTTTACCCACATTTCCACACTGAAATGACGTGGTGTGCGTCCTGGGTTGTGACTGGAGTGAGTACAGCTAAGATCGGAGGCATTTTAACTAACCCTACGCCGAAACCGTTTCCTAACCATAACCTACAGTAAGTCTCCTAACCTGCCACGTTAATTATCTTAATTAACCTGCTGCGTAAATTCTCTTAACCTGCTACGAAAAAGGCATTTCTGGTCGTATCTGTACTCCCTCTAGTCAGAACCGACTCAACAGTTCTCACGTCCTATTTCTGTGTAAGCAGACAGGTAGCATTTCAGGGGAGGACCCTGTGGCAACGGTCAAAACAGGTGAGACATGTACTAGCAATACAGGCAGTGTCAAAACTCCCATATGTTTGGATTAATGTCGAAATTCGGGTTCTCTTTTTCTTTTCCCCCCACACAAACATGGTCCAAACCATGTGTCAATGCCTATTGACTAATGACCATTGACCACACATCAGGGCACATTTTCTAACTAATAAGCATGCTGTGTGTGTGCCCTGTGGCTCCCACCTGCAACAAACCCAGGTGAGGTGGCTTGTCTGCATTCCCTGGATGTCCTTACTGGGAGGAAGGGAGCGGTACTTCACATGTAGGGGTGGTGCACTGAGTTTTCCCGAATGCTGATGTGAGTGAGCCAGACCAAGTCAACACTGGTCAGGGACTGCCAGGATACCAGACGGCTGAGTCTGCGCAGGTGTCTGTCTGGCCTGATGATGTATGAATATTTACAGTTGAAGTCGGAAGTTTGCATACACCTTAGCCAAATACATTTAAACTCAGTTTTTCACAATTCCTGACATTTAATCCTAGTAAAAATTTGTTTTCGGTCAGTTAGGATCACCACTTTATTTTAAGAATGTGAAATGTCAGAATAATGTCTTTCATCACATTCCCAGTGGGTCAGAAGTTTACATACACTCAATTAGTATTTGGTAGCATTTCCTTTAAATTGTTTAACATGGGTCAAACGGTTCGGGTAGCCTTCCACAAGCTTCCCACAATAAGTTGGGTGAATTTTGTCCCATTCCTCCTGACAGAGCTGGTGTAACTGAGTCAGGTTTGTAGGCCTCCTTGCTCGCACACGCTTTTGTAGTTTCTGCCCACAAATTGTCTATGGGATTGAGGTCAGGGCTTTTTGATGCCACTCTAATACCTTGACTTTGTTGTCCTTAAGCCGTTTTGCCACAACTTTGGAAGTATGCTTGGGGCCATTGTCCATTTGGAAGACCCATTTGCGACCAAACTTTAACTTCCTGACTGATGTCTTGTGATGTTGCTTCAATATATCCACATGATTTTCCTTCCTCGTGATTAGAGGTCGACCGAATATGATTTTTCAAAGCCGATACCGATTATTGGAGGACCAAATAAAGCCGATGCCGATCAATCAGACGATTTTTATATATATATTTGTATTAATGACAATTACAACAATACTGAATGAACAATGAACACTTTTATTTTAACTTAGTATAATACATCAATAAAATCAATTTAGTCTCAAATAAATAATGAAACATGTTCAATTTGGTTTAAATAATGCAAACAAAGTGTTGGAGAAGAAAGTAAAAGTGCAATATGTTCCATGTAAAAAAGCTAACGTTTAATTTCCTTGCTCAGAACATGAGAACATATGAAAGCTGGTGGTTCCTTTTAACATGAGTCTTCAATATTCCCAGGTAAGAAGTTTTAGGATGTAGTTATTATAGGACTATTTCTCTCTATACCATTTGTATTTCATATTTCACCTTTAACTATTGGATGTTCAAATAGGTACTTTTGTATTGCCAGCCTAATCTCGGGAGTTGATAGGCTTGAAGTCATAAACAGCGCAATGCTTGAAGCATTGCAAAGAGCTGCTAGCAAACGCAGGAAAGTGCTGTGAAATATACAAAACCGAAACTGTACCATGTGGCCCAAACACTCACACGGAAACAAACACCCACAAACCAAAAGTGAAACCCAGGCTACCTAAGTTTGATTCTCAATCAGAGACAACTAACGACACCTGCCTCTGATTGAGAACCATACTAGGCCGAACACAAAAACCCACATAGAAAAACAAGCATAGACTGCCTACCCCAACTCACACCCTGACCATACTAAAACAAAGAATAAACTAACAGAACTATGGTCAGAATGTGACAACGACAGTTGTCACACCCTGACCATAGTTTGCTTTGTATGTTTCTATGTTTTGGTTGGTCAGGGTGTTATCTGAGTGGGCATTCTATGTTGGATGTCTTGTTTGTCTATTTCTATGTCTGGCCTGATATGGTTCTCAATCAGAGGCAGGTGTTAGTCATTGTCTCTGATTGGGAACCATATTTAGGTAGCCTGGGTTTCACTGTGTATTTGTGTGTGATTGTTCCTGTCTCTGTGTTTGCACCAGATAGGACTGTTGAGGTTTTCGCACATTTATTGTTTTGTTAGTTATTTCATGTCGAGTTTCTTTATTAAAGAACATGAATAACCACCACGCTGCATTTTGGTCCGCTTCTCCTTCACCAGAGGAAAACCCTTACAGAATCACCCACCACAACAGGACCAAGCGGCGTGGTAAACAGCAGCTGCAGCAAAAGCAGCAGCAGGAGAAGGAATGGACATGAGAGGACGAATTGGACTGTAAAGGACCCTGGGTTCAGCCTGGAGAATATCGCCGCGCCAAGGAAGAACTGGAGGCGACGAAAGCCGAGAGGCGCTGGTATGAAGAGGCAGCACGGCGACGCGGATGGAAGCCCGAGAGTCAGCCCCAAAAATGTATTGGGGGGGTCTCACAGGAAGTATGGCGACGCCAGGTAGGAGACCTGCGTCAACTTCCTGTGGTTACCGGGGGGCTAGAGAGACCTGGCAGGCACCGTGTTATGCTGTGGTGCGCACGGTCTCCCCAGTGCGGGTGCATAGCCCGGTGCGGTATATTCCAGCTCCGCGTATCGGCCGGGCTAGATTGAGCGTCGAGCCAAATGCAATGAAGCCGGCTCCAGAGCTGCCAGTCTGCATGGAGCAGCCAGAGCTGCCAGAGCTGCCAGTCTGCAAGGAGCAGCCAGAGCTGCCAGTCTGCATGGAGCAGCCAGAGCTGCCAGTCTACAAGGAGCCGCCAGTCTGCAAGGAGCTGCCAGTCTGCAAGGAGCCAGTCTCCCGTCAGATAGGACTGTTTAGGTTTTCGCACATTTATTGTTTTGTTATTTCATGTCGGAGTTCCTTTATTAAAGAACATGAATAACCACCACGCTGCATTTTGGTCCGCTTCTCCTTCACCAGAGGAAAACACTTACAACAGTGCTTTTTTCGTGAATGCTCTTGTTAAATCACTTTTTTCGCGAAGTAGGCTGTGATTTCATTGATAAATTAACAGGCACCGCATCGATTATATGCAACGCAGGGCAAGCTATATTAACTAGTAATATCCTCAACCATGTGTAGTTAACTGGTGATTATGTTAAGATTGATTGTTTTTTATAAGATACGTTTAATGCTAGCTAGCACCTTACCTTGGCTCCTTGCTGCACTCGCATAGCAGGTCGTCAGCCTGCCACGCAGTCTCCTCGTGGAGTGCAATGTAACCGGCCATAATCGGTGTCCAAAAATGCAGATTACCGACTGTTATGAAAACTTGAAATCGGCCCCAATTAATCAGCCATTCCGATTAATCGGTCGACCTCTACTCGTGATGCCATTTATTTTGTGAAGTGCACCAGTTCCTCCTGCAGCAAACCACCCCCACAACATGATGCTGCCACATCCGTGCTTCACGGTTGGAATGGTGTTGTTCGGCTTGCAAGCCTCCCCCTTTTTCCTCCAAACATAACGATGGTCATTATGGCCAAACAGTTCTATTTTTGTTTCATCAGACCAGAGGACATTTCTCCAAAAAGTATGATCTTTGTCCCCATGTGCAGTTGCAAACCGTAGTCTGGCTTTTTTATGGCGGTTTTGGAGCAGTGGCTTCTTCCTTGCTGAGCGGCCTTTCAGGTTATGTCAAAATAGGACTTGTTTTACTGTGGATATAGATACTTTTGTACCTGTTTCCTCCAGCATCTTCACAAGGTCCTTTGCTGTTGTTCTGGAATTGATTTGCACTTATGTATGTTCATCTCTAGGAGACAGAACGCATCTCCTTCCTGAGCGGTATGACGGCTGTGTGGTCCCATGGTGTTTATACTTCTGTACATTGTTTGTACAGATGAACGTGGTACCTTCAGGCATTTGGAAATTGGACTTGTGGAGATCAATAACAAAGAAAATGATGTGGTCTTGGCTGATTTCTTTTGATTTTCCCATGATGTCAAGTAAGAGGCACTGAGTTTGATGGTAGGCCTTGAAATACATCCATAGGTATGTCTTCAATTGACTCAAATGATGTCAATTAGCCTATCCGATGCTTCTAAAGCCATGACATAATATTCTGGAATTTTCCAAGCTGTTTAAAGTCACAGTCAACTTAGTGTAGATGTCCTGACTGACTTGCCAAAACTATAGTTTGTTAACATGAAATTGATGGAGTGGTTGCAAAACGAGTTTTAATGACTCCAACATACGTGTATGTAAACTTCCGACTTCAACTGTATGTCTATGGTCTGGCCCCACAGGGACACCTGTGGTTGGTCCTCCAGGGGCACAGGGCCCAAAGCTAATACCCCAGGGCCTGGATGAATGACATTGCTCACTCTCATTTGCTGGAACCTTTGGACCTATGCTGCAAATATAGATGGTACCAGAATTCTGTATTAGGACATTTTGATTTGGTTCGGCTAATAGGCTTTAAGCTAATTATGCTTCCAGCAGTAATTTGTGGAAATCGAACTGCGATGCAAAGATAGAGGACATTGAGGTGAAGGATTTCATAAGCTTCAGAACAGGTAGGGCCAAGTGAGATACATTTTGAAGTTTATATGTTAAGTTTTGTGTGCAGTCTCTTGAAATTAGTACTCAGATCTATTGAATAATCAATTGCCCTCGGGTATAGGTATTCCCTCATTCATTCCCTTCTCTCACTGCAGTTGATTTGAGGTGCATATGTCTGTTAAATTGTCTGTCTTGAATGGTGTGCCCCAAGGCTCTGTACTTGGTCCTCTCTCATTCACTATTTATATAAATGATTTAGACAAAAATGTCCAAAATGCACAACTTCATTTTTATGCTGATGATACTGTTATTTACTGTTGTGCCTCGTCTCTTACAAAAGCTTTCCAGAACATGCAAACTGCTTTTTATACTGTTCAACATACCTTGTGTCAATTGAAGCTTATCCTCAATACTGACAAAACTAAACTAATGGTGTTTTCTAATGCAAGAAATAGACCTCTGAACCTTTCACCTATTACTACCTGTCATGGCAAGGAGATTGAGGTTGTAACCTCATATAAATATCTTGGAATTTTAATTGATGACGGCCTCTCTTTTAAATTGCATATTCAACAACTTACAAACATTTTTTGAGATCAATTGACACTCTTTACCATGGCACTTTGAGATTTATTTTAAACTACAAAACCCTTACGCACCACTGCACTTTGTACACCAGGGTTGCTGGCCTTCTCTAGTCACTCGTAGGCTCAGTCACTGGTATACTTTTATTTACAAAGCCATTTTGGGTTTGCTACCTTTTTATTTGTGCATTTTTATTGTTCAGAAATGTGGTGGGTACTCTCTTCGTTCGCAGGACTTTGTCCTGCTAACTGTTCCAGATGTCCGAACTGAATTTGGTAAAAGGGCTTTTATGTACTCTGCGCCATCGTCTTGGAACACCTTACAAAATACTTTTAAACTGTAAGAACTTGTCCCAATTGGTGTTTTTAAATCACTGATGAAGGATTTTGAGGCTGATTCCCTGACCTGTCAATGTTTTTAATTTGCTGTTTTATACTCTTGTGAATTCAATGGTTTTTACTAGATTACTTGTAGTTTTTCATGATCTCTGTCTGTAATTTTTTTGTAATGACTTGGTGCTGCCTATCTTGGCCAGGGCGCTCTTGAAAAAGAGATTTGAATCTCAATGAGCCTTTCCTGGTTAAATAAAGGTTAAAAAATAAAAAAGTTGTATGGATGGCTTTGACTTGAACAATACACTGATTTCTATCTGTTGGTCCTCTATGGGTGAGATGAGGATGTTTACTGCTGTAGCAGTGCAGCCCAGTGCATTTAGCCTGGGAAAGGTGGAGACCCCCTACTGAGCAAGCTCCACTGGTGCGTATGGAGAGTGCAGCAGTGAGCTCCAAAACCAACAAGAAAAGTGTTGGTGAAAGACAGGAGAACACCCACCCATCCATTTACTCCTGTCCCCTGTATGAATGGTACTAGTTTGTGATGAGGAAGGATTCTGCATAGTGGTTCTTTGACAGCTAATTGTTTTTGTCAATGTCAGAGTGCTTTTAAAGAGCACTAGTCAGAGGCATTGGCCTGGTGAACAAGTTCAACAGTGACTGTGTGAGGATAAAAATTGGCTCTGCGAGCTTTTCCCTTCCCTCACTATCCTTGCTGAGTCTGGAGGTGGTGGTTGTATCATGTTCCTCCATGACTCCTGTGTAGGCGGTGGTGGGTGTGAGTGGGTGTCATGTTGGTTGTTTTGGAGCACAGGTAGAGATGCAGTGTTTGTGTTTTCCTCTCTCTGCTTTCTTTCAAGAGCTACGGTACTCACACACACAGTCTCTCTCTCTCTCTACTCAGAAATTGTCATGGCATTACTACTTAATTTTACCTGAAAAGCTCTGACAAAACAATATCATGAAAAACACAGTGAGAAATATGTCTGTGATATGGCAATGTAAGTACTGCAATTTGTATTCAACACCATGATTAATGGTCTAGGTTCAATTTCAACTACGCTAGGCTGTAAGACCACCCAATCACGTAGAAGGTGGCTGGAACGACATTACTCCCCACTTTATCATAGTGAAGAGAATGGCACAGAAACCGTTAAAGGAGCAATCTGCAATATTTACAGCTGTTCAGTGGTCATTTTAATTAATGATATACAGAACACCCATTGATTCTTGAAGAATACAACACAAATGCCTCATGAGCTTAGTACAACTGTCTTACCCTACCATATCCCAAATGATGAGGTTATTTTACTCCATTGTTTAGCTTTATTGTAAAGTATGTGGTAGGGCTGCTGTTTGGCCACCCCAAATATGTACTAGTGATTGTGCCATTAGGATACAGTAACAGCTCAGACCCTCGTTCTTCCCAAACAATTGCACATTTACTGCCTCCACTGTAAGTTGTAGAGTGTGCGTCCCAAATGGCACCCTATTACCTACAAAGTGCACTTTTTTATATACCAGTGCCCTATGGACCCTGCTCAAAAGTAGTGCACTTTATAGGAAGTACGGTACCATTTGGGATGCAACTATAGGAGTTTAAACTTCTCCATTACAGTAGTGTTAACAGAGAGCCTTTCCCAGGCTGTAAACCACTCAAAGATGATTATGACCAATCGCAATTCATCCTTTGTTTCCTTCTCTATTCCTGATGGTAGTAAATCCCACATTAGGGTCGTCGTCGCGGAGACAAGGCAAAGGCTTTGGGCTTTACTCTCTCGACACACTGGCAGCATATCTGGAGGAGAATTTCATGTTATGTTACCGAGAATATTGAGGAAATGAAATCTTGGAGAGCCTTGCATCCAAAATCTTATGTTGTCTTGCCATAATAAATAGTGGTTTTCATTATTTTGGAGGTGAATACATGAAGTCTAGCATCCAAACTAGTACGTCCTCTGCAATCATATATATTTTTGGGGGTGATTTCAGATACAGTATAACTCAGATTAATCAGGATCAAAGAGTTTTAGGCTTAAAAATACTCAGACGGGGGCGTCTAGCGTGGGGAGCCAGGAGACAGGCAAGAGCATTTGCTTGGTGGCCGGGACTGCGGTGGGCCAAGGTTTGTGTTTCTCTCCAGGGGAGAAACGGGGGGAGGCTGTGTCGTCTGGAGCTCAGCTGAGATTGATGAGTGGAAAGAATGGTGAAAATGGGAGAGGGAATGAGGGAGGTAGAGTATGGGGGGAAAAAAAGGGAGCAGAAGGGGGAGGCTTTATTGAGTGGAGGGAATGGAAGGAGAGGAATTAAGTGATGACACGTCAGTGTCTGCCTGGTCAGCGGAGGAGAGGATCGCCAACCAGCAACACAAGGCTGCTGTAGAAAAATGTAAAAGGAATGGAGGTGCCAGAAAGGATGTTGATGGATACCGTCCAGCCTCATTCCCACTATGCAGCAACATCTACTCTTGTGTGTGTGTGTGTGTGTGCCCAAGCTCTTGCTTGTGTGGGTCAACATCACAACCTCTAAAGCTTATGTAATGTCATAATTCCTCATGGTTCTCCCTCCCAGAGTGTCTTTGTGGAATCTAACAAGGTCCATTTGACAGGCCAGGTTGGGGTGAGGTGAGTTGGGGTGACCCTGTAGATGTGTTTTTGAAGGAGAGGAGTCATTTTGTTAATGTATGGCACATTCCTAGTCCCGATGGAGCTCTCCTTATACCTGGCTGTTTACATTGAAGGTGATGTGGGGTACTTGTGAGACCAACGCTAAAGAGGGGAAAGTCAAACACTCTCCAGCTCACTGTCTTGGATGCCAGGGCAGGCTTGGTGAGTGTATGTGTGGTGTGATGTTATTGCCTGAGTGTGGGGGTCTCAACCTCTTCTTAGATGTGAGAGGGTGAGAGAGGGCGACTTTGTCAACTGCCCCTGGAGACTGTGCAGGTTAATGGTGTACCTGTGTTTATTTAAGAGGCTAGGTTAGGTCACCCTCAACTGTATTTTGAATGTTTGCAATCGTTTCTATCTCTCTATCTGTCTCTAGTCTCACCTTCCAGCAAATGTTTGCCTCACCTCTCTAGTAAAAAGTAACTTGCAAGGCATCATGACATGGCGGCAGGAGAGTGCACTGTAGGACCGTGTAGTCTGCCTATGTTTACAGTGGTTATGGAATAAGATGCATCTTCACCCTGGAGACCAGCAGTGCCCTAAAGACAGCTGAGGAGTACAAACAGCTTTTAAAGAGGGGAGCAAATATGGTCTGGCACCTTCAGCTGTAACACAGTGACACACACACACACACACACACACACACACACACAAAGTCATAAATCATTCAATCCAACAAACTATGTGTAAAACACATTTGACATTTCTACTTCTTGACATAGTAATCCGATTCAAAATGTCCCAACCAACACATTTTACATCCAGGCTCTCTCAAATCCCTTCAATGATTACCAAATAGCCTGGATTATTATTCCCATGCTCCCCGTGGGGACAGAAACACAGTATATCATGTTTGTTTTGGCACCTTCATGGCCAGTCATTAAATGTTAGTGTCAGGTATCTGAGCTGTCTGTCTGTGATTTGGTTGGTTATGATGATGGTGATAAATGGAGGCTGATACAGGCTTACTGAAACAGGCCTCAACATGTTGGAGAATGTTATTCGTACTACATTGGTGGGATTACGCCTCTATCTCCTCTCAGGCATAGGGTGGGTGTGAAAAGTAAAGACTATGTTGATATGTCTATGCAGATATCAAGGGGAATTCCTTTGAACAAGAAGTTCAATCTGTTTTTGAAGGATGGGATGGGGTCCTTACTTTCCTAGCAACAGTGCTGCTGTGCAGACCCATTAACATGCCATAGTAGCAGGATCACCTCTGGACGTCAACGCAACAAAATGTGTGCACACAGCAGAACATAACCCCTCTCTCCAAGCCCTCCTTCTCTCAACCCCCTGTCCTAATGAAGCCATCACAGCTCTGTGATGTCATCGGGTTTCTGCTTCCCAGACACAGCGGGCCCACGGTAACCTTGGACACATCGGTTGCTGTCCCCACCACTCTCTCCGCCACCTCCGTTTCTGTTTCCCCCTTTCCCTTTTACCCTTTCTGGGGTAGCAACATAACATAACTGCACTGTCCTTTGATAGGCACTCTCAACTAACCTCCAGACGAGCTTCAATGCCATACAACTCTCCTTCCGTGGCCTCCAACTTCTCTTAAACGCAAATAAAACTAAATGCATGCTGTTCAACCGATCATTGCCCGCACCTGCCCGCCCATCCAGCATCACTACTCTGGACGGCTCTGACTTAGAATACGTGGATAACTACAAATACCTAGGTGTCTGGCTAGACTGTAAACTCTCCTTCCAGACTCACATTAAGCACCTCCAATCAAAAATGAAATCTAGAATCGGCTTCCTATTTCGCAACAAAGCTTCCTTCACTCATGCTGCCAAACATACCCTCGTAAAACTGACCATCCTACCGATCCTTGACTTCGGCGATGTCATCTATAAAATTGCCTCCAACACTCTACTCAGCAAACTGGATGTAGCCTACCACAGTGCCATCCATTTTGTCACCAAAGCCACAAATACTATCCACTACTGCGACCTGTACGCTCTCGTTGGCTGGCCCTCGCTTCATACTTGTCGCCAAACCCACTGACTACAGGTTATCTACAAGTCTCTGCTAGGTAAAGCCCCGCCCTATCTTAGCTCGCTGGTCACCATAGCAGCACCCACTCGTAGCACACGCTCCAGCAGGTATATCTCACTGGTCGCCCCCAAAGCCAATTCCTCCTTTGGTCGCCTTTCCTTCCAGTTCTCTGCTGCCACTGACTGGAACGAACTGCCAAAATCACTGAAGCTGGAGATTCCCATCTCCCTCACTAGCTTTAAGAACCAGCTGTCAAAGCAGCTCACAGATCACTGCACCTGTACATAGCCCATCTGTATACAGCCCATCTATCTACCTCATTCCCATACTGTATTTATTTATTTTGCTCCTTTTGCACCACAGTATCTCTACTTGCACATCCATCTTTTGCACATCTACCATTCCAGTGTTTAATTGCCATATTGTAAATACTTCGCCACCGTGGCCTATTTATTGTCTTAACTCCCTTATTTGACCTTATTTGCACTCACTGTATATAGACTTTTTGTTTTATTTTGTTCTACTGTATTATTGACTGTATGTTTTGTTCATTCCATGTGTAACTCTGTTGTTGTATGTGTCAAACTGCTATGCTTTATCTTGGCCAGGTCACAGTTGCAAATGAGAACTTGTTCTCAACTAGCCTACCTGGTTAAATAAAGGTGAAATAAAAAAGAGGCATTAGAACAAGACAATGATTATCAATCAAACGCATTTGGTTTGTCATCGTAGACATAGTGGTCTCTGACTCTGGTCAGACTTGCTCAGGTGAAACAAACTTTAACTTTCCACATTTTCAATGCAAAATGAGCTTGGCATTTTGGACACAAGCCTTTTCACTAATCCTAGTCACTCTCTCAGTGACGGGGATTAGTGAAAAGGCTTGTGTCCAAAATTCCACGCTATTCCCTATATAGTGCACTACTTTTGACCAGAACCCTTGTCAAAAGTAGTGCACTACATAGGGAATAGGATGCCATCTCAGATACAGACACAGTCAACATGCCTACTCCCTCGGAGGGCCCCCTTCATAATGATTAAGGTCATTAGTGGTCCATCTCAGGTAGTAGGGAGGTAGGGGGCCTCACATCCTGTCCCATGTTTATATTTAGAACACTGGTGGTGTGATGCAGCAATTTTTTATGAAGCGTGGAGGAGCGTCTGGGATCGGGCTTTGTTACTCAGAGGGTGGAGGGAAGAATGGAGAGAGAGGATGGGGGGAGAAGAGAGAAGGAGAGAGGGAGAGAGAGAAATGGCTGGTGGGAATGGAAAGTAGCCACCTGAATGTCATGATGGTGTTGTTATAAGCTACGCCTGTCACTGTCTCAAGGAGAGCCAGGGTTGGGTAGATTACTTTCTAAATATCACAGTTACTAGTTACTAATCTAAAATTGTAATCAGTAACGTAACTTTTGGATTGCCCAAACTCGGTAGCGTAATCTGATTACTTTCTGTTACTTTTGGATTACTTTACCCATAAGAACTCTTGCTGCTGGTGATTCTCTAATCCACCTCTATGCAGATGACACCATTCTGTATACTTCTGGCCTTTCTTTGGACACTGTGTTAACTAACCTCCAGACGAGCTTCAATGCCATACAACTCTCCTTCCGTGGCCTCCAACTGCTCTTAAACGCAAATAAAACTAAATGCATGCTATTCAACCGATCATTGCCCGCACCTGCCCGCCCATCCAGCATCACTACTCTGGACGGCTCTGACTTAGAATACGTGGATAACTACAAATACCTAGGTGTCTGGCTAGACTGTAAACTCTCCTTCCAGACTCACATTAAGCACCTCCAATCAAAAATGAAATCTAGAATCGGCTTCCTATTTCGCAACAAAGCTTCCTTCACTCATGCTGCCAAACATACCCTCGTAAAACTGACCATCCTACCGATCCTTGACTTTGGCGATGTCATCTATAAAATTGCCTCCAACACTCTACTCAGCAAACTGTATGTAGCCTATCACAGTGCCATCCATTTTGTCACCAAAGCCACATATACTACCCACTACTGCGACCTGTACGCTCTCGTTGGCTGGCCCTCGCTTCATACTCATCGCCAAACCCACTGGCTACAGGTTATCTACAAGTCTCTGCTAGGTAAAGCCCCGCCCTATCTTAGCTCGCTGGTCACCATAGCAGCACCCACTCGTAGCACACGCTCCAGCAGGTATATCTCACTGGTCGCCCCCAAAGCCAATTCCTCCTTTGGTCGCCTTTCCTTCCAGTTCTCTGCTGCCACTGACTGGAACGAACTGCCAAAATCACTGAAGCTGGAGATTCCCATCTCCCTCACTAGCTTTAAGAACCAGCTGTCAAAGCAGCTCACAGATCACTGCACCTGTTCAAACTGTTGCCGCAAAGTTGGAAGCACATAATCGTTTAGAATGTCATTGTATGCTGTAGCGTTAAGATTTCCCTTCACTGGAACTAAGGGGCCAAGAGAAAATTGAATAACAGCCCCAGACCATTATTCCTCCTCCACCAAACTTTACACTTGGCACTATACATTCGGGCAGGTAGCGTCCTCCTGGCGTCTGCCAAACCCAGATTCCTCCCTCGGACTGCCAGATGGAGAAGCTTTACTCATCACTCTAGAGAATGTTTAGAAAAGTATATTTTTAAGGAACTCAGTCTGGCTTTCAACTTACTCCTGAAAGTTGTAATAGGTGCAATTTAGAAATTGGGTAGTGCATCATCAGTTTTCTTCTGTTCATGTTAGTCTTTGCAGACCTTAGAGAGCTATTTATAACATGTCAGAAATGTCCAGGTCAACATGTCAGCTAATGTTTTTCTAGCTTGGTTTTTTAGCCCATAGATTTTGTGGTAATGGGGGGCCTGTGTGAAAAAGTTTAAGAACCCCTGACATTTTTCTGTTATCAAATAACATGTAACTGTTTACAGGTTATCAGTTACTCCCGAGCCTAAGGGGAGCTGATTGAATACACTGTCGAAAGACGCTGTTTACTTACCACCAGACAACGTTTCCTAAAAATAAATACTCTGTGAACAGTAGTTTCTTTGAAACTCTCAGCTCATGTATTTTGTCGGAAGATTTAAAGGACTTTGCTGGAAACCTAACTGATATTTATTTTCTTGTCCGTATCTAATCTCTTCCTCTCAGTCTTTCCTCAGAGTATTTAGCCAACAGACTACATAGCCTACATAATTTTTTGACCGTGTTCGATATTCCCTGTTTGGTTGACCGGTCAGCTTGTAGGTTAATATCTTTGAGCTTCTACTGTAGTTTGTTGGAAAGTCGTTTTATGTCTTTTGTAATGTCCTCATCTGATTTCCTCCTCCCTGTCTGTCCCCAGAGTATTGTGTCCAAGTACGGCTCTCAGTTCAGAGGGAACTCTCAGCACGATGCCCTGGAGTTCCTGCTCTGGCTCCTGGACCGGGTCCATGAGGATGCCAACCCCACCACCAACAACAACCACAGCAGCAGCAAGACCAAAGCCAACGGAAAGGTAGGAGCAGACCAAACACTGTCACAAAGTTTAGATGTGTTCATCTGTCATGAGACCCAAAGACATTCAGGTATCATAGACATTGTCTTGTGTTGACATCTCAACATAAGAACACCTGTCACCAAACTGAAACATCTTGAAAAATAATGATCACTATTGTGATCGATCAGTCCTGACTCATGACACATTATAGATATACTTTAGCCAACAACTTAGCTGAGGTAAGGGTTTTGGTTGATGGTAGTACTATGTTATCCAACTGTGGATGCAATCCGAAATGCAAAAGAGCTCTCGGCATTCTACAGTAGCAGCGTCGTCAGTCTCAGCTGTGTGAGAGCAGAGGTACAGTTGCAGAGGCCGATAATAGCTCCTTATTCAGGTGGAAGAGTTGCAGAGGCTTGAGTCATCATATCACCTGTGTCCCACTCATGAGCACACACGTCTTGCCTTGCTCATCGACCAACTTACTTTAGAGCGGGACACGTACACACACACGTGCATAGTGTAGGGTGGGGCCATTGGGACGAGAGATTGCCACCGCTGGGCCACGTTTGCTAAATGAATATAGGAGAAACTCTGGACTAATAAGCAAACTTGAGATTGAACTTGGTTAGCATGTATCAACATATATTTTTTGCATTCAATTGAGTCATATTGTAAGCCTTGGATTTGCTCACGACCTAACCAGGTTACTCCTAGTGCAGTAGAGCAAAACAGCTCTGAGGTTCCCGTGAGTGCATATTTCTCTTCTCAAGAGATACAATAGAGACTCAATATGAAGAGCTTGTCTCAATGACAACAAAGCGAATACCTGGTCCTTTCATGTGTCCGACACCGGCCAAGATGACTATTAAATATCTTTATATATATCTATATATATGTGTGTGTGTATATATATATTAATATATATATATACATATACACACAGTGCATTCTGAAAGTATTTAGGCCCCTTGATTTTTTTCCACATTTAAAAACAAATTGTCTCATCAATCTACACACAATACCCCATATTGACAAAGCGAAAACAGGTTTTTAGACATTTTTGCATATTTATTAAAAATATAACTGAAATACCTGTTTTACACAAGTATTCAGACCCTTTGCTATGAGACTCGAAATTGAGCTCAGGTGCATCCTGTTTCCATTGATCATCCTTGAGATGTTTCTACAAGTTGATTGGAGTCTACCTGGGGTAAATTCAATTGATTTGACATAATTTGAGCAAGAACCAAGCCATGAGGTCGAAGGAAATGTCCGTAGACCTCTGAGACAGGATTGTGTTGAGGCACAGATCTGGGGAAGGGTACCAAAAAATGTCTGCAGCATTGAAGGTCCCCAAGAACACAGTGGCCTCCATTATTCTTAAATGGAAGAAGACGAACCCAATGGTCACTTTGCCAGAGCTCCAGAGTTTCTCTGTGGAGATGGGATAAACTTCCAGAAGGACAACCATCTCTGCAGAACTCCACCAATCAGGTGTTTATGGTAGAGTGGCCAGACGGAAGCCACTCTTCAGTAAAAGGCACATGACAGCCCGCTTGGAGTTTGCCAAAAGGCACCTAAAGGACTCTCAGACCATGAGAAACAAGATTCTCTGGTCTGAATAAAACAAGATTGAACTCTTTGGCCTGAATGCCAAGCGTCACGTCTGGAGGAAACCTGGCACCACGGTGAATCATGGTGGTGGCAGCATCATGCCGTGGGGATTATTTTTAAGCGGCAGGGACTGAGAGATTAGTCAGAATCGAGGGAAACATGAACGGAGCAAAGTACAGAGAGATTCTTGATGAAAACTTGCTCCAGAGCCTTCAGGACCTCAGACTGGGGCAAAGATTCACCTTCCAACAGTACAACAACTCTAAGGACAAAGCCAAGGCAAGGCAGGAGTGGCTTCGGGACAAGTCTCTAAATGTCCTTGAGTGGTACAGCCAGAGCCCAGACTTGAACCCGATCGAACATCTCTGGAGAGACCTGAAAATAGCTGTGTAGCAACGCTCCCCATCCAACCTGACAGAGCTTGAGAGGATCTGCAGAGAAGAATGGGAGAAACTCACCAAATACAGGTGTGCCAAGCTTATAGCGTCATACCCAAAATGACTCGAAGCTGTAATTGCTGCCAAAGGTGCTTCAACAAAGTACTGAGTAAAGGGTCGGAATTCTTATATAAATGTGTTATTTCAGTTTTTATATTTAATACATTTGCAAAAAATTCTAAAAAACAGTTTTTGCTTTGTCATTATGGGCTATTGTGTGTAGCTTGAAGAAGACATTTTTTAAATCATTTTTAGAATAAGGCTGTAGCGTATCAACATTTTGAAAAAGTCAAGGGGTCTGAATACTTTCCGAAGTCACTGTATATGTGTGTGTATATACAGTGGGGAGAACAAGTATTTGATACACTGCCGATTTTGCAGGTTTTCCTACTTACAAAGCATGTAGAGGTCTACGGAATCTAAAACAAAAATCCAGAATATCACATTGTATGATTTTTAAGTAATTCATTTGCATTTTATTGCATGACATAAGTATTTGATCACCTACCAACCAGTAAGAATTCCGGCTCTCACAGACCTGTTAGTTTTTCTTTAAGAAGCCCTCCTGTTCTCCACTCATTACCTGTATTAACTGCACCTGTTTGAACTCGTTATCTGTATAAAAGACACCTGTCCACACACTCAATCAAACAGACTCCAACCTCTCCACAATGGCCAAGACCAGAGAGCTGTGTAAGGACATCAGGGATAGAATTGTAGACCTGCATAAGGCTGGGCTACAGGACAATAGGCAAGCAGCTTGGTGAGAAGGCAACAACTGTTGGCGCAATTATTAGAAAATGGAAGAAGTTCAAGATTACGGTCAATCACCCTCGGTCTGGGGCTGCATGCAAAATCGTCAGTGTACCAAATACTTGTTCTCCCAACTGTATATATATATATATTTCTAGTGTTAAACAAATCAAAATATATTTTATATTCTTCAAAGTCGCCACCTTTGCCATGACAGTTTTGCGTACTCTTGACATTCTCACAACCAGCTTCATGAGGTAGTCACCTGGAAAATGCATTTCAATTAACAGGTGTGCCTTGTTTAAAGTTCATTTGTGGAATTCCTTTCCTTCTTAATAATGCGTTTGAGCCAATCAGTTATGCTGTGACAAGGTAGGGGTGGTATACAGAAGATAGCGCTATTTGCCAAGAATAACTCAAATAAGCAAAGAGAAACGACAGTCCATCGTTACTTTAAGACATGAAGGTCAGTCAATCCGGAAAATGTCAAGAACTTTGAAAGTTTCTTCAGGTGCAGTCGCAAAAAGAATCGAGCACTATGATGAAACTGGCTCTACTGGACCACCACAGAAAAGGAAGACCCAGAGTTACCTCTGCTGCAGAGGATAAGTTCATTAAAGTTAACTGCACCTCAGATTGCAGCCCAAATATTGGTTCATAGAGTTTAAGTAACAGACATATCTAAACATGAGCTGTTCAGAGGAGACTGTGTGAATCAGGCCTTCGTGGTCTAATTTCTCCAAAGAAACAACTACTAAAGGACACCAATAAGAAGATGAGACTTGCTTGGGCCAAGAAACATGAGCAATGGACATTAGACCAGTGGAAATCTGTCCTTTGGTCTGATGAGTCCAAATTTGAGATTTTTGGTTCCAACCACTGTGTCTTTGTGAGACGCAGAGTAGGTGAACAGATGATCTCCGCATGTGTGATTCCCACCGTGAAGCATGGAGGAGGAGGTGTGATGGTGTGGGGTTGCTTTGCTGGTGACACTGTCTGTGATTTATTTAGAATTCAAGGCACACTTAACCAGCATGTCTACACAGCATTCTGCAGTGATTTACGCCATACCATCTGGTTTGCGCTTAGTGGGATTTTTTTTTTCTCAACAAGACAATGACCCAACACACCTCCAGGTTATGTAAGGGCTATTTGACCATGAAGGAGAGTGATGGAGTGCTGCATCAGATGATATGGCCTCCACAATCACCCGACCTCAACCCAATTGAGATGGTTTGGGATGAGTTGGACTGCAGAGTGAAGGAAAAGCAGTCATAAGTGCTCAGCATATGTGGGAACTCCTTCAAGGTGAAGCTGGTTGAGAGAATTCCAAGAGTGTGCAAAGCGTTTATCAAGGTAAAGGGTGGCTCTTTTGAAGAATCTCAAATACATTTTTTATTTGTTTAACACTTTTTTGGTTACTACATGATTCCATGTGTTATTTCATAGTTTTGATGTCTTCACTATCATTCTACAATGTAGAAAATAGTAAATACAAAGAAAAATCTTTTAAGTGGTAGGTGTGTCCAACTGTTTGACTGGTATTGTGTATATGTATTACAATAAATAAACATAGTCAAAATAGACAACAATAGACAACATAACTGACTATTAACACTCTTGATGAGAGGCAGGTCATCAGCTTAATGAGCAGACCAGCTCGTTAGAAGAGTCGACCAATAGCACAGGCCGCAGGCTAAGGAATGAAGCCCCCACCGTGGGCCCTCTCCTCAGCTCCTCTTGCATTGCCTGAAGAGAATAGTACAAAAGCACTGTACTTGTTATATTCACCCAGCCAGGTCACAGAAATCAATTAATGCATTTGAGGAAAAAGAGAAACGGAATGTGTGATATGAGGCCGCTTTAGAATCCCACTGCCTTGACGACCCTGGTCCCTTTCTCAGTGGGAATGATAAGTCTAGCCACTGCGGCGTCTGAGTGTTGTGTCACTCATGGCTGTATTACTATTTACCCACCGGGGCCTCTGAAACAGGCCATTGTGTGTGTTTGTGTGTAGCAGGAGATGTTGTTGAATTGGCAGCCTGCTGTGTGATGCCCCCTCTCATTCTCTCTCTTTCCATCCCTCTCCTCTCTCCTCTGGCTGCTGCTGCAGAGGGGAAGGGACCAAAGGAGGGTGTACCACACTGGCAGAGAGAGCACGGCATACTATGACTTATAATGTGATCTCTAATAAATTTAATTTAAATACACATTGCCCCTTTAGGGTGTGCGATGGTTGCAATGATGCCTCGCTTCATTGCTTTTCATATCTGTATCCTCTTTGGCTTTTGCTCATCTCCGTCCGCTATTATTAGCCAATGAAGTCCTTATTCTCATTGACTGCCATCGTGCCGCCTCCGAACAGCTAATGGCTTTCTCTGCGGCTACGCTATAGAGGAGGCCCTTTATGCCACGTCAACAGCTCAGGGCTCTGGTTGTCATTAGCCGCCGCTGAATCACGGCTCCATAAAGCCGCTTTGCCGCCGACGCCTCGGCCCGAGAAAGAAGAAGCTATTTCAGAGAACGCTGTGTGTATGTGTGTGTGATCCATTTCCAATTATTTTCTGTAATTTAATTAATTCTGTTTGTTTATAGCTCCATCTTTCTCACCTCCCTCGTCTCCTCTGCTCTCCTCTCCTCCTCTGTCCAACTCCATCTCTCTCTCTCTCCATTGGCTGGTGTTAGAGCACTGATTGTGTGCATCGCGGCGTAGAGCTTACACACAGGTAGCAAATGGACAGAACAGATTGATAGAGGGATGGGTGTATGGATTGATGGGCTGAGAGAGAGTGAGAGCAGGGCAGGGTGACACCTCCGTCGTCAGAGCCTGTGAAACGGGTGTTTCAAGTGAGAGCAAAGAAGACCCAGATCAATCTGCTGACCTGACAGAAACCCGAGGAGACACATTCTGACCCTGCCTACCTCTTTTATTGAGTGAATGGTACCTTTCTTATACAGTGAGCTCCAAAAGTATTGGGACAGTGACACATCTTTTGCTCTGGCTCTGTACTCCCAGCACTTTGGATTTTAAATGATACAATGGCTATGAGGTTAAAGTGGAGACGATCCGCTTTCATTTGAGGAGTTTTTCCATCCGTATTGGGTGAACCATTTAGAAATGACAGCACTTTTTGTACGTAGTCCCTCCATTTTAGTGGACCAAAAGTATTGGGACAAATTCACCTGTGTGTATTGAAGTAGTAAAATGTATTTGGTCCCATATATCTATCATGCAATGACTTCATAAAGGTTGTGACTACACATTTGTTGGATGCATTTGTTTTGGGTGTGCTTCAGATTATTTTGTGCCATATAGAAATTAATGGTAAATGGAGTCACTTTTATTGTAAATGAGAAAAGAATATGTCTCTGAACACCTCTACATTAGTGTGGATATTACCATGATTACGGATAGTCCTGAATGAATCATGAAGAATGATGTGTGAGAAAGTTTGACACACAAATATCATACCCCCAAGACATGCTAACCATTTTTTTGGGGGGGGTGGAGTATGATATTTATGCTTCTAACTTTCTCACTCATCATTATTCAAAATTCTTTCAGGACTATCCATAATCATGGTAGCATCCACATTAATAGCGGAAGTGTTCAGAAACATATTCTATTCTTATTTAGAATAAAAGTGTCAGGACCCGGTTTCGAACCTGGGTCTCCGGAGTGAGAAACAGTCACTTAACCAACTGAGCCACGAATAGACAGCAGAACCCAGAAGATGAGGCAGACACAGCAGTACTTAAGACGGTGTATTTAATAAAGAAAAAATCCTGAAATACAAAAAATGGCAAATCCAAAAGGTGGTAGGAAAAACACAAAAAGACCTCAAAAGAAACTCACCAAAAATAAACAAAAACAAAAAACAGAATACCACAAGAACGTCACCCGGAATCGACAAGAGCACACAGAACACTAGGGCAGGGTGCTAACATACAAACACAGAGCACAGAACTGAGGGAAACAAAGGGTTTAAATACAATCAGGGGAAACGAGACACAGGTGCAAATAATAATGGGGATCAAGGGAAAAACATAGGGACAAAAAGCACAATGGGGGCATCTACTGACCAAAACCCGGAACAACCCTGGCCAAATCCTGACAAGAAGTGACTCCAAAACGACACAAAACATTATTTACATTTACAATTTCTATTGGGTGCAAAATAATTTGAAACACAACCAAAACAAACAGCAAATGCATCCAACAAATGCGTAGTCACAAGCTTGATGTAGTCATTCCGTGCTAGGAATATGGGACCAAATACTTAACCTTTTACTACTTTAATACACATATAAGTGAATTTGTCCCTATACCTTTGGTCCCCTAAAATGGAGGGACTATGCACAAAAAGTAATTTCTAAATGATTCACCCAATATAGATGGAAATACCCTCAAATTAAAGCTGACAATCTGCACTTCAACCTCCTCGTCATTGTATCATTTCAAAGTGCTGGAGTACAGAGCAAAAATGTTGCTTTTGTAGCTCACTGTATCTCCTCCTCTACAGTACATTTCCTTACAACTCTATAACTGCTTAGTTTCAACATCCTTACACATCCACTTTCTACTCCAATTCTTCTCCAACCTTACACCCCACTTTTACTGTCACCTTTGCAAAACTAAAGACAAATCACACCGGCCTGCAAGGCCAATAGAACAGAGCAGGAACCAAACCTCAAAGCTAATGCACCTGCAGTCCTCCATTTTAAGATCACTCCTCTGTTATTGGTGTATGGGTTCAGGTAGGGCTGGGCGATATGGCAAATAAATTAGCACGATATCTATATATTTTTTAATTCGATAATGATAATTATCACGATATTAATCAAATAATGTTTAAAAGGTGCATATCTGCTTCAGGCTCAAGGATGTCTAATGCCTGAACAAACCACTAGGCAGGTAGCCAGTAACCAGCAGGTAGCCGAGTGGTTAGAGCGTTGGTCCAGTAACCAGCAGGTAGCCTAGTGGTTAGAGCGTTGGGCCAGTAACCAGCAGGTAGCCTAGTGGTTAGAGCGTTGGGCCAGTAACCAGCAGGTAGCCTAGTGGTTAGAGCTTTGGGCCAGTAACCAGCAGGTAGCCTAGTGGTTAGAGCGTTGGGCCAGTAACCAGCAGGTAGCCTAGTGGTTAGAGCGTTGGGCCAGTAACCAGCAGGTAGCCTAGTGGTTAGAGTGTTCTGACAGTAACCAGCAGGTAGCCTTGTGGTTAGAGCTTTGAGCCAGTAACCAAAAGGTTGCTAGATTGAATCCCCAAACTGAGTAAAAATCTGTTGTTCTATCCCTGAACAAGGCAGTTAACACACTGTTCCCCGATAGGCCGTCATTGTAAATAAGAAGTTGTTCTTAACTGACTTGCCTAGTTAAATAAAGGTTACATTAATATAATAAAGTTATGTGAGCTACCCATAAAATTATACTTTAAGGAAAATTGTTCCATGTTTGCGGCCAGGGAACACGTACCTGGGGTCAATTAAATTGATAAGCCTCTTGAAACCTTCCTTTTTGACTGTGCTAATTGGCAGCATGTCCTTAGCAATGCAATGCATAATAGCATTTGTGATGTCTTTGTCTTTTCGATGTTTGCTTGTAGGGCATAAGCGCTGTCAGTGTTGACTGCTTCGGGCAAACACCCATAGATTGGCTGGTGCTTGAGGGGCGTTTATCAATACCGCGGTGCAACCTCAAACTTCCTATATGTTCCAAAGAGTGATTTTGCTTCAGATGTTGAAAAAGGTTTGTCGTAGTACCAGACTTCGTAGCCACCTGTCTATGGCACAATTTGCACCGAACATTGCTCTGCTCTTTGTCAGACTTCAAAAAGCCAAACCACTTCCAAATTACTGAAACAGACTCCCTTTTTATAAATAATTTCTTCGTTGGAAGCTGCTCCTTCTCCATGGCTATCACTGCCACTGTTTTTGCCTACATGACTCATTTGTCGTTGTTAATAGTGGTGACTCCATCACTCGAGGTGCTAAGTGGTTTTTAGTGGGCGTTTACCTCTCCACGTACATATTGTCACTTCTCCGCACGTTCCTGCTGCTTCACAGAGGTGAAATGGACTGCTGGACCTAATTATTCTATATCGACATTATCGAAAATGAATCTAAACGTTTTTATATCGTTATTGAGGGAAGTAATTACCTCGATAATTATTGATATTGATTTATCGCCCAGTGCTAGGGTCAGTAGCAGGGACCTACTTTATCTGTATTGGTTCAGTAACCGGGACCTACTATAACCTGTGATCCAGCATACCTACAACCAGCCATGTGACCAGCTGAGCCGGCTCACTTTCCTCAGCCAGTGGAAGGTTACATAAGGAAGTCAGTCAACAGAGGCAGCTCAGTAAACTGATGTTTGCTGAAGGAAGTCAAGTCTCCTTGAACCAGAATCGTAGTAGACGGGGATTAAAGGGCTAGTGTGAAATAACGCGTGTGTCGCCTTCGTCCAACCCCACAGGCTTGACAACAGTATTTCTCATAATATGAAAGGCCTATCGAAACCGGTTTGCACAATATTTCTCTGGTGTCGGAATGAAAATAAATCAGACAAACTCACTTCGTTTGTATCATCAAAGTGCGGCACAAACGTGGCATGAATTTCCCTCTGCGTTTAGAATAGTTACATCTGGACGTCTTGGCCTCCCATCCAGTGAGTGGGCATGCCTGCCTGAGTGAGTGGTTTAAAAGTGGATCTCTCTCTCTCTCTCTCTCTCTCCCCCTCCCGCCCTACGGACAGTAGTGGTAAACGATGCCAAGCACCCCAACACCGCTGCTAACTCACAGAGGCACGATCTATGTATTATTCCATTTTAAATGTTGATAATAGATGGCTTCTCGCTCTGCGCCCGGAGAGAGTTGACAGAGTGAGTTGATGGAGGGGAAAAAGAAAGAAAGTAAAAAACAGCCCTGGAAAGATGGAAGTAAACTGCTTAGACTTGGAGATTTGGTCTCTGGACGTTGTGGCAGCCGGCGAGGCGGCGATAGAACATATTATTGACAGACAGATTTCCATTTGACATTTACGGATGTGAGGGTTAAGAGGCCCTGTTCTCCAGAGAAATGTGTTTGTTTATGATACAGATCAGACGTCGATGACAGGTAGACAGGTATGGGTTGATGGATGCTGTATCGGATGTCTCCTGTCAGTTTTTCCCATTGGGATGTTAAAGCTCTGATACTCCTCATTCAGTTGTGCCATCAGACTTGACACTGGCAGTCCGTCATATAGAGAGAATGTATCTACCATTGGACATCTCTGTGATCCATCTACTGCTCTGGAGGTAAATGAAGTCAGCTTTACTCTCTTGTCTGTTTGCACATTAGTATTATATATTGATTAGACATTGGGGTTCACAGGTCGCTTATCTTTCCTTTGCTTCCTCTCTCACTCGCTCCCTTTTTCTCCCATGCTCACAGTCTCCACTCTGCTTCTCCCTCTCTCTCTTTCTCTCTGCTTCTCTCTCTCTCCTCTGACTCATCTCTCCACATGTCTGTCTGGCCTACTTGCCTACTAGTGATGAGCTGTCTAAGCCGTTGCCAGACGTCAGCTACAGCTGCCCTGCCCAGCGCAGCCAGAGTGTTAAGATCAGGGCGGAGGGGTTGACGGGGCAGACGGCCACAGACTCTCTCCTTCTGCTCAGGCGATACCGCTCAACCTCACAGGTTACTTCAAACGACACCTCTCCCGCCAGCCCCGCCGAAGCCCAGCCACAATCCCATTGGAACACCAGTGACATTTCTCAGATGCTTCAAATTCCACACGGCATAGAGAGAGTGGGGGAGAGAGGGAGGGAGAAAAGGAGATGGGGCGAGATGTTTGTTGGTGGATTTGCTCCTGTGTGTTTGACTGCATGATGGGCTTCGATCTCCTTTTCCTTTTACAGACGTCTATTTTGTGTGAAATTGAGCAGCTGGAGAGGAAGGAAATTGAAGCAAAAATCCTTATTTGCGGCTTCCTGTCATGGAACAGTAACATCAATATCACCACTAATACCCCTTTTTTTGCTACACTACTGTATAAAGAAGAACACAGTGAAGAGGGGCATTGTAGTAGTATTGTAATAGTGGCAGTGTGGTGTATATTTTTATTACTGAAAACAAGTGGCCCCGAATGAAGGAAATCTGGGACCGAGGGGGAACTAATCCCACCACTACGCTACACTACACTACACGACACGACACTACACTACACTACACTACACTACACTACACACACACACACACACACACACACACACACACACACACACACACACACACACACACACACACACACACACACACACACACACACACACACACACTACCTCACCTTATAATAGGATTTACAACACCAACCAAAAAAAAACGCTTCAAAAATCTCTGCTTTATCAAATATTTCTCGACATGCCTCCTTTTTCCTTTTCTCAACGTTGGATTCTTCATCCATTATTCACCCTGAGCCGTTTCCGTGTCTTTTTAAAGCCTCCTTCCTCCTAACGTGGCTCCATCTACTATTCACCTATTGAAAGATAAATGATTGAGCAGGGCCAATTTGCGTCCCCTCTCCCCTCCCTTCTTCCCTGACTCATTTCAAAATGCTTCTAAGGGATAAAAGAAAGAAAGGGATTCAGGTGGGCTTTTGGAGTGGCATGGTATCGAGAGAGACAAATAGAAAGTTGTTGACACCAGCAGCTCTCAGCTTCAGGGATTCACCTAACTGAGCAGATAGCTGCTTTGTGTTCTTTTGTCAAAACTGCTGAATTGGGCCATCTAGGTATCAACGCCTCTCTGTCTAGGTTTGTCTGATAAGTTAGCGCTTCTGAAAGAGCTCAAAGCCTTTCTGGAGACTGAGGTGTTATTTGTCTTCCACTTGGCCTTACTTTGCAAAAGATGATGCCCTGTAAACCTCTCCTCCGGTTTGCCTGCTTTTCTTCCGTCAGTAATTCATTGATGGCCAAAGATGGAGATAGATACTAAGAGAGTGGTACTGAGTGGTTTGGCTAGAACCATCACTGTGGATCAGGTGCCCTAATCAGTCACCAGCAGCCCGTTATCCTGCTTGCCTGGTTCGCTAAGATGAAGGCTAGTCCAGCAGCCAGTTCAGACCAGGACAAACAACTGTCTCGCACCACACTGAAGCTTTCCAGGGATTTGAGCTGATCCCTGATCCCTGCTGGCCCTCCTTCCCCCCAGACAGGAAGTGTGGTAGTAGACTAACAGGTATGGTTACAGCACAGTGCACACCAGAGGGACAGAGTCACATGGGGAGACAGAGGAAGGAGAGAAAAGTTGAAGCGCTGTTGGACATCATCTGTGAGGTCATAATGGGGTCAGAGAAGGAGTCCATCGTCGTGCTCGTGCCACAGAGTGATGAAGATAAAGGAGGAGGAAGAGTGTGTGTGTGTGTGTGCCTGCGTCTGCTTGCTGCCCAAGCCAATTACCGCTCCCACAGGGGCACCAGAGAGCCACAGTCACAACATGGTGCAGAGTCAGGACTCAGCCTCCCCTTCAGGAGTCAACCCAGAGTCTATTATCATCCCAATGTGCCCTGGCTTTTCCACAGAGCCTCCAGAGAGAGCACTCTAGCTCAGGGACCCTACCCAGGGGCCCCCTATCTAATTGTGGACATCCAGGCTCGTTGTGGGGTAGCTAGGCCTCTCAGAGTATTGCCTGTGACTGAAGCCCCACAGGGGGCTAATGAAATGGAATCTCCCTGGGGGTCAGGAGAGAAGCTCAAAGTCGGAGGAAGAGCGCCGGCCGCCGCTCCATTAATGGCAGGAACATTAGCCCCGGGATCGATCTGCTGAGAGGGCAGAAGGCAACATCCGGACTGGCTGGCCTTCTCTAGCGCCTCTACTACCTCATGTGGGGGGGCAGGGTGTGTGTGTGTGTGTGTGTGCGTGCGTGCGTGCATGTAGGTGAGACTGAGTGCTGTGTGTGGTGGAGCGCTAACAGTGCGGGCTGAAGGGGTCTAGGACACACACAGTGGGCTTTCTAAGGGCACTCAGCCTCAGTTCCTCTCACACACAAACACAGACGGAGTACATATGGCTTCCAAACACACTCATATTTATACATACTACTTCTCTCTCTCTGTGTCTTTTTTCCATTTCCTTTCTACTATGTCTCTATTCTCCTGGGAGGTAAGTAATGCAACTGTCCCACTTCTCCACTTTCACAGACCACCCATCTTCTATACACACACGCACACGCACACACACACACACACACACACACACACACACACACACACACACACACACACACACACACACACACACACACACACACACACACACACACACACACACACACACACACACACACACACACACACACACACACACACACACACACACACACACACACACACACACACACAGGTAGGGTGCCTCAGAGTTGCCACACAGAGACGGCTGACTGCCATGGGTTGCCATTTTAAAGGCCTTTAATGGATCACACACACCTGCCTGAAATATTGAATACTTTTCTTTGCTAACATTTGATTAAATCCATGAATATTTCAAAAGACGCCCAGACCCCCTAAATAGTTCAGGAATAGTTAAAATATTCAGCGGCATCAACACATTTTTTTCTCCTTTGAGAGAGAAAAAGGACGCTCATTACTAAGTTGAGGGTGAGCCTGGTGTGTATAGCATTTTTGTTGGTGGAAGGTTGAGTTGTGTTAGTGCTGTGGAATTGAGATCTCTTTCTCTCTGGGTATAAAATCAGAGCTGGGCTCAGCCAGGGAGAGAAGCACCACTCAAGCCTTTTGATGGCTCACATGGTTTGAATGTTAAAGAGCTATACACTATCATTTCATTCTCCTCCTAATTTATGAAATTCAAAAATAAATCTCCTTATGTGCCTGGCGGAGTTCTCCATGACTGCTTTATTAGAGTTAAAAGGCAAATGCGCGCACACACACACACACACACACACACACACACACACACACACACACACACACACACACACACACACACACACGAGTAATATGAGCAAAACACCTGTGTAAATGCATACTGATTATTTTGATTTGAAGCATAATTTGAGTAAAGCAGGATGGATTTGTAAGCAGTGAGCTTCCCTGGGCTGAAGGTAATAATGGTCCCCATGGATGAGGTTGACCTCCTGTTCGTCTCTGAGGCTACTGCTCCCGCTGCTGGGACTGTTCTGTACGATGCTGTTGTGTTCCTCATTTAGGCTGGCTTACTACGCCAGTGGCAGACACAGACCAAGGGAAGAGAAAGGTGGAGCAACAAGGTGCATTTGCCACAAGGACATTGTCCCGATTAAAGTTCACTCTCGCTAATGTGCTGATACTACTTGGTCAAAAGTAGTGCACTACATAGGAGGAAAGTCTTCAATGGAGAAGTGCACTGTCTGTGACTTTATTGTGTGAGACCCACCTCTTCAACTCTTCTCCACAGGCCTTGAGGACTTGTCAATCTCCTTACCTCACTATTTCACGCTCCTATTGTCTCGCTTTGTCTCTGTAGTCTCTGTGTGTAATGCCAACCTATTCTGCTCGTGTGGAAAATGCGTTGAAAGAATACAACTGAGTACAGTGGTGCCTTTTGTTTGACAATAATACAAGTTAACAATGTCTGGCCTTGAGGCCCATTGTGTTGTGTCATCATATCCCACACCCATCTTTATTGTCATTGCTCCCATATAAGGTAATACCTTCCTGGCACTCTGAAGCTGTATAACTGGAGTGGTGGCTATAATGTAGTTTTACCTGTTCCGAGGAACACAGACGTTCTCTTCCACACCCTTTGGCTTGTGGCCTGACAAGAATATTTGCATTCTGTTCTCCCCTCCTCTGACTGAACACCTGACCGGACTAGTGTCCTTTTTGTTTACCTACCTTCAGCTAATGTTATTTTTGAACCCTGAGGGGCAGAAAGGTCACGGTCCTGAGTTTGTTTTTGGCTGCGTTCCACTTCACAGAAGAACAGGAGCCTGTTTTGTAACACCGCAACAGGTGTGTTTTGGTTCACCGTCTCTTGTCTGTTTTTTTTTCTGCTTCTCTGTCTTATAAGTGGATTTTGTTTACTTCGTAGTTCGTACTCTTGTCTCCTGTTCAAAGACACTCAAGGTTTCATTCTACAACGCGGCCCATGTTGCAATCCCACCATAAAACCAACCCAGGACAGATTTTATAACGCAAATTGATATGAAAGTGATATGAGGAGGTTTTTTTAATGGGTGTTGTCCTTTGTAACTTTTCAGAGAGAGCGAAAGAGAGATAACGAGAGAGTGAGAAAGCAAATCCTCTGCTTTTTCCACATTTCACGTTAAAAAGAAATTTGCACTGAAGGGAGCTTTGTAGGAGATCTCTTACACATGGGCACTCTTGTGGAATGTGGTTTTATCTTAAGGCATCACTTTTTACCAAAATGAAAAACCGCTGACCTCTACGACCCGTTCCTCTTCACAAAATAATAGATTTTCTCTCCTTCCTCTTTCCACTCTTAGTTGAGGTCGCATAATTTATTTCTGAAATTAATATTTGCCTGTGAACATAGCCAGTGTGCAAATGAGAGACCGCTCTCCTCTCACCCCTGTCTGGTCTTTGCCAAGTCAGATTTGGCTCTGAAGGAGCTGCCAAGAGCTCTTGTCCGTGGCCTCTTGTTTTCTGTTTTCTGTTTTGTCTTTGTCTTTGTGTGTGTGTGTGTGTGTGTGTGTGTGTGTGTGTGTGTGTGTGTGTGTGTGTGTGTGTGTGTGTGTGTGTGTGTGTGTGTGTGTGTGTGTGTGTGCTAGCGCGTTGCGTGCGTCTGTGCATGTTGGTTCAGCAAGCTTCTCCATAGAAACTGCTAGAGGGCAGAGAGTTTGGCTGCGCCCCATGCCATCGGAGAGTATACACCCAGTTCCAGCACTCTTTGGACGAATTATTAAAGGACCTAGGATCAGTGTGAGAAGGCTTGGTTGGCAAGTTCCACTGGGTTTTTAGTAAGGCCAGGGCGCAATATTTTTTTCATGGAAAACATGATAACACGAAGCAGTCCAAATTACTTGGTCCTTTAAAAACCAGCTGTATGTAAAATATTGTGTACTAGCTTGGAAAATAAATACATGTGACTCTGGATGACAACATAATGTCTGTTTCCATCATTAGAACTGTTGTCTTAAATAAGTGAAATACACTGTGTGATTTGTTTCCTTGCCACAATAGTAGCGTCTATACTGGTATCGTCCCTGCCCTAGTTTTTAGGCACATGCTTGCCCATATGTCCTCAGTGGGCCTGTTTTGGCCAAATTGGAAAGGAGTGGCCTCTCTCTCTGTGTCTGATGGTATGATAACCAACAGTGAAGAGAGAAACACATTACATATATTTACTGCTCTCCACTTCAACAGTTGATATGTATTCCTCTAATAGGAATATAGTGGTGACCTTCATCTAGATTCTGGACAGATAGAAAGAGGTGATGTTAAGTGGGCAATGATATCATAACTGACAGATAGAGGGGACAGAAGCAGAGAGACAGGGATGGATGGTCTACATGTGTGAGGAGGGAGCGAGGGAGGGAAGGAAGGAAGGAGAGAGGGAAGGAAGGAGAGAGGAAGGGAGGGAAGGAAGGAAGGGAGGGGAGTTATAGAATGCCTGTGGTTTCCCCTCTTATCAACCAGACGGCCACATTACCGTAAGCCTGCACTGAATAGACACGAATTAGCAGCAGCTCTCCGCTGCTAAAAGAATAGGAGTGAGTCAGCCCCTTTATTGCAGGGCAAGCATTTCAGACCCCCTCCCTCTTTTCTCTCTGTCTCTCTGTCTCTCTCTGTCTCTCTCGCTCTCTCTCTCTCTCTCTCTCTCTGTCTCTCTCGCTCTCTCTCTCTCTCTCTCTCTCTCTCTCTGTTCCTGCTGACCTCTTCCCTTTCTTTTCAACTCCTGCCATCCATGCTGCCTTGTCGCCCTGTTCTCACTGTTTGGTTTTTAATCCCCCCTTTAACCGGAACAGAACATGATGCTGGGACAAGTTGGAAACAAGGTTGGGTGAGGGAAGAACTCACTAGGGAGCTGGATAGAGACCAGGGGTTGGGGGTCAACTCCATTTCAATTCATTCAATTCAGGAAGTAAACGGAATGCATGTCAATGAGGAAAATAATCATTGTAATTAGAACTTCAGTTTACCTCAGGAATTGACTTACTTCAATTGGAATTGACCCCAGCCCTGCTAGACCCATTACTTTCCTTCCCTGTTGTGTTCTATGAAGCTTCAGAGCGTGCTGATGACACGGTTGCGCTATTCCTTCCATCTGAATCCACTCACACCATCCAAACTCTGGAAAAGAAAGACAGGAGGCGGTGGAGCTCTTCTGTAAATGTGAAAACAGCCGGCTGTGTCAATATTGGCTTGTCTCATCCGCACGCGCAGTAGGACAGATGTCATCTCGTACAGCACAGAGAACCATTGAGCTGCCGGCTTGCAGCATGTGATTCTGTGGGGTGTCTGTGGAACATATCCAAAGAAAGTTTTTGTACACACACACATGCATGCAAACACGCGCACGCACGCACACACACATGCAAACACACACGCAAACACACACACACACACATACACACACATACACTCAGTCTTCTGAGACTCCATACAGTTCCCACACACACATCCAATTCAGTGTGTGTGGGAGGAAAAAGATCCAAGTACAGAAACCATCACAGGGGACCAAATTCTGTCCTGTCAAAGCCTCTTCCCATGTCTCTCTGCTCTGGATTCTTGACCACAAGAGCATGTCGCTACCCACTGGGCACACACTGGTTGAATCAACGTTGTTTCCACATTTCAATGAAATTTTGTGGAACCCATGTGCCCAGTGGGTATTAAGATTCAGCTCGAATCTATGGCTGACTGTTGAGCTGCAGGGATTGACTCAAAGACACTATGATAGTGTTAAGCTCAAGAGTCCCAACTATTTGAAATAATCAGAGACCGGTTTGATTCCTGCTAAAATTAGTCAAAACCACTATAGGTGGTAGGAAGCACAGGGGATGTAGAAGCAAATGAACATAGATCAAACACAGAATTACACAGAAAATACCCAAAGTCAGGCACTTCGTCCCAATGTCATTAAGCTGTAGTCCAAGGTTTGATGAAAACATTTGTTTTGAAATGATCACTTAATCTGGGTCTCGGAAGTAATCACTGGCTCTGGGACTGGTTTTATGCCTGTGGTTTTATGACTGTGGTTTTATGCCTGTGGTTTTATGACTGTGGTTTGATGACTGGTTTGATGCCTGTGGTTTTATGCCTGTGGTTTTATGACTGTGGTTTTATGCCTGTGGTTTTATGACTGTGGTTTGATGACTGTAGTTTGATGATGCCTGTGGTTTTATGACTGTGGTTTGATGACTGTAGTTTGATGATGCCTGTGGTTTTATGACTGTGGTTTGATGACTGTAGTTTGATGACTGTTGTTTGATGACTGGTTTGATGACTGTAGTTTAATGACTGTAGTTTGACTGTAGTTTGATGACTGTAATTTGATGACTGTGACTGTGGTTTTTGACTGTAGTTTGACTGTTTGATGACTGTGGTTTGATGACTGTAGTTTGATGACTGTAGTTTGACTGTAGTTTGATGACTGTAGTTTGATGACTGTGGTTTGATGACTGTAGTTTGATGACTGTAGTTTGATGACTGTGGTTTGATGACTGTAGTTTGATGACTGTGGTTTAATGACTATGGTTTGATGACTGTAGTTTGATGACTGTAGTTTGATGCCTGTGGTTTGATGACTGTAGTTTAATGACTGTGGTTTCATGACTGTAGTTTGATAACTGTAGTTTGATGACTGTAGTTTGATGACTGTGGTTTGTGACTGTAGTTTGATAACTGTAGTTTGATGACTGTAGTTTGATGACTGTGGTTTGATGACTGTAGTTTGATGACTGTAGTTTGATGACTGTAGTTTGATGACTGTGGTTTGATGACTGTAGTTTGAGTTTGATGACTGTAGTTTGATGACTGTAGTTTGATGACTGTAGTTTGATGACTGTAGTTTGATGACTGATTGATGATTGTTGATGACTGTAGTTTGATGACTGTTTGATGAAGTTTGTGGATTGATGACTGTAGTTTGATGACTGTGGTTTGATGACTGTAGTTTGATGACTGTAGTTTGACTGTAGTTTGATGACTGTAGTTTGATGACTGTGGATTGTTTTGACTGTAGTTTGATAACTGTGGATTGATGACTGTAGTTTGATGACTGTAGTTTGATGACTGTGGGTTGATGACTGTAGTTTGATGACTTGGTTTGATGACTGTGACTGTGGTTTGATGACTGTAGTTTGATGACTGTAGTTTGATGACTGTTTGATGGTTTGATGACTGTAGTTTGATGACTGTAGTTTAATGACTGTGGTTTGATGACTGTACTGTGGTTTGATGACTGTAGTTTGATGACTGTAGTTTGATGACTTTGTTTGACTGTAGTTTGACTGTAGTTTGATGACTGACTGTGGATTGTTGACTGTAGTTTGATAACTGTGGATTGATGACTGTAGTTTGATGACTGTATGTTTGATGACTGTAGTTTGATGACTGACTGTTTAATGACTGTAGTTTGATGACTGTGGGTTGATGACTGTGGTTTAATGACTGTAGTGTAGTTTGATGATTGATGACTGTAGTTTGATGACTGTAGTTTGATGACTGTGGGTTGATGACTGTGGTTTGATGACTGTGGTTTGATGACTGTGGTTTGATGACTGTAGTTTGATGACTGTTTGATGACTGTTTTGATGACTGTGGGTTTGTGAGTTTGATGACTGTAGTTTGATGACTGTGGTTTGATGACTGTAGTTTGATGACTGTGGTTTTATGACTGTAGTTTGATGACTGTAGTTTGATGGCTGTGGATTGATGACTAGTTTGATGACTGTAGTTTGATGACTGTGGGTTGATGACTGTGGTTTAATGACTGTAGTTTGATGACTGTGGTTTGATGACTGTAGTTTGATGACTGTGGTTTGATGACTATGGTTTGATGACTGTGGTTTGATGACTGTGGTTTGATGACTGTAGTTTGATGACTGTAGTTTTACATTGAGTGGTAAGTAGTCTAATGCAGTTTAAACGTTGACTGAAGATTCACTGTGGCGTTTGTCATTTACAAAAACACAGTCGCTGACTTTGCATTCAAACATTTGTAGCATTTTTTAGGGCTGGGATTGCCAGGGACCTCACGATATCATATTGTTACGATACTTAGGTGCCGATACGATGTGTATTGCGATTTTATTGCGATTTGATGTTCCAAACTCACTATGTCTGCTACAGAGTGACGAGAGGATGAGAGAACTAGTTTTGATCAGTTATGGAAATAAAAGTGCTGAAAACATTTTGACTCGGATAACAAGCTATAGGATGAAAAATAGCTGCGTTTTGGTGTAGGTTAAGCCGACTAGCGCAAGCTACAGTAGCAGCTACAGTAGCAGGTACAAATGTATACTTTCAGTCAAGAATAATATTGCATCTTTAGCTGTCATCCAAAACCCACACACCTTCACCATATCCATACACCGACTCGCATACACTCACCCACTCACTCATTCACTCACTCACTCACTCACTCACTCACACATGCACACACACACACACACACACACACACACACACACACACACACACACACACACACACACACACACACACACACACACACACACACACACACACACACACACACACACACACACACACACACACACACACACACACAGCCACTCATCCTTCAGTTCACAGGATTATCTAAGCGACTTCTCTCATGAGTACGCACACACACCCATAGCCACCTGATACATTAAAGTAATTTTGCCAAAAATGATATTACCCCTGTCTGAACTTACAAATAAATACTACACCAGAGAGCTTCTAAAAAATAGCTGTGGATGATGTTTTATCACAAGCACTTACAGTCCAGAAGGCCGCAATTTATATAAAACAGCTGGTTGTGTTGTGGCATATACGGTGCTTTCAGAAAGTATTCATACCCATAGACTTATTCCACATTGTGTTGTGTTTACAGCCTGAATTCAAAATAGGTTAAAAATAAATACAAATTCTCATCCATCTACACACAATACCACCATAATGACAAAGTAAAACATGTTTTTAGACATTTTTGCAAATATTGTCACAATCGTTTAGAGATGGATTGGTCCAAGGTGCAGTGTGGTAGGCGTACATTTTACTTTTATTTTAAATGACACCGAAAAAACTACAAAATACTAAAACGAACGTAAAGCTACATGCAGTGCAGAAAGCAACTACATACAAACAAAATCCCACAAATTAAAGGTGGAAAAAAGGCTGCCCAAGTATGATCCCCAATCAGAGACAACGATAGACAGCTGCCTCTGATTGGGAACCATACCCAGCCAACAAGGAAATAGAAAAACTAGAATGCCCACCCAAATCACACCCCGACCTAACCAAATAGAGAAATAAAAAGGATCTCTAAGGTCAGGGCATGACAAATGTATTGAAAATTAAATACAGAAGTCTCTTATTTACATAGGTATTCACAGCCCTAAGTCAATACATGTTAGAATCACCTTTGGCAGTGATTACAGCTGTGAGTCTTTCAGGGTAAGTCTCTAAGAGCTCTGCACACCTGGATTGTACAATATTTGCACATTATTCTTAGTCAGGACATTAAGTTTTCTTTGCCACATTTTGTTCAGTTTTACTTTAGTTTCTTACTGCAAACAGTATGCATGTTTTGGAATGTTATTATTCTGTATAGGTTTCTAACTTTTCACTCTGTCCTTTAGGTTATTATTGTGGAGTAACTACAATGTTGTTGATCAATCCACTGTTTTCTCCTATCACAGCCATTAACCTGTCGGGGAACGTTCTGCTAGCGGAACCCCAGCCAATGAAATTGCAGGGCGCCAAATACAAATCAACAGAAATCTCATAAATCAAATTTCTCAAACATACAAGTATTAGGCACCATTTTTGATCCAGCCACAGTGTCTGATTTCAAAAATGCTTTACAGTGAAAGCTCCACAAACGATTATGTTAGGTCACCACCAAGTCACAGAAAAACCCTGCCATTTTTCCAGCCAAAGAGAGGAGTCACAAAAGGCACAAATAGTGATAAAATTAGTCACTAACCTTTGATGATCTTCTTCAGATGACACTCATAGGACTTCATGTTACACAATACATGTATGTTTTGTTCAATAAAGTGTATATTTATATCCAAAAATCTCATTTTACATTGGCGTGTTATGTTCAATAGTTCCAAAACATGCAGTGATTTTGCAGAGCCACATCAATTTACAGAAATACTCATTATAAATGTTAATGAAAATACAAGTGTTATGCATGAAACTTTCGATAAACTTCTCCTTAATGCAACTGCTGTGTCAGATTTAAAAAAAACTTTACGGAAAAAGCATACCATGCAATAATCTGAGTACGGAGCTCAGAGCCCAAACTGGCCAAAATAAATATCTGCCATGTTGCGCAGTCAACATTAGTCAGAAATAGCATTGTAAATATTCACTTACCTTTGATGATCTTCATCAGAATGCACTCCCAGGAATCCCAGTTCCACAATAAATGTTTGATTTGTTCGATAAAGTTAATAATTTATGTCCATATACCTCCTTTTGTTAGGGCGTTTGGTAAACAAATCGAAACACGGGTGCAACTTCCAGCGGAAAGGTCAAATGAAAATTCAAAAAAGTTATATTACTGGTCGTAGAAACATATCAAACGATGTATGGAATCAATCTTTAGGATGGTTTTATCATAAATGTTCAATAATGTTCCAACCGGAGAATTCCATTGTCTGTAGAAAAGCAATGGAACAGGAGCTACCTCTCATGTGAATGCGAGTGACTGAGCTCATGGCTGCTGGCAGACCTCTGATTCATTCCCCTCTCATTCAGCCCCCCCTTCATAGTAGAAGCATCAAACAACGTTCTAAAGACTGTTGACATCTAGTGGAAGCTTTAGGAAGTGCAGCCTAACCAATATCCCACTATATCTTCATTAGGGGCTGAGTTGAAAAACTACAAACCTCAGATTTCCCACTTCCTGGTTGGATCTTTTCTCAGGTTTTCACCTGCCATATGAGTTCTGTTATACCCACAGACATCATTCAAACAGTTTTAGAAACTTCAGAGTATTTTCTATCCAATACTACCGATAATATGCATATATTAGCATCTGAGACTGAGTAGCAGGCAGTTTACTCTGGGCACGCTTTTCATCCCAAAATGAAAAAATGCCATCCCCTATCCCAATGAAGTTAAACTGTAACTGTTTTAAAGTCCCCATTGGCCTCATGGTGAAATCCCTGAACGGTTTCCTTCCTCTCTGGCAAATGAGTTAGGAAGGACGCCTGTATCTTTTCAGTGACTGGGTGTATTGATAGACCATCCAAAGTGTAATTAATAACTTCACCTTGCTCAAAGGGATATTCAATGTCTGCTTTTTTATATTTACCCATCTACCAATAGATGCTGTTCTTTGCAATGCATTGAAAAGCCTCCCTGGTCTTTGTGGTTTAATCTGTGTTTGAAATTCACTGCTCGACTGAGGGACCTTACAGATAATTGTATGTGTGGGGTACAGAGAGGAGGTAATCATTCAAATACCATGTTAAACACTATTATTGCACACCGAGTGAGTCCATGTAACTTATTATGTGACTTGTTAAGCACTTTTTTTACTCCTGAACATAACAAAGGGGTTGAATACTTATTGACTCAGTTTTAAATGAACTTGTCAACATTTCTGAAAACATAACTCAAACAAATCTCAATCTCAAATTGTTTTGCAAAAAGCAAAGGGTGTGAATACTTTCTGAAGGCACTGTTGCCCATAGAGGGGTTTTGGAACCTCTAACCCTGGTAATTTGACTGTTAAACTAGTGGCTGCATTAGCAATGGCTGCCAGTCCTGACTTGAATCGGAACTGCCATCTATGGGTTATATATCTACAGTTGATTGCAGCTGTCAGTTTAACCTTTTGCAAATTTCAAAATGCAATTGTGAGAAAAACGTACAGGAAAGCAAATGCCTACTGCTGAAAAGAGAAGACTCGTCTGTCTGTAAGAAGCTAACCATTTATTTCAACAACTTTTGAGCGATTCGGAGTTTACGGCACTGTTTTTGAAAGTAGCTTTGTCATTGTGTGATACTTATGGCACGAGTGCATGGGCCATCACCGGTGAGGAGCCTAGGCTTCATCTTCATCATTGGGTTAGTCGGTGTGGCTCTGGAAAGTGTATTTAGTAGCTTACTGTAGCCTATAATACACATATATATATATATATTTATTATAGGCTACTGAGAGCAATAAAAATGACCTGGTCTTGAAACCAAACAATAGCCCAGCCCAATGTAAAAACACACAGAATGTACAATACTAGGAGGAATATATTATCACTGTCAGAGTAGCCACTCATTTCGGTCATTTGTTGGGTTTTAAAATGATTTTTCTAATGTAATCTATCATGTAAATTCAGTTCCTAAAAACACCTCTGCTCAACCTCTGCCCAGCACCCCCAACTCTAAACATTCTCCCTGCGGCTATACGCACACACCGTGGTGCATAAATACACACACTGCGGTACACCGTGAAACAGGGGTAGGAAAACAACATGTGTTTCTATGTTCTGGAGGGCTGCTGCATTATGAAAACCTCAGGAGAAGCAACCAGGGACGTCTCTGCCACTACATGGATCACAGAGCACAGGACCATGCAGAGTCCTATGTGAGCTGCTGCTTCTGTCTGTTTCTCTCAGATATCACAGGACCTGAACAGAATAAATTAGGCCTCACACTGTGACTGTTGTGAGTGTGAGTTGAATTGTACAGGAGCCCTGTTGGGGACAAACAGAACCTGTTTGCTTTGGGACCTGTAAGGTTACCTCTGCATACCCAGCGGTATAGTCACAGGCTAGCTTCAGGGACCCCTAGAGAGCTTGGGCTCCTACTATACAGAAGTACCTCAATCTCCTATAGTGAGTCCCAGACAGGAGGGAGAGTATGGCCCAGGATGCAACAGCCCAGAAACAGTGTGTTTTTATGTCAGCACTGAGCATATGGTGGTACAGTGAGTAACGCCTCACAACGTCTCTCATGCTCCTGCAGAAGGTGTGCTAGGTCCGTGGGTCCTGGCAGGGGAGACAACGGCTTGCCTCCCCGCCAGCAGAGCTCTATTTTTGGGCTAAACTCAGCGGTAGTCCCCTCCCTGCCCAGTCCTGCCGTAGCCCTACAGTTGGCATACACGGCCTCACTTACGAAAAAGTGAGCGGTCCAGTTTTTTGGTGGCAGTTGCACGGCATCGTGAGAAGATGTCATTCGTATAAGAGACTTACTCTTCAACTCTGCATTTTTACATTGAGCCAAATCCAGAAGTGACAGTGGTCATCATCCATCCAGCTTGTATCCATGTCTCCGACTAGATTGGCAGGATCACGCAATGTCTGTGTCAAAAACACAGCCACACACCCCCTGCGTGAGTATGTCCCCCGGTATGTCCAGCAAAGACGGACACGCAGGAGACGTCTGTCTGGGACTTATTAAAGAGTCCTATTGATACTTGTGTCCTCTGATGAGATCATCACACCGTCGAGACAGACACGTACTGTAGCGGACATGGCTGTGACGTATTGAGCTGTCTCAGTCCGCATGAGCGGACCGGACCGTCTTTTTGATACCTCGTGTTACGGAAGAGAGGGCGTGTCCTTGGGCTTCGTCTCAAATGGGAATCTATTGCCTTTTGTAATGGAATACTGTTGACCAGGGCTCGTAGGAAACACTATAATCTGGGAATAGAGTGCCATTTGGGATTCAGCCCTTGAGTCTACGGGTCGTGCATTTACAAAAATGTGATGTTCTGATACCCAATACCCATGAGTATACCCTTGTGTTTTCCTCCCTGCGACGCTGCCTTAGTTCTGCTGATTGCAGCGATATGTATCTGTTTGACGTCATGGCAAAAGCAACAGCAGAAAAGGATCGTGGGTCTTCTGAGGGAGAAAAGGCATAGGTTATTTTCATGCCTGTGTTCAATACATGCTCTAGGGCAGAAATGTTCAGTGCAAGCATTGTGAGAAACCAGACGTAGAATGAAAATAAATGGATTGTTTATGTAATCGCCTAGCAGTACACACAATGGGTGGATGTACACAGTGCATGATCATACACATGATCACTTGACTTCTCATGTCTGAAGTTCTGTAAGCTTTATTTCTCATCTAACTTTAGGGAAACCCATTCCGCAAGCTATCAGTATATATAATAACCTTACCAAAGACACATCACACTTTCTGTCTGCTTGGGAATAGATTCCCCCTTGATACAAGATTCACATAGCCCGTGTATATTGTATATATATATATATATATATATATATATATCTCTGCTTTAGCTGTGGAATAACTTCTGAAATCTTGCTCTGCTCCTTTCATCTAAATCCTGGAAATCAATTTCACAGCCTGGAGGGGTTTGGACGCCACTGCTAATATTCTCCTCTGAGCAACAGGGGCCCCAGAAAATGGATCTGTTAGCTGTTAGCATTCAGTGCTTTTGGATTACACAATTTAACATTTGAGCACTTTTTGGATATTAGCATCTCTCACGTTACGCTAGCTTCCGCTTCGCATGTAGTTTTGGCAGGCCCCGCCTGCCTTGGCAGACAATGGCAGAGCAAGGAAACATACCATAGGGGTATTTATTCATCACTGGTTCCCAGATATAAGAAAATGTTAGTGCACGCACACACCCACTTTTGGAGAAATCACAGTTGAATGGAGGCATCTGTTGTTTGTTCTAAGGTCCAGCTAAGTGCCTGTTGACCTACTTGTGTGGAAGGTGCCTGTTCTAGTGTGCAGTGAAGCCCACCAGTGCTTTGGATTTGTTATGAATAGAGAATTAAGTAGCCCGAGCCTTCGCTGCAGTGCCTGGCAACACATGCCTTGGGTCGGCCGGTATTCCCCGCTGCTACTACTGCAGCATCCGCTCGGAGCCTCTCTTAAACAGCCACTCACTCTCGACAGAATTACACACCCCAGGACAGTGTGTCTATCTACTTATGTAAAGCCTCACATATTACCTTAACCTGTTAGTGGCATTATAAACAATTGGATGGGTAAAAGCACATTCCGTAGTGCAGAGTTGCGAAACCGTGAACCTCTTACAATAACACATTCTTGAGAACTAAAAAAAGCACTTCTTATTCTACGAGATCAAGATCAGCTAGTTCCTCCCTGTTTGTCTGTTTTTCCCCATTTGGTACCTAAGCAATAGAACCCAGGTTAAGCCTGCTAGCTTCCCTCCCTCTCTATTAGGAAAAGAGAATAAACACAACTCTGCAATATGCAACTGTTAAAAGGCATGTTGAGGTATTTGATGAATTGCTGCGGGGAGAGTTTGTGCTTCGTGGTTTTAAGCTCACAACTCATTTCCAAGGAGATGCTGTGTTTAATGAAAAATGTCTTCCTCAGTACACATTTTGATGGGAAAGGAACCCAATGTTTCCATGGTGATTTGTGTAAGTACTGGGACTCAAGCTATTGGTCTCGGTTTTTACTGTCAGCTATTAGCATATCCTGTGTTTTTGTCCACATTTTGACTGAAAGGAAGGTCACATTTGAGTTAGCTAACTTGAAGGACTGTACCTATTAGCATATCCTGTGTTTTTGTCCACATTTTGACTGAAAGGAAGGTCACATTTGAGTTAGCTAACTTGAAGGACTGTACCTATTAGCATATCCTGTGTTTTTGTCCACATTTTGAAAGAAAGGAAGGTCACATTTGAGCAGCGCTGTACATATGTGTCAGCTTCCAACCTTACCAGGTACACAACTCTGATAACAAGACAAAACCAAGACTCAAATTCACCTCTCTAATGGCGCAACTTCTGCACTGTGTTGTAGAATTTGCAGAATCCCTAGATGTAATATTTTCTAGTGCTTTCTCTCTCTCTCTCTCTACCTCGCTCTCTCTCACGAGTGCGCTAATAGGTCCAATAAACCATTATTCCCCAACACATCTCAGGCCATCCATGTCTGTATTTAATCTTTAATTGTGTTAGCGACGGAAAAAATTGCTTTGGGGATTCGACGGCTTGAAAGAGACATCTTGTTCATTTGCCTCATCATTATCAGTGGAATAGCTTCTTGGTTGAACATACTTAATAAGAGACAAAACAATATTATTACTAGCTAGTTTGGAGTTTGCTGTGCATCATAATGTTCTTTTGTGTGTGTTTTGTTTTTTGTTTTTTTACATTCTATGACAAGCTATTATGGAGGCTATTATGCAACTATTTTTAATGGTTGTTGTAAAATGTTGTCATGGTTTTGCTCCTCACTTTCATAATGTAATAACGCGTAAGACTATTTCTAATTGGTGTACCCTCGTCCTTAGCTCTTGCTAAACGTTGTTCTAATGTAGTTTGTCAGAAGAAAGCATGGCCATTATGAGTCTGACTCAAACCTATTGAGATGCTTTAACACGTCCTCATGAACACTTACTGTAGATGCATCACACACTTTCAGACCACTAATAGTTTCTTACTAACACTTAGATGCCTCACACACTTTCAGACGACTATAGTTTCTTACTAACACTTAGATGCCTCACACACTTTCATACCACTATAGTTTCTGACTAACACTTAGATGCCTCACACACTTTCATACCACTATAGTTTCTTACTAACACTTAGATGCCTCACACACTTTCAGACGACTATAGTTTCTTACTAACACTTAGATGCCTCACACACTTTCAGACCACTAATAGTTTCTTACTACCACTTAGATGCCTCACACACTTTCAGACCACTAATAGTTTCTTACTAACACTTAGATGCCTCACACACTTTCAGACAACTATAGTTTCTGACTAACACTTAGATGCCTCACACACTTTCATACCACTATAGTTTCTTACTAACACTTAGATGCCTCACACACTTTCAGACCACTAATAGTTTCTTACTACCACTTAGATGCCTCACACACTTTCAGACCACTATAGTTTCTTACTAACACTTACTGTAGATGCATCACACACGCTACTGCTGCTATTCCTAAAGTAGGTGAGTGCTCTTCTGAAGAGAGTGTTTCTAGTGGCTCGATGAGATTGTCCTGCCTTTGGGGAGGCTAGGAAAGTGTACCACATCTTCTTCACAGGAGGCATATTGAACTTTCTTACCTTGAACATGGTGACACATTTAGGATGCAAAGAGGGGAGGAGAGGTATAAATAACAGTTAGGCCTTTTGCTGTTGACACAGAAGTGTGTCAAATAATTGATGACATCACAGATGTTGACGAAACAAAGCTGACAGATATTCTCCAGGGTTATGTTGTCAATCTTGGTTGTACAGTACTAATGTTTTATTGATACACATTTGGATGCAATATCACAACATAAGATATTGATATTGTATGCGTGTATGTGACTTTGCTGTAAATGTGCCCTAAATTAGTTTGAGGTAATTAGAGATTTTTAGACAGGCACATACGTCAGGGTGGAACTTTCACCCCGAAAACGGAAATTGATGTCGACTTCAAAATCTCACTACCTCACGCAGGGCATCTAAATTGTCCATTACCATCCAGGTCGGCAACAGCTACTAAAGTGATGTTTAGGGGCAGAGCCACTCAAATAGCTCCTTCATCTTATTCACAGATTGCTCAATTTCTTTACCGTCAACTGTACTGTTCTCACTGAAAGCAGTCAGTATAGGCTTACGTATACTATGTAGTTTATCATGGGGTTACGCACTACTTTGGCCCCATGTCCAGTCAGTATAGGCTTACATACACTATGTAGTTTATCATAGTTTATCATGGGGTTACGCACTACTTTGGCCCCATGTCCAGTTTATCAGTACTTTAGGCTTACGTATACTATGTAGTTTATCATGGGGTTACGCACTACTTTGGCCCCATGTCCAGTCAGTATAGGCTTACATACACTATGTAGTTTATCATGGGGTTACGCACTACTTTGGCCCCATGTCCAGTCAGTATAGGCTTACGTATACTATGTAGTTTATCATGGGGTTACGCACTACTTTGGCCCCATGTCCAGTCAGTATAGGCTTACATACACTATGTAGTTTATCATGGGGTTACGCACTACTTTGGCCCCATGTGCAGTCAGTATAGGCTTACATACACTATGTAGTTTATCATGGGGCTACGCACTACTTTGGCCCCATGTCCAGTCAGTATAGGCTTACATACACTATGTAGTTTATCATGGGGTTACGCACTAGTTTATCATGGGGTTACGCACTACTTTGGCCCCATGTGCAGTCAGTATAGGCTTACATACACTATGTAGTTTATCATGGGGTTACGCACTACTTTGGCCCCATGTGCAGTCAGTATAGGCTTACATACACTATGTAGTTTATCATGGGGTTACGCACTACTTTGGCCCCATGTCCAGTCAGTATAGGCTTACGTATACTATGTAATGTATCATGGGGCTACGCACTACTTTGGCCCCATGTCCAGTCAGTATAGGCTTACGTATACTATGTAATGTATCATGGGGCTACGCACTACTTTGGCCCCATGTCCAGTCAGTATAGGCTTACGTATACTATGTAATGTATCATGGGGCTACGCACTACTTTGGCCCCATGTCCAGTCAGTATAGGCTTACATACACTATGTAGTTTATCATGGGGTTACGCACTACTTTGGCCCCATGTGCAGTCAGTATAGGCTTACATACACTATGTAGTTTATCATGGGGCTACGCACTACTTTGGCCCCATGGCCCAAAAGCTCTCAAAGGCTTCTCTACAAGGTTTCAACTGAATGAGTTAGATTGCAATTAAATCAGTTGTAACCCCATAAAAGCTTGGATATGTCACTGCCACCCCTTTTTTTGCTGAGGCTATCTAACTTTTGCATAGCAACTAATTGAAGGCCTCTCTCGTAGGCTATTCACAGAAAGAGTAATAGTATGGAAGTATGTAGCTTCATACAACACTCCAAACTAGAGGTCGTCCGATTATGATTTTTCAGCGCAGATACCAATACCGATTATTGGAGGACCAAAAGAAAACGATACAGATTAATCGGACGATTTTGATTTATTTATTTGTAATAATGACAATTACAACAACCCTGAATGAACACTTATTTTAACTTAATATAATACATCAATAAAATCAGTTTAGTCTCAAATAAATAATGAAACATGTTCAATTTGGTTTAAATCATTTAAAAACAAAGTGTTGGAGAAGAAAGTAAAAGTACAATAAGTGCCATGTAAAAAAGCTAACTTTTAAGTTCCTTGCTTAGAACATGAGAAAATATGAAAGCTAGTGGTTCCTTTTAACATGAGTCTACAATATTCCCAGTTAAGAAGTTTTAGGTTTTAGTTATTATAGGAATTATAGGACTATTTCTCTCTATACCGTTTGTTTTTTATATACCTTTGACTATTGGATGTTCTTATAGGCACTATAGTATCGCCAGCCTAATCTTGGGAGTTGATAGGCTTGAAGTCATAAACAGCGCTGTGCTTCAAGCATTGCAAAGAGCTGCTGGCAAATGCAGGAAAGTGCTGTTTGAATGAATTCTTACGAGCCTGCTGCTGCCTACCACCACTCAGTCAGACTGCTCTATCAAATCATAGGCTTAATTATAATATTATAACACACAGAAATATGAGCCTTAGGTCATTAGTATGGTCAAGTCCAGAACCTATCATTTCGAAAACAAAACGTTAATTCTTTCAGTGAAATACGGAACCGTTACGTATTTTATCTAACGGGTGGCATCCATAAGTCTAAATATTGCTGTTACATTGCACAACCTTCAATGTTATGTCATAATTATGTACAATTCTGGCAAATTAATTACGATCTTGGTTCGGAAGAAATGGTCTTCACACAGTTCGCAACGAGCCAGGTGGCCCAAACTGCCGCATATACCCTGACTCTGCTTGAACAGAACGCAAGAGAAGTGATACAATTTCCCTAGTTAATAGAAATTCATGTTAGCAGGCAATATTAACTAAATATGCAGGTTTAAAAAGACATACTTGTGTATTGATTTTGAGATAGGCATTTATGTTTATGGTTAGGTACACATTAGTGCAACGACAGTGCTTTTGTCGCAAATGCGCTTGTTAAATCACCCGTTTGGCGAAGTTGGCTGTGATTCAATCATAATTTAACAGGCACCGCATCGATGATATGCAACGCAGGACAAGCTAGATTAACTCGTAATATGATCAATCATGTGTTGTGATTATGTTAAGGTTGATTGTTTTTTATAAGATACGTTTAATGCTAGCTAGCACCTTACCTTGGCTCCTTGCTGCACTCGCATAACAGGTAGTCAGCCTGCCACGCAGTCTCCTTGTGGAGTGCAATGTAATCGGCCATTCCGATTAATCGGTTGACCTCTACTCCAACCAAGACAACAATAAGCATCTTATCGAGCCAGTACACTAAATGTGCTGAAAGTCATCACACAATACACATTTCCCCATGTCCCAAATAATATACGCCTCAAAACATTTTGATTGAAATGTCTATTTGATCATTTTCATTGGCTGAGAGCATCAATGAATATCCAGTATGGAAGCATATAGCTCTATAAGCTCCATAATCCAGTGGATCTGTCTCCTTCAGCTTAGCAGGAAGTGATTAGTATGGTTATGATGACTAAGAATGTCTTTTTAAAGGCATTCCAAAACACAACACACCTGAGTCTAGAAGCTCTTGTGGAAAATATATCAGTGTGCTGCTCTTTGATTACATCAAGCAGGCACTGTTCAGGTAATTATGTGATTCACAGTGATTCACTCTCTCCTTCGTTTGATTTCGCTGTCCACTGAACAGAGCTCAAAACACCAACTATCAAAGCACTTCAATAAATTATAGTTGTGGGTTAATGCAGTTTCTCTCACCCCGTCAGGTAAACTAGAACTATGGTTAGACATGCTCCGGAACTTTGGTCACGAAGAAAGTATTCTTTAAACCTTCCACTTTGGGCTGGATGTGTCAATGTGTAGTTCATACATGCAAAATCTTTGAGCAGAATTACTTTCTTACCTCAATTATCCACAAAATCCATAATTTGAAAGCAACTGTGCAGTGCCATTTTCCCTACACTTTCTAACACATGGGCCAGCCCCATAGCAATTCGAGTTCCAGTCAATGAGTTCAGCCCATCTCCATTTGAGTGACAGCTAACCAGCAGCATACACAGCAGATTTTCAGGAACCACTTCTGGCTCATGAGCGCTACTATCAAAACTACAGGCTAAGAAGTAGAGGCAGATCCCCCCCCCCCCAATAATACGTTTTTTTTGTGTCATTTAGACTATTGTGTCATTTAGACTGACACACTACTGTCATGCCATTCAGTCACATAAGTGTCTGGAGAATAAATTAATGCCTGGTAGCTCCACTTATCCATCATATATATGGTGGCAATGTGTGTGCGCTTGCCCGCGTGTGGAAAACTTTGCTTCAAAGACCTATTCGTTCCCCGGGAGCGAAAATAATCGATCTTATGATTTTGTAAGAAAGCCAGAAGATGATGACTGGCTGTGGTAAAAAGGAAATATATCCCGCAGGTTGATGACACGTTATGCCAAATGCCATTTTTTCCTCTGTGAAAGCCGTCAATTCATACACCAGCGGTTTGTGACTGATTTCACTATGGATTTCAGGTCTGTCCGTGCCACAGCCTGGTTCCCTCTCAAAAAGTGACTCAAGGGTTCAGTTCAGGCCTGCTCTATACTTTATGCTTGTATGATCAATATGTTTATTTTCCTGTCTATCTGGGTAATAACACAGTCTTCAGCTGTGATATATCTACTGTTGGGGAGAATTGTCAGGGTTCTAGACGTTCCTTCAGTGGCTCATGCAAACCTCTATTTACTGTATCACATCTTACAATAACTCAAACCTCCTTCATTTTCCTTTAGTTTTCTTCTCTAACTCTTAGCCTCTCACTGTCTGTGGTTCAGTACAGGGACCTTGGTTGGGTCCACACTGTGAGACCGAATGAATAGATAAAAATATATACAGTTGAAGTCGGAAGTTTACATACTCTTAGGTTGGAGTCATTAAAACTCATGTTTCAACCACTCCACACATTTCTTGTTAACAAACTATAGTTTTGATAAGTCGGTTAGGACATCTACTTTATGCATGACACAAGTAATTTTTCCAACAATTGTTTACAGACAGATTATTTCACTTATATCACAAGTCCAGTGGGTCAGAAGTTTACATACACTAATCTGACTGTGCCTTTAGACAGCTTGGAAAATGCCAGAAAATTATGTCATGGCTTTAGAAGCATCTGATAGGCTAATTGACATCATTTGAGTCAATTAGAGGTGTACCTGTGGATGTATTTCAAGGCCTACCTTCAAACTCAGTGCCTCTTTGCTTGACATCAGGGAAAAATCTAAAGAAATCAGCCAAGATCTCAGAAAAACAGTTGTAGACCTCCACAAGTCTGGTTCATCCTTGGGAGCAATTACCATATGCCTGAAGGTACCACGTTCATCTGTACAAACAATCGTACTCAAGTATAAACACCACGCAGCCGTCATACCGCTCAGGAAGGAGACGCGTTCTGTCTCCTAGAGATGAATGTACTTTGGTGCGAAAAGTGAGAATCAATCCCGAACAACAGCAAACTCAGTGCTTCTTTGCTTGACATCATGGAATATCAAAAGAAATCAGCCAAAACCACATAAAAAGCCAGACTATGGTTTGAAACTGCACATAGGGACAAAGATTGTACTTTTTGGAGAAATGTCCTCTGGTCCATAATGACCATCATTGTGTTTGGAGGTAAAAGGGGGAGGCTTGCAAGCCAAAGAACACCATCCCAACCGTGAAGCACGGGGGTGGCATCATCATGTTGTGGGGGTACTTTGAGGCAGGAGGGACTGGTGAACTTCACAAAATAGATGGCATCATGAGGAACGGAAATTATGTGGATATATTGAAGCAACATCTCAAGACATCAGTCAGGAAGTTAAAGCTTGGTCACAAATGGGTCTTCTAAATGGACAATGACCCCAAGCATACTTCCAAAATTGTGGCAAAATGGCTTAAGGACAACAAAGTCGAGGTATTGGAGTGGCCATCACAAAGCCCCGACCTCAATCCCATAGAAAATTTGTGGGCAGAACGTTTGACCCAAGTTAAACAATTTAAAGGCAATGTGTCATGACTTAACCGAAGGTGGCTCCCCTCCCTGTTTGGGCGGTGCTTTGTGGTCAGCGTCGCCGGTCTACTAGCCATCACGATCCCTTTTTCCTTTTCTGTTTGTTTTGTCTTTGATTCTTTTTCACACCTGGTTTCATTTGCGTTAATTTCTGTGTGTATAATTGTAACCTATTGCCTGCCTAAATTTGTGCGGGATTAGTCGTTGATTGTGAGGTGCTCGGTTATGTATTACCGTTATTTGTTTTCACGGGTCCTTAAGTATATGAGTGTCGGAACTTTGTTTGTTCCTCCGTACGTTTGTACAGGTTTTCTGTGGTCGAGGGCGTTCTACCTTTTGATTGTGCCATTCCTGTGTTGGTGGACTTTCCTATTAAAACACGCTTCTCAGACATCCCTGCTCTCCTGCGCCTGACTCCTACACCTCTCACCTAGACGCACGCTATCACACAATGCTACCAAATACTAATTGAGTGTATGTAAGCTTCTGACCCACTGGGAATGTGATGAAAGAAATTAAAGCTGAAATAAAAACATTCTCTGCTATTATTCTGACATTTCACATTCTTAAAATAAAGTGGTGATCCTAACTGACCTAAGACAGGGACTTTTTACTAGGATTAAATGTCAGGAATTGTGAAAAACTGAGTTTAAATGTATTTGGCTGAGGTGTATGTAAACTTCCGACTTCAACTGTATATGGAATCAGGAATATCAACACTTTGTATTTCTTAAGTAAACAAAAATGAACTACATTATGGTTGGTGTCTCATTTTCCCGCTGTACTGAAACTGAACCGAACCGTAACCCCAAAACCGCAATATGTACCACCGAACCGTGGATTTGGTGAACCTTTACAGCCCTAGTGGGCAGCCGGACCGACTTGTTTTGATTCAACCCAGATTTATTATATTCACTTTAATGTGTTTACCTACCTACTGCTCTCCCTTTTACCCAACTCTCATCGACCTCCCTCCAAGCCAAGGTCAGCAATGCTGAGAGGAAAGTGAATTACATGGGAACGCAAACACACACACGTAATGACAGTCACGAGGTAAGATCTGGCTGTTTGCGTTCTCTCTCATCGCCAGCGAAGCTGAACACTATAAAAACCTACAAGAGTGTGTTAATGTGCATTAGCACCTCATTTAGCACCTGTCCTATTGTAGTGCTCCTGTTTACATCTGCTCTGAAACACCTTGTTACCCTGCTGGTGTCCAGCTCTAGCCTCAGTGTTGACGTTTTCACACACACACACACACACACACACACACACACACACACACACACACACACACACACACACACACACACACACACACACACACACACACACACACCTATACATACAGGTCATTCACACATTGACGCTTTCTCTCTCTCTGTTCCAGGGCCCGCTGGGTGGAATGGAGGAGAGCCTTGTCTCTGGCCCAGCAGCAGCACAACAGCCTGGGACTCGGCACAGCTTCGTCCAGGACCACTTTCAGGCACAGTACAGGTACGAGTCATAGACAATATCATACAGGTGCTGCAGTAGTCACAGACGATAAGAGTCACATTCAATTAGTACAGGTGAAGTAATAACGCATACTTAAGTTATGCAGCAATTCACTAGCGATTTCTCACACCATGAGGTTTCATGGAGTACCCAAACACCTAAACTTCTCATCCCAATGCTTTTGTAATGTCTGTGTGCATAGTTAGTTTTCTCTCCCCAGAATCTATAGCATTCCGTTATATAGAGTATAGGTATTCAGAACAGGTGAGCATGCACTTTCCCTCCTGTGGTTAAGAACCGCTAGCCTGCTAAAGTAGGTCACGTTGAGCTGGCTGTGAACACTTTCTGGGACTAGTCTGTATCTTGTTTGGCTCTCTTCCTCCTGGTCTGCAGTACACACACACACACACACACACACACACACACACACACACACACACACACACACACACACACGCACACACACACACACACACACACACACACACACACACACACACACACACACACACACACACACACACACCCACGCACACACACACACACACACACACACACACACACACACACACACACACACACACACACACACACACACACACACACACACACACACACACACACACACACACACACACACACACACACACACACACACACAAAGCAGCAGTAGCAGGATCCCTGCGTAGCCAGTCTAATAAAAACGCAGTGACCCTCTGCTCGCCTTGTCATGATGTTCTCCAGCTCCTTTCCTCCCCATCCACCTCTTCTTAGATCAATCTGTTTAAACGTTCCACTTGTTGATTTGTGATAGCAACGACTGATCTGTATACCACATGGATTGACTGAGCAGTTTAACGGATGATTAGACTTTGAGACATTGTATATTGTATAGAGAATGAGATTAGACCTGAAATTTACAGAATCTGCTGGGAGTCGATTGTGGCCAACAGGCAGCTCTTCTCTCTATAACAAAGGACTCCAGTTGTATCGGGCTTAGTATTGGATTTAACACCATGCTGGCAGATTAGTGTGAGTCTATCAATATAGGGTTAACCCCAGACAGTTAGACTGTATTGATGCCGACGCGGGGGTTAACCACCCAGTCAATCACGAGATTATGATTCCCACTCCCTCATCACAGGATTATGGATTATACACTTATCTAAACCCACTGTATCCCTGCGGAGACTGATCTCTCCAGGCTTCTAATTGGAAATTGCTCCCCGAATCCATTCTCCCTTATGGAAAAATGTGTATCTAATATGGAATATCGGAATTTTGAGGCAGAAAATCGGAATTCCGAGATGGAATATTGGAATTCCGGGTGTTCCCTTGAATGTGATGATGATCCCTCCTGCTATTCAAAGTAAAGTGTCTTCTTTAACATCCAACCCCCTTGGCTGTTGGCTATGATGTGTTTACGTCCTATTATCAGATTAGTCGTTAATTCATTAGCAGATAAGAGTAGCGACACTAGGGGCAATCTGAGACGTAACCTTCAAGACACTCCTAATGCATTAGCTCCTCTCATCAACAATTTTGTCTCTTGTCTCAAATGGCACCATATTCCCTTCATAGTGCACTACTTAGACTAACAGTTTTGGCTGACAGCTGTGAAGTGTCTGGACTCACCATCCTTTCCCCTCAGGTGGATGGATATACAGATGTAGGATCTTAATTTAATCCCACTTTTGTTGCTCAGAATGTTCCTGCAAAGCAGGAAATGTAAACTTCTAGTGCATTTTAGATTTCAAAAGGCTTCTAAAGTTTGTAGTTTCAATTTTGAAATTTCAGAATTGATTTGCCATAACGAACAATGTATCCATCCCTACAAACATTTTCATTCATTATAATCCACATAATTACTTTAATGTTTCCCATTACTGCAGTGTTATTTTCCCGCTGTAGCAAACTAGCTCGAATTAAGATCCTACATTTGTACGCCCAAGGTGTAGTAGTACACTCTTAGAAGAAAAGGGTTCCAAGGGGGGTTTTCGGCTGTCCCCATAGGAGAACCCTTTTTGGTTCCAGGTAGAACTTATTTGGGTTCCATGGAGAACCCACTCTGGAAATGTTTCTACATGGAACTCAACAAGGTTCTACCTGGAACTAAAAAAGGGTTATTCAAAGGGTTCTCCAATGGGGACAGCTAAAGAAAAAGAGTGTAGACTGTAGTGTGTTGTGTTTAGTCAGGGATTACAAAACAACACTTAAAGCACCAGTAATTAGTACTTTGATGGTCTGCTCCCTAAGGATACGTCTCAGTGTTGAGTACATGTTGTTGTCACATTATGCAGTCTACTGTAAAGTGATTACAGAACTACTCCAAACTCTGTTGTTTCTCCTGCAACGCACCTTGTCATTTTCTGCCTGGCTCCACCTCAACAGCTTGAAATGTTAGAGAGTAGCAGGGTTACACTGTAATTGCAATTCCGGAGTTTTGGACACAGACCCAGGTAGCAGGATAACGGCTATCTGGTTTGGCTGGAGGGTGGTGGGGGGAGGTACAGATGGAGGGGGCAGATGGCTGAAGGGCTTGTTTACAGATGACCTTGCAGGTTGAGCCTGGGAGAGGTAGAGCCTGCCTGGCTGTTCTCCACCCCTGCCTGGCCTGGCATTCCATGGGACCATCTTTAAAGTTGATTTTGTACGTGACGTTAATGCACTGTGCCTGCCTATAACTGTGCTTCTGTTCATGCAAGTGCATTTGAGTATGAATACAGATCAACACAAGTAATGTATCCTATCCACTGCACTCAAACTGTTGTGTTACATTGGGCTCCGTTCCAACATTCTAACTCAACGTTGCAGTATTGACTGTGTTCTAACTTCCAGACTTCTAAAGACACAAGACAGGTAGTGTAGTAGTGTGACTGAGACAATGTTTTTTTCTCAAAATGCATACTACCGTGCTCCGAGTATCCAAATTGGAGCATGGGAGGGTCAGAGTATGAGTCCAAATAAAAGTAGCCGAAGCGGAGCACGGAGGGAACTTCTCGAATGTGAAATGCTGCTTATTCACATGTAAAATGTTGCCTGACTAGAATATTTTATGTTGATATGTTAATAAATACATGCTGTGTAAATTTAATATGTTCACCTGCCTACTATGGTATGGTATATAGAACACAAGCCCATAATAAGTCAATAGGGCTAACTGGCTAGCTACAACTGTTCGCTAGCTAGCCAGATAGCCACAAAGAAATAGCAAAGGACCTTGTGAAGATGCTGGTACAAAAGAAACAGGTACAAAAGTATTTATATCAACAGTAAAACAAGTCTTATATCGAGATAACCTGAAAGCCGTTCAGCAAGGAAGAAGCCACTGCTCCAAAACCGCCATAAAAAAGCCAGACTACGGTTTGCAACTGCACATGGTGAGAAGATCGTACTTTTTGGAGAAATGTACTCTGGTCTGATGAAACAAAAATAGAACTGTTTGGCCATAATTGTTATGTTTGGAGGGAAAAGGGGGAGGCTTGCAAGCCGAAGAACACCATCCGAACCGTGAAGCACGGGGGTGGCAGCATCATGTTGTGGGGGTGCTTTGAGGCAGGAGGGACTGGTGCATTTCACAAAATAGATGGCATCATGAGGTAGGAAAATTAGGTGAATATGTTGAAGCAACATCTCAAGACATCAGTCAGGAAGTTAAAGCTTGGTCGCAAATGGGTCATCCAAATTGACAATGAGCCCAAGCATTTTTCCAAAGTTGTGGCAAAATGGCTTAAGGACAACAAAGTCAAGGTATTGGAGTGGACATCACAAAGCCCTAACCTCAATCCTATAGAAAATTTGTGGGCAGAACTGAAAAAGTGTGTGCGAGCAAGGAAGCCTACAAACCTGACTCAGTTACACCAGCTATGTCAGGAGGAATGGCCCAAAATTTACCCAACTTATTGTGGGAAGCTTGTGGAAGGCGACCTGAAATGTTTAACCCAAGTTAAACAATTTAAAGGCAATGCTACCAAATACTAATTGAGTGTATGTAAACTTCTGACCCACTGGGAATGTGATGACATAAATAAAAGCTGAAATAAATCAATTTCTCTAGTATTATTCTGACATTTCACATTCTTAAAATAAAGTGGTGATCCTAACTGACCTAAAACAGGGAATTTATACTCGGATTAAATGTCAGGAATTGTGAAAAACTGAGTTTAAATGTATTTGGCTAAGGTGTATGTAAACTTCCGACTTCAACTGTATATGGAATCAGGAATATCAACACTTTGTATTTCTTAAGTAAACAAAAATTAACTACATTATGGTTGGTGTCTCATTTTCCCGCTGTACTGAAACTGAACCGAACCGTAACCCCAAAACCGCAATATGTACCACCGAACCGTGGATTTGGTGAACCTTTACAGCCCTAGTGGGCAGCCGAACCGACTTGTTTTGATTCAACCCAGATTTATTATATTCACTTTAATGTGTTTACCTACCTACTGCTCTCCCTTTTACCCAACTCTCATCGACCTCCCTCCAAGCCAAGGTCAGCAATGCTGAGAGGAAATTGAATTACATGGGAACGCAAAAACACACGTAATGACAGTCATGAGGTAAGATCTGGCTGTTTGCGTTCTCTCTCATCGCCAGCGAAGCTGAACACTATAAAACGTTCAAGAGTACCAAATACTAATTGGGTGTATGCAACTTCTGAACCACTGGGAATGTTATGAAAGAAATGAATGCTTAAATAAATCCATTTCTCTAGTATTGTTCTGACATTTCACATTCTTAAAATAAAGTGGTGATCCTAAATGACCTAAAACAGGGAATTTATACTCGGATTAAATGTCAGGAATTGTGAAAAACTGAGTTTAAATGTACTTGGCTAAGGTGTATGTATGTAAACTTCCTACTTCAACTCTACCTTGTTTAACGGCAGGGTAGCCTAGTGGTTAGAGTGTTGGACTAGTAACTGAAAGGTTGCAAGCTCAATTCCCCGAGCTGACAAGGTACAAATCTGTACTTCTGCCCCTGAAGAGGCAGGTAACCCACTGTTCCTAGGCTGTCATTGAAAATAAGAATTCTTTCTGAACTGACTTGCCTAGTTAAATAAAGGTAAAAAATAACATTGGTTTTAGGTCATTTTAGCCTGTTTAACTATCTGGGAAGTTAGATTATTATGATTCAAACATCTAGCTGATAATTATGTGTAACGGCGTTCTTCGTTTGTCGAAAGAAAGTCGGACCGAAATGCAGCGTGTTGGTTACTCATGTTCTTTAATGGAACAAATGACGATACACGAAATAACTTATAAATACAAAAAACAACAAAACGGAATGTGAAACCTATTACAGCCTATCTGGTGAAACACTACACAGAGCCAGGAACAATCACCCACGAAATACAAAGTGAAACCCAGGCTACCTAAATACGGTTCCCAATCAGAGACAACGAGAATCACCTGACTCTGATTGAGAACCGCCTCAGGCAGCCAAACCTATGCAACACACACCCCTAATCAGCCACAATCCCAATAACTAAAAAACCCCACTAAGAAATACAACAAACATAAACCCATGTCACACCCTGGCCTGACCAACTAATTAACTAAAACACAAAATACTAAGACCAAGGCGTGACAGAACCCCCCCCCCCTAAGGTGCGGACTCCCGGACAAACCTCAAACCATAGGGAGGGTCCGGGTGGGCGTCTGTCCATGGTGGCGGTTCCGGCTCGGGACGTGGACCCCAACCCATAAATGTCATAGTTCCTCCCCTTCGCGTCCTGGGATGATCCACCCTCGCCGCCGACCATGGCCTAATAGTCCTCACCCAGAAACCCACTGAACTGAGGAGCAGCTCGTGACTGAGGGGCAGCTCGGGACTGAGGCAGCTCGGGACTGAGGGGAAGCTCGGGACTGAGGGGCAGCTCGGGACTGAGGGGCAGCTCGGGACTGAGGGGCAGCCCGGGACTGAGGGGCAGCTCGGGACTGAGGGGCAGCTCGGGACTGAGGGGCAGCCCGGGACTGAGGGGCAGCCCAGTACTGAGAGGAAGCCCAGTACTGAGAGGAAGCCCAGTACTGAGAGGAAGCCCAGCCAGGCAGTTGAATCCGGCAGATCCTGGCTGACTGGCGGATCTGGAAGAGTCTGGTTGACTAGCAGATCTGGAAGAGTCTGGTTGACTAGCAGATCTGGAAGAGTCTGGTTGACTGGCAGATCTGGAAGAGTCTGGTTGACTGGCAGATCTGGAAGAGTCTGGCTGAATAGCAGATCTGGAAGATTCTGGTTGACTGGCAGATCTGGAAGAGTCTGGCTGACTGGCAGATCTGGAAGAGTCTGGCTGACTGGCAGATCTGGAAGAGTCTGGCTGACTGGCAGATCTGGAAGAGTCTGGCTGACTGGCAGATCTGGAAGAGTCTGGCTGACTGGCAGATCTGGAAGAGTCTGGCTGACTGGCAGATCTGGAAGAGTCTGGCTGACTGGCAGATCTGGAAGAGTCTGGCTGAATGGCAGATCTGGAAGAGTCTGGCAGATCTGGAAGAGTCTGGCTGACTGGCAGATCTGGAAGAGTCCGGCTGACTGGCAGATCTGGAAGAGTCTGGCTGACTGGCAGATCTGGAAGAGTCCGGCTGACTGGCAGATCTGGAAGAGTCTGGCTGACTGACGGCTCTGGCTGCTTCATGCTGACTGACGGCTCTGGCTGCTCCATGCTGACTGGCGGCTCTGGCTGCTCCATGCAGATTGACAGCTCTGGCGGCTTCTTGCAGACTGACAGCTCTGACTGTTCCATGCAGACTAACAGCTTTGGCAGCTCCTTGCAGACTGGCAGCTCCTTGCAGACTGGCAACTCCATGCAGACTGGCAACTCCATGCAGACTGGCAACTCCATGCAGACTGGCAACTCTGGCTGCTCCAAGCAGACTGACAGCTCTGGCTGCCCCATGCAGACTGGCAGCTCTAGCTGCTCCATGCAGACTGGCAACTCTGGCTGCTCCATGCAGACTGGCAGCTCTAGCTGCTCCATGCAGACTGGCAGCTCTAGCTGCTCCATGCAGACTGGCAGCTCTGGCTGCTCCATGCAGACTGGCAGCTCTGGCTGCCCCATGCAGACTGGCAGCTCTGGCTGCTCCATGCAGACTGGCAGCTCTGGCTGCTCCATGCAGACTGGCTGCTCCATGCAGACTGGCAGCTCTGGCTGCTCCATGCAAACTGGCAGCTCTAGCTGCTCCATGCAGACTGGCAGCTCTAGCTGCTCCATGCAGACTGGCAGCTCAGGCTGCTCCGAACAGGCAGGAGGCTCCGGCAGCGCTGTAGAGGAGGAAGGCTCTAGAAACGCTGAACAGGCGGGAGACTCCGACAGCGCAGGAGAGGGAGAAAGCGCTGGCTGCGCTGAACAGGCGAGGCGCACTGAAGGCCTGGTGCGTGGTACTGGAACTGGTGGTACTGGATCGAGGACACGCACAGGAAGCCTGGTGCGGGGAGCTACCATCGGAGGACTGGTGTGTGAAGGTGGCACAGGATGGACTGGACCGTGAAGGTGTACTGGAGAGCCTGAGAGCAGGACTGGCACAGGACGTGCAAGGCTAGGTAGGTACACAGGAGGCCTAGTACGTGAGGCTGGCACATTTTTCACCAGCCGACTAACACGCACCTCAGGACTAGAATGGAGCGCTGACCCAGGTGCCATTAAATCCCCGACACGCTCCGTCGGACGAATCTTATACCTAAAGCACCAAACTAGCAACTCCCTCATTACTCTCTCCTCCAATTTCCCCATTAACTCCTTCACAGTCTCTGCTTCGCTCACCTCCAACACCGGTTCTGGTCTCCTCCTTGGCTCCTCACGATAAACAGGGAGAGTTGGCTCAGGTCTATCTCCTGACTCAGCCACTCTCCCTCTGAGCCCCCCCCCCCCCAAGAAATTTTTGGGGCTGATTTTCTGGTTTCGCTCTGCGCCGCCGTGTCACTCTTTTCGACTCCATTATCCTATAGCCCTCTTCGCACTGCTCCAGCAAATCCCAGGCGGGCTCCGGCACTCTCTCTGGGTCGGCCGCCCACCTGTCTATTTCTTCCCACGTCGTATACTCCAATCCTCTGCTGTCCATAACGGTCTCCCTTCGCTGCTCCAGCTGCCTGTTAATTAACACGCTGCTCGGTCCGTGTGTGGTGGGTGATTCTGTAACGGCGTTCTTCGTTTGTCGAAAGAAAGTCGGACCGAAATGCAGCGTGTTGGTTACTCATGTTCTTTAATGGAACAAATGGCGATACACGAAATAACTTATAAATACAAAAAACAACAAAACGGAATGTGAAACCTATTACAGCCTATCTGGTGAAACACTACACAGAGACAGGAACAATCACCCACGAAATACAAAGTGAAACCCAGGCTACCTAAATACGGTTCCCAATCAGAGACAACGAGAATCACCTGACTCTGATTGAGAACCGCCTCAGGCAGCCAAACCTATGCAACACACACCCCTAATCAGCCACAATCCCAATAACTAAAAAACCCCGCTAAGAAATACAACAAACATAAACCCATGTCACACCCTGGCCTGACCAACTAATTAACTAAAACACAAAATACTAAGACCAAGGCGTGACATTATGAAATAAAACTTTTGCTTTGTGTATATCTTGTTTTGTCTATCGTTGCCATTGTCCTGCAGTGTGAGATAAAAACAGTAGGGGAAGTGCTACTCAAATGTAATGTTTTATGCATTCTCCACACTCTCGTCCTCACAAGAACGTAGTCAAGAGAATATCATTGGAGCATGAGAGTGTGGAGCATGGTAGTACACATATCGAGAAACACCCATTGGCACGGATGAGTTTGGGTTCTGTGACTCGTCCTCCACACTTTCTCCTTATGTTATTGTCCTTCTATAATTGCGGTTGCCATGGCGCTCATTTCTAATAGCAAGACTAAACAAAATAATATACACTCTTAGTTTGTTTCGCTCTCTCTCAATTAAATTTCAATTTAAGGGATTTATCTCTCTGAATCTGTCAGTCTCATTGTCTTTCTTTCATTCTCTTTCTGAATCAATCATCCTTTCTCAGTCTCTCTCTCTCTCTCTGCCAGTCTTTTTATATCTGTGATACTCCTCAGGGGCATTCTGATCTGAATAAATGTTTGCGATTAGAGTGGAGGCTGTCTGGTGGGTTAGGCTGCAGAGACGAGAGAGACAAGCGACAGTCACTTTCCAGCCTCAAATGAGTCTTGGTCTACACCCTTAGTCTGGCATGTTGAGTTTGGAACGTGGGTTTTCTTAGTGTCAACGGGAGCATCCCAAATGGCACCCTATTGCTTTTAAAATATGCTACACAACTTCAATGGGCCCTGGTTAAACGTTGTGCACTATAAAGGGAATTGCATGCCATTTGGGAGGCACCCAAAGGACTGAGGAAATAGATATTGTCTTTCTATTCGTACTCTCCCCTGTGTCTTCAGTTCAACACAGCTGCCCAAGATGGCGGTGCAGATTTCTGTAGCCAAACCTTTTAAAGCAGATTATCCAGAGTTCACAGTCACTCATTCAACCTCTCCTTTGATTTTATTACCATGATGACCCACTTACACCCCTTCTTCATCGGGGAGGCCTCCTGGGCTGCCATCTCCCCCCCTTCCACCATGACCTTACCTGGGGCGTCTCTGAGCTGATCCCATCCCAGGCTGGATGCTTTGAAGTGGGGGTTTGAGAGTTGTTGAAGTGGAGGGTTGCTTTGATCTCTCCACTGGTGTTTTTCTGTGAACGTACAGAGCCCTGCTTCCTCTTTCTGACCCGACACCTTCTAACTATCATCAACTAACACTTGCTCTCTCTCTCACACGCACGCACACACACACACACACACACACACACACACACACACACACACACACACACACACACACACACACACACACACACACACACACACACACACTGTTCGCACATACACAGGTCTGCCAATTACCTCACTAATACAGTAGTTCAGTTTACTCTGTTTACTTACCCTTCAGGGCCCCTCTCTGCCAAGCAAACACCAATACAATTGTATTGACCCAGTACTGTCAGAGTTGATGCACTTTATTACTCTCTGTGAAACTATTTACACTCTTTCATGATGTGATTGACTCTAGTGGTTGAGGACGGTGGAGTAATTGTGAGGACTGCCAATATGTTTTCCCTCCTCCTTGTTGAAACCCCAGTAACAACTGAGGTGATAAAAAGAGAAATTGCGTACTTAAGCTGAGAGAGGAGCTGAGAGTTCTCAGATGTGCGTGCCCCACTCATAATGTACCTTTGATTTTTATGGAGTTGGATCTGTACTGTAGGAGCCTGCAGAGTAAGTGGTTGCAGTTGGAGCTTGCCAGAGATGATAGCCCAGCGCCGTTGTTTGTTTAGAGAATGAGTTCACCAACTGGTGTCCGGGTCCCCAATGCTCCGGTGACGTGGAGGAGGAGGCTGTCAACGGCCTGGATCGAGACCAGAGAGACAGAGGGACGTTTAGAGCCTCGTCTAGCCTCATATCTCCACACTGCAGATGGGGACCGGAGCGCGTCGTCCCTCTCAGTATGCAAGCAGGATATGCACACACAGGCACGGATGCAGATACCCTTCTCTGAGTGGATAGAGGCAGTAACCGTACGCATATTCATGAGCTCTCTGACATGAACACACTGGAACTGTAAAGGCCACTCTTTGAGATAGTACTCGTCATCAACAGAGGAAATACTAGAGCAGGATGATGAGGATGGTCAACCTTAAACTTCATCAACACTGTGAGATGAAGGTCACAACAACTATTTTGGGGGGGGGGGGTTCAACTCAAAGTTTTTAAACAAATGAACTTCCTTTCTGGCTTAGTGCTGTCTCCAATATCACAAATGTCACACTCAATCTCTTGAAGTTGAACACAATGTCCCAGCACAGGAAGCATTCAACAGACCAATCAGCTTGTCTCCTAACCCGCGTTGCATTAGCTCCCAGAATTCATCTTCCAACTCGTCAAACCCCTCAGAGAGAGGCAGCCGAAAACAATTGTCTACCCCCCCCCCCCCATTTCAGGCATAGCCCTCTGTTAATTTCCCATGGCGTGGGCCCTTTGTTTAAAGGTCTCTAATGGAGAAGCAGATAGAGGCAGATCAGCCTCAGTGCAGTCATCCAACCCAACGCAAACACCAGCAACCCAGACAGACTGACTGACAGGGGAATTTGGCTCTGGCTACAGAAGCCCTCCCCGTTTCGCCAGAGGAATTGAGGTAGAGAGGAAATGAGGTAGAGAGGAAATGAGGAAACGAGGTAGAGAGGAAACGAGGAAGAGAGGAAAGGAGGGAGCAGAGGAGGAACTGTCTGCTGACCTGGAGAGTAAAAGTCTGGAAGGACTTGTCATGTGTTCCACTTTAGACGTTATGCTAATTACAGGGCAGAAGACGCTATACTGTAGACTTGTCTCTGTGGATTGAGTGGTTAGTCGAACAACTGAGGGGATACTCGAGCCTGTGCCTTTGTCCTGGAGTGGCACTGGGCTGAAATGGCATCACAACCTATGTGCCGGCCTGTATCCTTCAGTGTCTGGGATTGGGGTCCTTGCATTTCTGTTCAGGCATCATTCGCCACCCCAGCCATTACCAATGTGTTTCTCTACCACTTTGCTTTTCGCCACATTTGTGGAAAATGCAAATCACCAATGGCGCGAAATTGAATCTCAAATGGGCTTTTCACATGGGTATTTATGAGACCCGGCTGACTCCAACCCCTGGGGAAGTTATATCTCGCATTTGTCCTCTCAATTTTGGGATAAAATCGACTGTGACTCCATTGAAAAACATATATCTGTAAGCAGAGAGAGGTTTTTAGCTTGTGAAACTGAAAGGAAAAGGGGATTGATTCACCGCGGTTTCAAATGTATTCACCAAGAAGGTCTGTGTTGTGTGTTTGATACAGTATCTTTCATTCTGTCTCATTCTGTCTCATGTGGGTTCAGGGTAATGCCCGGTATGAGCTGTTTGCTACGAGAGCTGCGTTCAAGAAAGCTCTTGGACCGATTTACTGGTCAGACCTTCTCTAAAAGCACTATGTCTGTGTCATGATGTTTGAATTCTGTCTCATGTATGTTGATGCGTAGCATGTGCTATATGTAGGCCTATGACACGAGAGCTGCATTCCAATAGGGTGAGGCTTGCAAGTTCAGTCATGCTGTTTGGATTATTATCTCGTAATTCAGTGGTCTTGAGCGATATAGAAGCTGCGTTCAAGGAAGGTGATATGAGGCGACGTGTTTAGTAATGCTGGTCACGTACTATTTATTTAGGTAGTGCAGGGAGGCTGTTCAAAACCTCATCTGTATAAATGATGAATAATGGTTTTTGGTAGACCGTCGGTCGCTAGGACTGCTAACTCGTTGCTGTGGGCTAGAGGCCAGGGGATTGGTGCTGTGAGAGTCAGCCAAATGCAGAGTGGATGGTGGTGAGAGGATAGGTTTGACACACACACACTCTTCTCACAGACACACATACTGACACACTCTCTCCTCACAGACACACACACACTGACAGACTCTGTCTCCACAGACACACTGACAGATTCCTCACAGATACACACACACACTGACAGACTCTCTGTCACGTTCTGACCTTAGTTCCTTTATTTTGTGTTTGTGTTAGTTTGGTCAGGGCGTGAGTTGGGGTGGGTAGTCTATATTCTTTTTTCTATGTTGTGCTTCTGTGTTTGGCCTGATATGGTTCTCAATCAGAGGCAGCTGTCGATCGTTGTCTCTGATTGAGAATCATACTTCGGTAGCCCGTTTTCCCCATTTTAATTGTGGTTGATTATTTTCTGTTTAGTGTATGTCACCTTACAGAACTGTTTAGTTTAGTTTCATTATCGTTGTTATTTTGTTTAGTGTTCTGAGTTTAAATAAATATGAACATGGACACTTACCACGCTGCGCATTGGTCCGATATTTCATACTCCTCGTCAGAGGAAGACGGATTACGTTACACTCTCCTCACAGACACTAACAGACTTTCTCTTCACAGACACACACACACACTGACAGACTCTCTCCTCACAGACACACACACACACACACACACACACACACACACACACACACACACACACACACACACACACACACACACACACTGACAGACGTTCTCTTCAGACACACACACACACACACACACACTGACAGACTTTCTCTTCAGACACACACACACACACTGACAGACTCTTTCATCACAGACACACACACACACACACTCCAGACTGGAAACGCTGTCAGCCTCCACATACAGAGTTTTAAGCAATGCCTGTGTGTGTGTGTGTGTGTGTGTGTGTGTGTGTGTGTGTGTGTGTGTGTGTGTGTGTGTGTGTGTGTGTGTGTGTGTGTGTGTGTGTGTGTGTGTGTGTGTGTGTGTGTGTGTGTGTGTGTGTGTGTGTGTGTGTGTGAGTGTGCGTGCGTGCGTGCGTGCGTGTGTGTCAGACTCCATGGAGAGCATTCTAAGTGATGTTGTAACGTGTAAGCCCCACTAATGCTGTGACTGTCACAGAGTAAATACAGGAATCATTTTAACCAACTCTCAGAATGTGTGATAGATCCATAGAAATAGAATGACTAGATCCATAGAAATAGATTGACTAGATTCATAGAAATAAAATAACTAAGTAATACTTTTGAAATAGTAATGCTATTTCTATTATATCTGGGACAATATCTACAAAATCTCTCAGAGTAGGAGTGCTGATCTAGGATTAGTTTAGCCTTTTTGATCAAAAGGAATAAGATTATAAGGACAGGTGGGGGACCTGATCCTAGATCAGCGCTCCTACTCTGAGACTCTTTGTGGATACAGGCCCTGTGTTGTAACAACTCTTGTTGCAGACCTGTACCGACTATACTTGAGTGCATCACTGTCCTGGAGTGACTCAGCAGAACACCTGATAACCTGGACTCATTCAGCTGAGAACAACCAGGAGGAAAAGAGAGAGCAGAGAGAGCAGAGAAAGCAGAGAGAGGAGCAGTAAGATGTATCAGCACGGTGGAGCTAATATGTTCCACACAATATGTTCTACACAAGCTAATGGCTGCCTCTCTCTCTCCAACCAATCTCTACCACAACCACCATCCTTCCGTCTCTCTACCACTAGCATCCTTCCTTCTCTCCTCTGCCTCCATCTTTCTCTCTACATCCGCCTTTCCCATCTCCCCCTCTCACCCCCTCCCCCTGGGGATGCTGCTGACACAGTCCTCTTGGCTGTCCTCCATGTTTCTGTGCTTAACCCCCAGGCTCATCCCCTGCTGATCCCCCTGTAGGGCTGATCACCTCTGTGGCTCTGCTGTCCCACACCACTACTAAATCCCCCCTGGGTGTACTCTGGTTGGGCCACTGGCCAGGGAGGTATTCATGTTGGAGTCATTATTGTGTTGGTTGACACTGGTAGTGGATGCCCTGCATGACACGGGAGGGTGAGACGGGGTAGTGAATCTTTTGCATTGGGATGATGTTGCAGATGTCATGTCCCTGTTAATCTGGATGTCCTTGCTTCTCAGTTGACTTGATGCTCTCTCTTCTGTTTCCGTCTGCACTTCTCTTTTTCTAATAACCACATCTACATAGGGATAGACATTTCGGTCAATTTTGCTGCTGACTAACTGATCATCAACAAACTGTAAAAAAAATATATATATATGTAAAAAAAAAAATGATGTGATCGACACATCAGAGCAATGGGAGTCGTCCAAAGACTGGAAGGCAGGCAACAAGCTTAGGCCCAAAATAAGTCCATAGAAACTAGGGATGCACAATATATCTGTAAGCATATCGGAATCGGCCGATATTAGCTAAAAATGCCAAAATCGGCATCGACCCGATGTTTAATTTAAAGCCAATGTGCAAAACCGATGTCTAAGCTGACGTGTATACCTATATAACGTAGGTAGATGATGTAATGAAGCCACGAAAAATATAGCTCTACACAGCATTCCTAACCTAGCCCACAATGTCTGCTGTGTGGATCGAGCAGTCAACAAGTCGAGCCGTCATTTGAAAGAGTATGAACATTTCAGCGAGACGAAGGCAAAGGCAAAATCCATTCAAGCCAAGATAATGTAATTCATTGCCCTTGACAATTAACCGTTCTCTATCGTGGATGATGTTGGATTTCGCCGACTGGTCGAGCACCGGTACACACTACCAAGTAAGTGCTATTTTTCAGATGTTTCCCTACCGTAGTTACACGGTATTGTTGAAACTCATCCATGAGCTACTTGTTATGGGCATCACTGCTATTAGCTTCACTACTGACATTTGGACCAGCGATGTCAACCTCATGAGCATGCTGAGTCTGACAGCACAGTGGCTCTACGAGGATTTCGTACTGAGGAAAGCTGTATTGCTCAAGAATGTGCTGGTTCTCATACCGCTGTTGCCATTTCAATGGCATTTGAGAACATGTTTGAAACATGGAAACATGAACAATCCTAGCGCCATTCGAACAACTGACTGGAGAAATAAGCTCATCAACCATGTCTGCAGAAGACATGATACTCTCTGTCATGGCATTGAAACGCTGCTCAACAAAACCACCGACACAGACCGTTGGGGTTACAACTTGTAAAGGTACTCTACAAGAGGCTGTGAACAAGAGATTCCGTGGCATTCTCTCTGAGCCTCTACTGTGCCGCCACCATGCTCTATGCTAGGTACAAGGACCGCTACTTCGATGCAGACAAGAAACAGGGTTTATGTGAAATGTTACAGACACAGCTGGACAAGATGGAAACGGACACAGTGACAGTGCGCATTAGAAGAGAGGTCGCTGACAGACAGACAGCTGAAACGTCACTGCTTGACATGTACGATGAAATCCTGGTTAAGACTGAACAAATGAACAACGAAACGGCACAGCAAGTAGGCCTAACTGAAATATATTGGTATAGATTATGTTTTACTGGTAATGGCGACATACGGAAATGCCAACAAAATCACTTTTTGGTCAGTGTGTGTGTGTGTGTGTGTTTCAACTATTTAACTGAACTAGAATGCTGAAAAGGCCGCAATAAATGTAAATATCGGTTATCGGTATCGTTTTTCTTTTGGCAAGGAAAATATTGGATATCGGTATCGGCCAAAAATGTAATGTCAGTGCATCCCTAATAGAAACGCATTGGACTTATTTTGGCGAGAGTGAAACCTCTTGTTTCACCTCTTCCTCTCTAATACTATGCATGCATACAAGGACCAGACATTTTTCATTCATCTTCATCATGGAACAAAGCAAGCCTATCGTCTTACAGTCAAAAGGCTGTAGCCTATTATTTAACATGCAACTCCTGTAATGAAGAAGCTAATAAAACCTCCTTTTCAAACATTTACCCAAAATGCAATTGGTGGAAAACCCAGTTCTAAACTGTGCAGCGAATGGAGCAGTTCCATTTGACAGAGATGACATCTCAATTAGAAACTTAGAAAGAGGGAGAATCTAATAGCAACTACTACGATGGGTTGCTAATGTGATTAAGATTGTGCCTTTGGCTGCTGGACAATGAAAGAAAGTTGATATGAAAACCAATAGAACAGGAGAGAAATGCTGGTTAATGGCATGAGGAAGTCTTTATAAAATAATTGCCTCCACGTTTCTATGGAGGTATTTTGGCTAGGCTACTTTGAAGCAAGGTAACACATGCCTCATTATTTGAAGTGACGTAAACGTTCAAGTTTCAAACAATTATACTGCCTCACGCTCACATTGTAAAATGGTGGGTGACGCGCTGAGAGTCAGCGGTAGACAGGCTGTAGCATATGCATCCGAATGGCGAATGGGAGGCGCGCTTTACGAGTTGATATTGAGAGATAAAAAATAACTCCTTTTTAATCATGGACACCAATGTTTTTAACAAGCGATTGCATTTAGAATTGTTGTATGTTGCTCAATGATTGGGCTTCCGGAAGCAGTTTTCACTCCAGTAAGTAGGCTTTTCCTCAAACTAGGCTCTGCATGCTGTGCACGTGTGACGAATAAGATGCATGACGACTGACGGAATACAAGCGTGCCAATTTAATCCTACAAAAGTATGAAAATGAACCTAAACATTACCTAAATGTATTTAAGGTGGCTAAGTGATGTAGCGGTTAACCTCCCTACATCTACTTCATTTCTGCTGTGTGACTCTTTTTCTTTCTTAGCTTTTTTCTCTCCCACATTCCTCCCTTCCCACCACGGTTTTTGAACACCTGCTGAAATATTCAAATAAAACCACATTATTTCTCTCCTTTCTTGTGAATATTACAGTCTATTCCGGTGTGTTTCCTAACTGGGGATGTGAGGCTCCAGGTGTAGTGTTGTCTCTCGTGGAGCTAAATGTACTTTCTCTGTTCTGCCCACCTACTCTGTAATACGCCATGCATAACGTTACACATATAGAGAAGCACTGCCAGGTGAGGTTAGATCTCTACCTCTCCACTCAACCTAAACACACACAAACACACACAAACACACACGCACACGGTGCCCAAGATCATGTGTCTATGTACCACACCATCCCACCTCACGTGAGAGGAGCTGGTTGGAAAATGGATTTGACCAGGTTGCCCCTCGATTGGATCTGGCTTACTCATCCTAACGTATCACAAAATATGTTGTGTGACATAGATGATTTGGACATGAAGCGCAAAAATGCTAATATAGTTAGCATTGACTTGCATTGGATTTGTGCCACAAACAAATGCTTAAAAGGTAGCATTTGATACAGTATCCAGGTAAACAAAACTAAAGCGTGGATTGCTGTCTTACCTTGTCCATAGACAGCTTACAGGGTAAGGAAATCAATATGTCATTTAGTAATTGGGGTGAAATATCCCTTTAACCCAACCCCCTCTCTCCCTCTCTCTGTTGTGTCTGTAGGTCCTCCCTGACATGTCCACATTGCCTTAAACAGAGCAACACCTTTGACCCCTTCCTCTGCATCTCACTGCCCATTCCCCTACGGCAAACCAGGTAAGCCACACCAGTCATAAAGCCACTGCACGTGTGTTTGTGTGTGTGTGTGACATGTACACTTTTTCATGTTACCAGTTCTCCCCTTTTGTGACAAGACACAGTGGAATATGATCAAGTGCTAAGCAGAGTGGGCGTTTCTGATAGATACACAACAGCTTGCTGGAATAGAGCATATATCACATTGTCCCTCTCTATCTCACAGACAGTCTATCCACAGCGCCGGTATATACTGATGCTATTAACATGCTAGTTTGGTAGTAGACACTCTTATCCGATGCAACTTTCCGCATTTGTATTAAGGTATAACGCTTGTATAGCTCTTGCATATCCAATATATGACCTTAAAAAAAGTTAGTGATTTTGGGACTCCGTTGTGCCCCCTTTGGGAGGGATGTAATCCTCTCATCTCATTGTCCTCACTTACCGATGGCATATTCCCCTTATCGCCCCGCTGTCTCCAACTGAAATCTCAGTGAGATCTCAATAATGGTCGTGTCTTCTTACATCAGCAGGGGGTTAACTAACATCACGGGCTCTTACTTTGTACACCACATCTCCGCCTCTCATCCAGTCTCGTCTCATCTCAGCATGTCTAACAACATCAACAAACCAGTGCTCACATCCTCCCCGTGTCTCTGCTCTTTGAGCACTCTGTTAGCGACGACGACGACACTTCCTGAATAATGCATGATGGGAAAGCAGGAAGCTGGGGCGTCATCAGAGCTCCTGACTCTCGACCAGACTTTCCTCTATCCATCCCTCCATCTCTCTATCTATCCACCCCTTCTTCCCTCAACTGGGGTGGCAGGGTAGCCTAGTGGTTAGAGCGTTGGACTAGTAACCGGAAGGTTGCAAGTTCAAACCCCCGAGCTGACAAGGTACAAATCTGTAGTTAACCCACTGTTCCTAGGCCGTCATTGAAAATAAGAATTTATTCTTAACCTCTTGAAACTCTGGGGGCGCAATTTCATTTTTGGATGAAAAACGTTCCCGTTTTAAACAAGATATTTTGTCACAAAAAGATGCTCGACTATGCATATAATTGCTACCGTTCGAAAGAAAACACTCTGACGTGTCCAGAAATACAAAGATCTTCTCTGTGCGTGCCCTATAACGTGAGCTTCAGGCAAAACCAAGATGAGATGGCATCCAGGAAATGACAAGGATTTTTGAGGCTCTGTTTTTCATGATCTCCTTATATGGCTGTGAACGCAAGAGGAATGAGTCAACCCTTTCTGTCGTTTCCCCAAGGTGTCTGCAGCATTGTGACGTATTTGTAGGCAGATCATTGGAAGATTGACCATAACAGACCACATTTACCACGTGTCCGCCCGGTGTCCTGCGCCGAAATTGGTGCGCAAAAGTCACCTGCCAGTATTTTTCCAAACGATACAGAGAGTAAAGCAAGCTTCCACGAACTGCATGTCAATGAAGAGATATGTGAAAAAACACCTTGAGGACTGATTCCAAACAACGTTTGCCATGTTTCGGTCGATATTATGTAGTTAATCCGGAAAAAGTTTCACGTTGTAGGTGACTGCATTTTCGGTTTGTTTCGGTAGCCAGACGCAATGTAGAAAACGGAACGATTTCTCCTACACACAGACGCTTTCAGGAAACACTGCGCATTTGGTATGTGACTGAGAGTCTCCTCATTGAAAACATCAGAAGCTCTTCAAAGGTAAATGATTTTATTTATTTGGTTATCTGGTTTTTGTGAAAATGTTGCGTGCTACATGCTACACAAAATGCTATGCTAGCTTTGCATACTCTTACACAAATTAGTCAATTTCTATGGTTCAAAAGCATATTTTGAAAATCTGAGATGACAGTGTTGTTAAGAAAAGGCTAAGCTTGAGAGCAAACGCATTATTTTAATTTTATTTGCGATTTTCAGAAATCGTTAATGTTGCGTTATGCTAATGAGCCTGAGGCTTTAGTCACGATCCCGGATCCGGGATGGGGAGTTTCAAGAGGTTTTAACTGACTTGCCTAGTTCAATAAAGGTAAAATAAATTAAAAACTGAGTCGTACCTCAAATCCGTGGCCTCAAATAGCATTGAGTGCTCATCCCTCCATCCTTCCATTGCTCCACATGTCATGCCCACATCTTCTGCACTAGCTAGCTCCTGTTGATTGTAGATAGGCATGCCTCAGCAGACACAGACAGGCTCCCTGTGGTGCTAATGCTAACACGTTAGCATCGCCTTGCAGTCAGGCCTGCCCAGACAGACACTGTGGAGGGGACCAGCACAGCAAGTGTAATGTCTAGATGTGTGCTTGTGAAGAAACAAGATTGTCTGGAACAAGATTCTCTTTCTCCCTCTCCAGGTGTATGCGTGTGACCCTGGTGTTCAGTACTAAGGGTCAGAGGTATCTCCGTGTCGGTCTGGCTGTGCCTCTCATCGGCTCCATCTCCTGCCTGCGTGCCATGGTTGCTGAGGAGGGCAAGACCACGCCAGACCAGGTAAGGGTCGCACACACACATGGTCAGGGGACCAGACTTGTTAGCCTACTAAATCTTAAAGGCCCTATCCTGCTCTATCCTATGTCTATGGGGTGTAAATTCATTATTCCACTCACTGTAACATTCTCGTGGTGAGTATCTCTGTCCGTTAATTACCATACCTCCCAGACAGAGGCTTTTTACCCGTTGTAACAGGATCATCATGGAAAGCCCTGCTGCTCTGACCGACAGAAAAAGGAAAACCAGGCAGAGAAAGAGAGGGGGCTAGACCGACAGAAAAAGGGAGAGGGGCTAGACGGACAGAGAAAGGGAGAGGGGCTAGACAGAGAGAGAAAGGGAGAGGGGCTAGACGGACAGAGAAAGGGAGAGGGGCTAGACAGAGAGAGAAAGGGAGAGGGGCTAGATAGAGAGAGAAAGGGAGAGGGGCTAGACAGAGAGAGAAAGGGAGAGGGGCTAGACGGACAGAGAAAGGGAGAGGGGCTAGATAGAGAGAGAAAGGGAGAGGGGCTAGACGGACAGAGAAAGGGAGAGGGGCTAGACAGAGAGAGAAAGGGAGAGGGGCTAGACGGACAGAGAAAGGGAGAGGGGCTCGACAGAGAGAGAAAGGGAGAGTGTAACGATGTTCGTCTGTTGAGGGAGAAGCGGACCAAAATGCACCGTGGTGGTTACTCATGTTCTTTAATGTAAATGAACGAGACATGAAAAAACTTACGATACAAAACAACAAACGGAACGTGAAAACCTATACAGCCTATCTGGTGACTACAAACACAGAGACAGGAACAATCACCCACGAAATACTCAAAGAATATGGCTGCCTAAATATGGTTCCCAATCAGAGACAACGATATCGCCTGACTCTGATTGAGAACCGCCTCAGGCAGCCATAGGCTATGCTATACACCCCACAAAACCCCAAGACAAAAACACACCACAATAACCCATGTCACACCCTGGCCTGACCAAATAAATGAAGACAAACATAATATACTTCGACCAGGGCGTGACAGAACCCCCCTCCTAAGGTGCGGACTCCCGGACGCACATCAAAACAATAGGGAGGGTCCGGGTGGGCGTCTGTCCATGGTGGCGGCTCCGGCGCGGGACGTGGACCCCACTCTATCAATGTCTTAGTTCCTCCCCCTCGCGTCCTAGGATAGTCCACCCTCGCCGCCGACCATGGCCTAGTAGTCCTCACCCAGAACCCCACTGGACTGAGGGGCAGCTCGGGACTGAGGGGCAGCTCGGGACTGAGGGGTAGCTCGGGACTGAGGGGTAGCTCGGGACTGAGGGGTAGCTCGGCACTGAGGGGAAGCTCGGCACTGAGGGGAAGCTCGGCACTGAGGGGAAGCTCGGCACTGAGAGGAAGCTCAGCACTGAGAGGAAGCTCAGGCAGGTAGTTGGATCTGGCAGATCCTGGCTGGCTGGCGGATCTGGAAGAGTCTGGTTGACTGGCGGATCTGGAAGAGTCTGGTTGACTGGCAGATCTGGAAGAGTCTGGTTGACTGGCAGATCTGGAAGAGTCTGGCTGACTGGCGGATCTGGAAGAGTCTGGCTGACTGGCAGATCTGGAAGAGTCTGGCTGACTGGCGGATCCTGGCAGACTGACGGACCTGGCTGCTCCATGCTGACTGGCGGCTCTGGCTGCTCCATGCTGACTGACAGCTCTGGCGGCTTCTTGCAGACTGGCAGCTCTGGCGGCTCCTTGCAGACTGGCAGCTCCTTGCAGACTGTCAGCTCCTTGCAAACTGGCAGCTCCTTGCAGACTGGCAGCTCCTTGCAGACTGGCTGCTCCATGCAGACTGGCAGCTCTGGCTGCTCCATGCAGACTGGCAGCTCTGGCTGCTCCATGCAGACTGGTAGCTCTGGCTGCTCCATGCAGACTGACAGCTCTGGCTGCTCCATGCAGACTGACAGCTCTGGCTGCTCCATGCAGACTGGCAGCTCTGGCTGCGCTGAACAGACAGGAGACTCCAGCAGCGCTGTAGAGGAGGAAGGCTCTGGCAGCGCTGAACAGGCGGGAGACTCCAGCAGCGCTGAAGAGGAGGAAGGCTCTGGCTGCGCTGAACAGGCGGGAGACTCCGGCAGCGCAGGAGAGGAGAAAGGCTCCGGCAGCGCTGAACAGGCCGGAGGCTCCGGCAGCACAGGAGAGGAGGAAGGCTCGGGCAGCGCTGAACAGGCGGGAGACTCCGGCAGCACAGGAGAGGAGAAAGGCTCTGGCAGCGCTGGAGAGGCGAGGCGCACTGTAGGCCTGATGCGTGGTGCTGGCACTGGTGGTACTGGGCCGAGGACACGCACAGGAAGCCTGGTGTGGGGAGCTGCCACCGGAGGACTGGTGTGTGGAGGTGGCACTGGATAGACCGGACCGTGCAGGCGCACTGGAGCTCTTGAGCACCGAGCCTGCCCAACCTTACCTGGCTCGATGCCCACTCTAGCGCGGGCAATATGAGGAGCTGGTATGTACCGCACCGGGCTATGCACCCGCACTGGAGACACCGTGCGCTCCACAGCATAACACAGTGCCTGCCCAGTGTCTTTAGCCCCCCGGTAAGCACAGGAAGTTTGCGCAGGTCTCCCATCCGAGTCGCCGCGCTGCCTCCTCATACCAGCGCCTCTCAGCTCTCTCCGCCTCCAGTTCTTCTTTGGGGCGGCGATATTCTCCAGGCTGATCCCAGGGTCCTTCTCCGAACAATTCGTACTCCCATGTCCATTCCTTCTCCTGCTGCACCTTGGGGCGGCTACACTCCCCTGGTTTAGCCCAGGGTCCTCTCCCGTCGAGGATTTCCTCCCAAGTCCAGAAAGTCTTGTCACGCTGCTCCTGCTGCTGCTGTTGCCTGTTACCACACCGCTTGGTCCTGTTGTGGTGGGTGATTCTGTAACGACGTTCGTCTGTTGAGGGAGAAGCGGACCAAAATGCAGCGTGGTGTATTGTTCTTTAATGTAAATGAACGAGACATGAAAAAACTTACGATACAAAACAACAAATGGAACGTGAAAACCTATACAGCCTATCTGGTGACTACAAACACAGAGACAGGAACAGTCATCCACGAAATACTCAAAGAATATGGCTGCCTAAATATGGTTCCCAATCAGAGACAACGATAATCACCTGACTCTGATTGAGAACCGCCTCAGGCAGCCATAGACTATGCTATACACCCCACAAAACCCCAAGACAAAAACACACCACAATAACCCATGTCACACCCTGGCCTGACCAAATAAATGAAGACAAACATAATATACTTCGACCAGGGCGTGACAGAGAGGGGCTAGACAGAGAGAGAGAAAGGGAGAGGGGATAGACAGACAGAGACTAGAGCACACCAGACACATAGAATGACAGAGACTGGAGAACACCAGACACATAGAATGACAGAGACTGGAGCACACCAGACACATAGAATGACAGAGACTGGAGCACACCAGACACGTAGAATGGCAGAGTCTGGAGCACACCAGACACGTAGAATGACAGAGATGAAGAGAGGGAACAGATAGACAGAGAAAGATAGGAATATTTCAGACAGACAGACTCTGCTGTCAGTCCCACAGCTGGGCCTAATGTCTCGTCATGGTATGTGAGAAGGAGCAGGATGGGACATCACTGTCTGTCTGTCTGTCTGTTTGTTTGTGATTTGATAAAAGCCTTCTCAGAAAACAGATGTGAGGAGAGAGTAAGGAATCATTAAAGGTCCAATGCAGCCATTTTTATCTCAATATCAAATCCTTTCTGGGTGATAATTAAGCGTCTTACTGTGATTGTTTTCAATTAAATTGGTCAGAAAATAAACAAAAAAAGCTTCTTAGCAAAAAGCAATTTCTCAAGCAAGTTTCATGACTGACCACAAGAATCAGGTTTGCAATGAATAACTTCAATCAGACCCCCTTACACCCATAGAGGGGGAAGGAAAGAACTAGTTGTGATTAACAACTCACGTCCGGTCGTAAATCAAGGGAGAAGATAAAATGGCACCGGAGCAGAAGGCAGACGTTTTATGTGCCCCCAACTGATTGAGTTTTTTTGTTCGTTTATCTGTGTTGTTTGTAACTTGTTTTTTTACTCATTTTGTACATAATGTTACCGCTACCGTCTATTATGACCGAAAATAAATTCTAGACATCAGAACTGCGATTTCTCACCACGGACTAGCAGAATCCTTTTTCTTCTTTTACGACTCTGACGAGGCGGAGGTTATACGGCTCTCTCAGGAACAGGCCCCGAGCCCAGTGATCTGCGTGAAAAGGAGGCGGAGAAAGAGTGGCCGGAGAGCGGCCTGCCTGCTGAGAAGTCGTAGGTGATCGAATAAACCCCCACTTCCCTCAATCTTGCTAGCAAATGTGCAGTCTTTGGACAATAAAATTGACGAGTTACGCTTAAGATTAAACTGAATGACGACAACATCAGAATACAGCTGGCTGGTTATACGATGTACCAACAGCTGGTGCTCGATATCTAAGAAAATCTCGAGCTATTGCTCACCTGAGGTAGAGTTTCTCATGATAAGCTCTAGACCACACTACCTACCTAGAGAGTTTTCATCTGTATTCTTTGTAACTGTTTACATACCACCACAGTCAGAGGCTGGCACTAAGATAGCATTGAATGAGCTGTATTCTGCCATAAGCAAACAAGAAAACGCTCACCCAGAGACGGCGCTCCTAGTAGCTGTAGACTTTAATGCAGGGAAACTTAAATCAGTTTTACCAAATTACAATCAGCATGTTAAATGTGCAACCAGAAAGAAAATAACTCTGGACCACCTATATTCCACACACAGAGACACATACAAAGCTCTCCCTCACCCTCCATTAGGCAAATCTGACCATAATTCCTTCCTCCTGATTCCTGCTTTCAGATGCTAAGCTACAGGACTGTTTTTCTAGCACAGACTGGAATATGTTCTGGGATTCTTCCTAAGGCATTGAGGAGTACACCACATCTGTCATTGACTTCATCAATAAGTGCATCGATGACATCATCCCCACCTCCTCAACATGAGGTGGAGATGATAAAATCACCTCCTGGACAATCACTGATACGGCAGATTAGCTGTCCTAAGTAAAGTATCTTCAAAAGCAAATTTAAGTAGGACCATCCTGTTACTCTGCTCAAACCATTACGCCACTCTCATCACCCCACTGGGGAAACATCGAACCATCTTCAAAGAAGCATCTCCAATAGTAAATGGAAGGCAAAAATCAACTCTGTAGTTCTGTTCAGGAAGACACGACAAGTCACCGGATACCGGACAACTCTGTAGTTCTGTTCAGGAATACACGACAAATCACCGGATACCGGGCAACCCTGTAGTTATATTCAGGACGACACGACAAGTCACCGGATACCGGACAACTCTGTAGTTCTGTTCAGGAATACACGACAAATCACCGGATACCGGGCAACTCTGTAGTTATATTCAGGACTACACGACAAGTCACCGGATACCGGGCAACTCTGTAGTTATATTCAGGACTACACGACAAGTCACCGGATACCGGGCAACTCTGTAGTTATATTCAGGACTACACGACAAGTCACCGGATACCGGGCAACTCTGTAGTTATATTCAGGACTACACGACAAGTCACCGGATACCGGGCAACTCTGTAGTTATATTCAGGACTACACGACAAGTCACCGGATACCGGACAACTCTGTAGTTATATTCAGGACTACACGACAAGTCACCGGATACCGGACAACTCTGTAGTTATATTCAGGACTACACGACAAGTCACCGGATACCGGACAACTCTGTAGTTCTGTTCAGGACTACACGACAAGTCACCGGATACCGGACAACTCTGAAGAAGGACATCAGTAGAAGAATTGTTGGAACATTTCTGACAATCATAGCCTTACAAGTGTGCCACAAAAAGGCCCAACCCCCTTTCCAAGGCTGCCCTGTTCACCGAGAGATCCCCGGTGAACCCAGACATTTCACGTAAATACATTCATGATGTCTTGCTCAAAGCGGGTGGCGGTTTGTGTGGAAAGTATATGGTTATTGTAGGTGAAAGGAGTTTGTGAATGTGGCAATGTTATCCATGTTGTCATTCTGCTTGGGATCTGTTTTCACCGTATTACGTCTCCAATATCAGTGTAGAATGCATGTTTATCCTGTGTTCCCATTTAATTAGCTAGTAAATAAATAATTAAACCAATTTGTGTAGTACAAAATCATAAGTAAAGCTCGGGTTCAGAATGGTGATATGACATGAGGTTATTTATTATTATTTTTTATTTCACCTTTATTTAACCAGATAGGCTAGTTGAGAACAAGTTCTCATTTGCAACTGCGACCTGGCCAAGATAAAGCAAAGCAGTTTGACACATACAACAACACAGAGTTACACATGGAATAAACAAACACACAGTCAATAATACAGTAGAAAAGTCTATATACAGCATGTACAAATGAGGTAGGATAAGGGAGGTAAGGCAATAAATAGGCCATGGTGGTGAAGTAATTACAATATAGCAATTAAACACTGGAATGGTAGAATGTGCAGAAGATGAATGTGCAAATAGAGATACTGGGGTTCAAAGGAGCAAGATAAATAAATAAATACAGTATGGGGATGAGGTAGATTGGATGGGCTATTTACAGATGAGCTATGTACAAGTCCAGTGACCTGTGAGCTGCTCTGACAGCTGGTGCTTAAAGCTAGTGTTTGAGGTAAGAGTCTCCAGCTTTAGTGATTTTTGTTACGATTAATAAGTTGTGTGTTTATGGATGTGATAGGTAAAGAACTTTCAGAGTTTAATTCAGGAGATGGTAACTCTCTAAGCAACCGCTCTCGTGGTGCCCCCATATCCTAATGAGTTAATTGTTACATTATTAATTTAGTCAGGCAACAATTAAACATAGTTAGTTAAATAGATAAATAACAAATCTTCAGATTAATATTATTGTCAAATCACGGCACAAGAGTTTTGCCAGGACTGTCAGACAGTAGTCTGAGTGGGGAGGGGTGATGTAACCAGGCAGTCCAAAACTCCATCCCACCAAAACAGGCAGACATTTCAGGCAATCTTTTCTAACAGCTCTTACACTATCATATTTTTTGTTTAAATATCAGTTTTATTCCAACCCCATAGTGTGGAAATCATTTTTTCGACTGCACTGGACCTTTAATATGTGTTTACTTTAGAAGGATATTGAACAGACTTATAATGCAAATATAGCATGTCTCTGTTTGCTTTGCCACATATATTCCCTGTTTGTCTTCTATAGCTTGTCTGTCTACAATTTGTAGCCTGTGTATGTGTGTGTTTGACCCCCATGCTAAGCCACTTAGCCATGTCCATGGCCGTTTATACATAAAGTCTGTTTCCGTGCTAAGTGTCTGTATTAAGCAATGTACATCTCTTTAAACAAATCTCCTCCTCGCTCTCTCTCCTTCCAACACCCCCCCCGGCCCCCTTCCAGGTGGTCCTGTCAGAGCTCTACGCCACCGGCTTCCAGCGTTCGTTCTCTGACGACGATGATCTGAACAGCGTTGCCGAGAGCGATGTGGTCTATGCCTTCCAGGCTCCGCCCCTCCACACACGGGGAGGCTCCGCAAGAATCTCGGGTAACCATGGCTGCATCCACAGCCCCAAGTGTGTGTGTGTGTGTGTGTATGTGTGTGTGTGTGTGTGTGTGTGTGTGTGTGTGTGTGTGTGTGTGTGTGTGTGTGTGTGTGTCTCTCTCTCTCTCTCTCTCTCTCTCTCTCTCTCTCTCTCTCTCTCTCTCTCTCTCTCTCTCTCTCTCTCTCAGGCTAGCCTGAAGCTATTTGGCTTCAGCACAATGGATTTGTTGAACACTATAGTGCAGTTCTTAGCTGTTTCAATTTCATGGACAGGTACTGTATTTCTGTCTAGGTTATTAAATTCTCTCAGACAGTGTCCCTGACGGTCTCATATCTAGCTCAGGGCTTGATGTACTGAGGTAAAGGCTCGCTCTCACTCATACACACACGACACACATACACTCACTCTCTCACATACTTGAATCGTGAACGTGGATGAGATGGAGCCAGCCTTGCGTCACCTCCCTTTGAAATCAGCCCCAGGTTTGCCAGGCGCCGTCAAATTAACTATTGATATGGCGAGTGCACATGCACGCATGTACGCACACACACATGCACACACACACTTTTTTCACCTGTTGACTCCTATCTAGTTGACCCGTTTCCAAAAGAAGGGTGTCTTAACTCTTATCCCTGGGGGACGCCCGACCGAAAGGCTACGTTCAGAGCAACACACCGCTAAACGAAACCCTTACTGTGTTTTTCCAACGTTCTTTAGCTCCTGAAAAGGGCCACATCAATAATTCAATAATGTGCTCAAAGGGGTCATGAAAAATGTACGATCCTCAATCTCTCTCCGGGAACGATAGAATGATATCTTTATCACCTAGAGACAGAGGAGAGAAAATAATGTCCCAGCGCTAATGGAGGTGATCAGACTGAGGGTAGAGGAGAGAAAAGAATGTCCCAGTGCTATTGGAGGTGATCAGACTAAGGGTAGAGGAGAGAAAATAATGTCCCAGTGCTATTGGAGGTGATCAGACTAAGGGTAGAGGAGAGAAAATAATGTCCCAGTGCTATTGGAGGTGATCAGACTAAGGGTAGAGGAGAGAAAATAATGTCCCAGTGCTATTGGAGGTGATCAGACTAAGGGTAGAGGAGAGAAAATAATGTCCTGCCGCTAATGGAGGTGATCAGACTAAGGGTAGAGGAGAGAAAATAATGTCCCAGTGCTAATGGAGGTGATCAGACTAAGGGTAGAGGAGAGAAAATAATGTCCCAGCGCCAATGGAGGTGATCAGACTAAGGGTAGAGGAGAGAAAATAATGTCCCAGTACTATTGGAGGTGATCAGACTAAGGGTAGAGGAGAGAAAATAATGTCCCAGCGCTAATGGAGGTGATCAGACTAAGGGTAGAGGAGAGAAAATAATGTCCCAGCGCTAATGGAGGTGATCAGACTAAGGGTAGAGGAGAGAAAATAATGTCCCAGTGCTATTGGAGGTGATCAGACTAAGGGTAGAGGAGAGAAAATAATGTCCCAGTGCTATTGGAGGTGATCAGACTAAGGGTAGAGGAGAGAAAATAATGTCCTGCCGCTAATGGAGGTGATCAGACTAAGGGTAGAGGAGAGAAAATAATGTCCCAGCGCTAATGGAGGTGATCAGACTAAGGGTAGAGGAGAGAAAATAATGTCCCAGCGCTAATGGAGGTGATCAGACTAAGGGTAGAGGAGAGAAAATAATGTCCCAGTGCTATTGGAGGTGATCAGACTAAGGGTAGAGGAGAGAAAATAATGTCCTGCCGCTATTGGAGGTGATCAGACTAAGGGTAGAGGAGAGAAAATAATGTCCCAGTGCTAATGGAGGTGATCAGACTAAGGGTAGAGGAGAGAAAATAATGTCCCAGCGCTAATGGAGTTGATCAGACTAAGGGTAGAGGAGAGAAAAGAATGTCCCAGTGCTAATGGAGGTGATCAGACTAAGGGTAGAGGAGAGAAAATAATGTCCCAGTGCTATTGGAGGTGATCAGACTAAGGGTAGAGGAGAGAAAATAATGTCCCAGCGCTATTGGAGGTGATCAGACTAAGGGTAGAGGAGAGAAAATAATGTCCTGCCGCTAATGGAGGTGATCAGACTAAGGGTAGAGGAGAGAGGAAGAGGCACACACACACACACCGACACACTCATTAGCACTCAAAAACACACATGCATTACGCACATGTATAGAATAACGATCTATTTTTTATACACACTCTACTGTGAATGATGAATGAACTCCTATTGCCAATGTAATGATTCAAAACCTGAGCTGAGCTGATTAGACTCAACATAACATGCATTCAGTTACTGCAACCGTCATTACTGTTTCTGACAGCTCCCTGCCATCTTAACTACCCCACAGTCTCCATAACAATGGCGGGTCATTTCACAGCAGCTAAACGCTCGTAACAGGTTTATTGAATAGGGTCTTCATTGCTTTAATGGAATAGATTGAATAGAAGCCTGAGTAACATTGTGTGTGTGCGTGTGCGTGTGTGTGCGCGTGCGCACGCGCACTGTTAGCTTTACAGAGCTGTGGAGAGGACATGATGAGATATTGTTACATCCTATTGTTGTCTAATTGGTTAGTGTGCTCCTTATTGTGCTGGTTAAGTATCCAATTACTGTAATCATCTGTAATCATCCCTCAATCAGAACCCCTAGGTGATGTGGATGTAATCAAATGAGCCATTGAAATATGCATTATTATATGCACTGTAACGCTGTGGGTTCAGCATACAGTACCGCATTTACCCGCTTTGTTTTATCGAACAGCTATAGACATGTAATACTGAACAATGGGGCTGGTTTGATCATATATTTTAGGATGTAGGCTAGGCTGTAAGGATATTTCCATGCCGAGCCACAATTAATAAGGAAATTGTTCCTAATTAAGAATTCATTGGTGTGACGGCTCTGTCTGCTGAGTCTGTCACAAACAAGACCCAGACATTCCTACCTCTTGTGGCCACAGAAAGATGATGTGGAACCTTGGCAGATTGTTAGAGCCTCATTTCAATGGGGCCATGTTAGAATGCGACATCCTGTCAGTAAACCGCTGTCATCGTCGGAAATAAACAACGGACGCGTACGTATATATGTATATGGGCGAGCATTCAAACCACTGCTGTCACCACCCATATTGACTGTATTAAGCTTGTAGTACCTCCCTCCCTCTCTTCCGCTGTAGAAATATGTATAATTATGGACACCGTTGGCTGTTTAAACCTGTGACCAGACAGGCCCTCATTTGGCGGTACAAATCAGCCAGTCACGAACCACCCTCTCTCTCTCACTCTCTCTCTCTTACACATGTACACAAGTCCCACCCCCTCCTTTGGCTGGTGCATGTGTGCCTTAGCCTATGCGTCACTCCCCCCTTGGGCTACAGACAGACGGTCACACAGTTGACCCCCAGCGTGGTCCAGTCTCCTCACCATGATTAATGGCCCTGTATGTGTAATCTCATTTCACGTGAGTGTGTGTGTGTGTGTGTGTGTGTGTGTGTGTATGCGTATGCGTGCAGGCATGTCTGCCTATCTCTGTGTCGTGTGTGTGTGTGCCTCATAACTCTCTCTACAACATCGGCACAATCTGAGCCCCAGCGGGCACAGCAGAGGCACAAAGCCAATCTGCTCACCGGCTAATAAAAGTCCCAAATTGAAACGGGGAATTTGGTTAGCGAAGGAAAGGTTACGATTTCTCATGTCGGATAAGAGGAAGTAGCTCAGCGGGGGACTGGGAATCAGGCCCATTGCCTCCTGGTGGGGAGTCAAAATTAGCAGAGCTGAAGAAATTTGTTGAAAACATTTGGAGAGAGAAAGAGAGAGGTATAAAATACACACTGGCTGGTAGAACAATGGCATGTGTTTGTGTTGCACTGGCAGAAGAGAAGGACAAATATAACTTTAGGTGAGATGTTTTTAGGCGGAAGTCATAGTCTATTTTAAGAGACGGATTTTATGGATGGGTGCTTTGCTCTGGGGGAATCGTCTCCACCGTTTCATGGTTCAGAATTTCTGTTGAGTTTTCATATTCGAAGTTATTGGAAACCACAGGAAGACATTCTTAGGGATGTTGGATCAACCCTTCTCCTTCATACACTGTAGTAATGAGATTTGTTATTTGGGGAAACAGTGTGGTGTCGCTAGCCATGGAGTCAAGCGCTCATGATAGAAAACACTCAAAAAATCAAGGAAACTTTATACAGATATGACAATATCCTATTTCATCTCTCAACAGAACAGATATGTCAGTTGTCTATTACAGTACATAAAACCTTCCGTTTGAGGAAATCTTTGAAACTTTCCTACCAACTTTTGTAGACACTCTTACTTTACAAAAGGCCTGTTGTCCCTGAGGTAATCAAAGAGTCTATCAAGCTCTAAAGACAGAGTTGTCTTTTTGGCGAGGTCAGAGAACCAGGGCTGAGAGAGGGTTTGTGTGAAAGAAGAGGTGCCCTCTGGGAAAAGTGGCAAAGCAGGGACATATCCACCCAGATAAAGAAATCTGTCAATGGACACAGACACACAGACACACAAGCACACACGCACACACGCACACACACTCTCACTCTTTCTCCACCATTGCATTCAGTATTCATCTCCCTTCACAATGGACAGAGGAGTTCTATGGAAAGTCTTCAGGTAGAATCTTAGTGCGAGTTTCCTTTCATCCTATCAAAATGCTAAAAGCTATTGACTGGAAACATGGTTGGGGTTGAATGTTGTGTAGCTCTGAGGTGTTTGTCTGAGCAGTGGAGGATGCATTGGCACTTACACAGAGCCCATTAGCTCTGCCCTTAGTGAGCACATTTTATTATTATATATATATTTACACACTCAAGGCAAGCATCTTTAAACCAACACACACACACACACACAGGTTGTGGATGTATCTGCTAATGGGTGGTGAAGAGAATGCTGCGAAAAAGGCCCAGCTGTGCTCAATGGCTCAGCCCACATATCTCCATCTGCTTTTACAAGGCAGTTCTTCAATAATTGATGATGTGCTGTTTAAACCCATCATCAGAAGTACTTGGGATAGAAATACTGTAGTTTGAAAGATGAATGGGAACCATTTGACAAATATTAACTTTGTTCGATCAGATTTGTTGAATGTGCGCCAATCTGGTCAATGAAACGACTGTGTTCGATTGACTCCTTTAACGCATCTATTGGGACAGCCGAAGAACCCCTTTGGAGACCTTTTCTCTGAGAGTACAGTTGAAGTTGGAAGTTTACATAGACTATATACACTACATACAGTGAGGCAAAAAAGTATTTAGTCAGCCACCAATTGTGCAAGTTCTCCCACTTAAAAAGATGAGAGGCCTGTAATTTTCATCATAGGTACACTTCAACTATGACAGACAAAATGAGAAAACAAATCCAGAAGATCACATTGTAGGATTTTTAATGAATTTATTTGCAAATTATGGTGGAAAATAAGTATTTGGTCACCTACAAACAAGCAAATTTCTGGCTCTCACAGACCTGTAACTTCTTCTTTAGGATGCTCCTCTGTCCTCCACTCATTACCTGTATTAATGGCACCTGTTTGAACTTGTTATCAGTATAAAAGACACCTGTCCACAACCTCAAACAGTCACACTCCAAACTCCACTATGGCCAAGACCAAAGAGCTGTCAAAGGACACCAGAAACAAAATTGTAGACCTGCACCAGGCTGGGAAGACTGAATCTGCCATAGGAAAGCAGCTAGGTTTGAAGAAATCAACTGTGGGAGCAATTATTAGGAAATGGAAGACATACAAGACCACTGATAATCTCCCTCGATCTGGGGCCCCACGCAAGATCTCACCCCGTGGGGTCAAAATGATCACAAGAACGGTGAGAAAAAACCCAGAACCACACGGGGGGACCATTTTTCCAAAAAATGTTTGACAGACAGATTATTTCACGTATAATTCACTGTATCACAATTCCAGTGGGTCAGAAGTTCACATACACTAAGTTGAGGCAGGAAAATGATATGGATATATTGAAGCAACATCTCAAGACATCAGTCAGGAAGTTAAAGCTTGGTCGCAAGTGGGTCTTCCAAATGGACAATGACCCCAAGCATACTTCCAAAGTTGTGGCAAAATGGCTTAAAGACAACAAAGTCAAGTTATTAGAGTGGCCATCACAAAGCCCTGACCTCATTCCCATAGAAAATTTGTGGGCAGAACTGCAAAAGCGTGTGCGAGCATGGAGGCCTACAAACCTGACTCAGTTACACCAGCTCTGTCAGGGGGAATGGGCCAAAATTCACCCAACTTATTGTAGGAAGCTTGTGGAAGACTACCCGAAACGTTTGACCCAAGTTAAACAATTTAAAGGCAATGCTACCAAATACTAATTGTATGTAAACTTCTGACCCACTGGGAATGCGATGAAAGATATAAACTCTGAAATAATCATTCTCTCTACTATTATTCTGACATTTCACATTCTTAAAATAAAGTGGTGATCCTAACTGACCAAAGACAGGGAATTGTTACTCGGATTAAATGTCAGGAATTGTGAAAAACTGAGTTTAAATGTATTTGGCTGAGGTGTATGTAAACTTCCGACTTCAACTGTATGTTGAAAGACAGTCTTTTAGCTGTTAGCAGCATGGCCGTGGTGTTTCATCTCTGTCACTTATATACTGTTACGTCAACATAATTGCTTCAGAAACTTGAGTTAATTGATTTCCTCATCGTTATTGTTTACTTCTGAGTAAACATCCGGAGTAGTGTCATGGCATATTTTCCACAATCCAATCAGAGATAGGCAGGATGGGGCGATAGCCATTCAGAAAGAGGGAGGGCACAGGTCTAAAGTCAGTAAAGAATGCCATCCATGTGAATAGACCAGTTGTGTAGTTGTGGTTTTAGACTCTAGTTATACACCCACAGAGGATGCATCAGCCTGATCACAATCACAACCACATACCAACATTCCATCAATGAGCCAGCTCTTCCCCTGCTTGTCTTACAGCCTCTATAATCTCTGACTGTCTGTGTCATATGATTTACTGGATTTTAGACCCAAGACTCATTTTTTTACTAATTCACTATAGATAGCACAGATAGATACTTTATCAAGATACATGTTGCCGAGATACCGGGAGGCAACCGTGGAATCAATCATAGGGGTCGGAGGTCTTTGGGGACCTGGTGTGGCGGTGATGAGATGCAGGTTTGGGATCCGGCAAGGGGGAGCAGGTGTGGCAGGTTTATACTGTGTCTCTCTCTCTCTCTCTCTCTCTCTCTCTCTCTGCTGTCTTCCTCCATCTGTCATTTACTCAAGCAGCAGACAAGTCAGGTGTCCTCTGGTCACCTGTGGAGTCGGCAACCAGACACAGGAAATGTTGCGACGTCTGTCTCGTCTAGAGCCTGTCCCCTCTCCTGCCCTCCGCCGGACCCCACTACCCCCTGGGTATTTTTAGCACGGAGTGTGGACAGAATTGACAGGGGTCACTCGTCTAGGTGACAAACCAAGACGGCTAAGCTTGTAGGAGCAGAAAAGCATTTGAAAAGCATGATTTTGTGATATTTACTAGTGCACAGTAATGATTGATTTCGGTTGAGCATTCAATTCAGCAGTCACAGGCACAACAACCAGCTGGAATTTTATGGTCAGACTGAACTGAAGCAGCTCTGTATGTGCTGAAGCCTGCAGGCTCACCAGATAACAACAGCTTTATGCCTATGACCTATATTCACAAGTAGGTTGTAAACCCACTTTTATTTTTCTGCTGACATCTCAAAAGTATTATGTTTTAATCCCCCTGTCATAGAAGAGACTAGTATGTAAAGTCATCATCAATGAGCCAGTATTCATATATTCTCACTATCTTGTCAGACAGAGATAATCGAGTCGTCATCCGGCATGATGGTACTTCAGGGAACACAGTTTTAAATAAGGCTCTGATATTAAAACTAGCTTAAAGGAGTGAAGCAAAAAAAAGTAGGCCTTAGTAACTGCGGTGAAGAAGTAGATCCCTGGGGGTTCTGTGAAAAAAAATATATATATATATATATTAGAGCCGTAGTTATTTTGGTGTTCATTACAATACGTATCCCTCCTCCTATCTGAATGTGAGACAGGTGCTGCGGGTGCTCTGGTGCAGTGTGCTACAGTGTTCCAATGTCCTCGTGCGACCACTCTGCATCCCTACATCTTCTATACCGAACAAATATATAAACCAAACATGCAATAATTTCAACGATTTTTCAGTACATATAATGAAATCAATCTATTGAAAAAAAAAAAATCATTAGGCCCTAATCTATGGATTTCACTTGACTGGGCAGGGGCGCAGCCATAGGAGGGGCGGGGAGAGCATACCCACTGGGGAGCCAGGCCAAGCCAATCAGAATGAGTTTTTCTCCACAAAAGGGATTAATTACAGACAGAAATATTCCTCCGTTTCATCAGCTGTCCTGGTGGCTGTTTTCAGACGATACCGTGGCTGAGGAATCCGGATGTGGAGGTCCTGGGCTGGTGTGGAGGTCCTGGCCTGGTGTGGAGGTCCTGGGCTGGTGTGGAGGTCCTGGGCTGGTGTGGAGGTCCTGGGCTGGTGTGGAGGTCCTGGGCTGGTGTGGAGGTCCTGGGCTGGTGTGGAGGTCCTGGCCTGGTGTGGAGGTCCTGGGCTGGTGTGGAGGTCCTGGGCTGGTGTGGAGGTCCTGGGCTGGTGTGGAGGTCCTGGGCTGGTGTGGAGGTCCTGGGCTGGTGTGGAGGTCCTGGGCTGGTGTGGAGGTCCTGGGCTGGTGTGGAGGTCCTGGGCTGGTGTGGAGGTCCTGGGCTGGTGTGGAGGTCCTGGGCTGGTGTGGAGGTCCTGGGCTGGTGTGGAGGTCCTGGCCTGGTGTGGTAGGGTGTGAGGCCGGTAGGGTGTACAGCCGTATTCTCTAAAACGGTGTTGGAAGTAGTTTATGGTAGAGAAATGAACATTAAATTCTCTGGCAACAGCTTTAGTGGACATTCCTGCAGTCAGCATGCCAATTGCACCCTCCCTCAAAACTTGAGACATCTGTAGAATTGTGTTGTGTGATAAAACTACACATTTTAGAATGGCATTTCATTGTCCCCAGCACAAGGTGCTCCTGTGTAATGAGCATGCTGTTTAATCAGCTTCTTGATATGCCCCACCTGTCAGATGGATGTATTATATTGGCAAAGGAGAAATGCTCACTAACAGGGATGTAAACAAATATGTGCACAACATTGGAGAGAAAAAAGCTTTTTGTGTGTATGGAACATGTCTTGGATCTTTTATTTTAAGGCCATGAAACATGGGACCAACACTTTACATGTTGTGTTTATATTTTTGGTCAGTATACACTACCGTTCAAAGGTTTGGGGTCACTTCGAAATGTCTATGTTTTTGAAAGGAAAGCAATGTTTTTTTGTCCATTAAAATAACATAAAATTGATCAGAAATACAGTGTAGACATGGTTATTGTTGTAAATGACCATTGAAGCATGAAATGGTAGATTTTTTTATGGAATATCTACGTAGGCATACAGATGGCCATTATTAGCAACCATCACTCCTGTGTTCCAATGGCACGTTGTGTTAACTAATCCAAATGTATAATTTAATTAGGCTAATTGATCATTAGAAAACCCTTTTGCAATTATGTTAGCACAGCTGAAAACTGTTGTGCTGATGAAAGAAAAACACCAGTCTCAACATCAACAGTGAAGAGGCGACTCCAGGATGCTGGCCTTCTAGGCATAGTTCCTCTGTCCAGTGTTTGTGTTCTTTTGCCCATCTTAATCATTTCTTTTTATTGGCCAGTCTGAGATATAGCTTTTTCTTTGCAACTTTGCCTAGAAGGCCAGCATCCCAGAGTCGCCCCTTCACTGTTGACTTTGAGACTGGTGTTTTGTGGGTACTATTTAATGACGCTGCCAGTTGAGGACTTGTGAGGCGTCTGTTTCTCAAGCTAAACACTCTAATGTACTTGTCCTCTTGCTAAGTTGTGCCCCGGGGCCTCCCACTCCTCTTTCAATTCTGGTTTGAGCCAGGGAGTAGTACACAGCGTTGTACGAGATCTTCAGTTTCTTGGCAATTTCTTGCATGGAATAGCCTTTGTTTCTTAGAACAAGAATAGACTGGCGAGTTTCAGAAGAAAGTGCTTTGTTTCTGGCCATTTTGAGGCTGTAATCGAACCCACAAATGATGATGCTCCAGACACTCAACGAGTCAGCAATGAAATATTGGAGTAGGTGAGCCCCAAAGCATCAATGGAATATTGGAGTGGGTAAGCCCCAAAGCAGCCAAAGAAGGCCAGTTTTATTGCTTCTTTAATCAGGACAACAGTTTTCAGCTGTGCTAACATAATTGCAAAAGGGTTTTCTAATGATCAATTAGCCTTTTAAAATTATCAACTTGGATTAGTTAACACAATGTGCCATTGGAACACAGGAGTGATGGTTGCTGATAATGGACCTCTGTAGATATTCCATAAAAAATCTGCTGTTTCTAGCTACAATAGTCATTTACAACATTAACCAAGTCTACACTGTATTTCTGATCAATTTGATGTTTCTTTCAAAAACAAGGAAATGTCAATGGAATATTAGTGGGTAAGCCCCAAAGCATCAATGGAATATTGGAGTGGGTAAGCCCCAAAGCATCAATGGAATATTGGAGTGGGTAAGCCCCAAAGCACCAAAGCAGCAATGGAATAAACATTTAAGCCCCAAAGCAGCGGTAAGCCCCAAAGTGGTATATCCAAAGCACTCAATGGAATATTGGAGTGGGTAGCCCCAAACACAATGGATTTTGTTCAATGGAATATTGGAGTAGGTAACAATGGAATATTGGAGTGGGTAAGCCCCAAAGCAATGGAATATTGAGGTAAGCCCCAAAGCATCAATGGAATATTGGATGAAGATAATGGAATAGGTAAACCCCAAAGCAGCAATGGAATATTGGAGTAGGTAAGCCCCAATAAGCCCCAAAGCATCAATGGAATATTGGCCCCAAAGCATCAATGGAATAAGCCCCAAAGCATCAATGGAATAGTGGGTAAGCCCCAAAGCAGCAATGGAATATTGGAGTAGGTAAGCCCCAAAGCATCAATGGAATATTGGAGTGGGTAAGCCCCAAAGCATCAATGGAATATTGGAGGTAAGCCCCAAAGCAGCAATGGAATATTGGAGTAGGTAAGCCCCAAAGCATAAGCCCCAAAGCAATGGAATATTTAAGCCCCAAAGCAGCAATGGAATATTGGAGTAGGTAAGCCCCAAAGCATCAATGGAATATTGGAGTGGGTAAGCCCCAAAGCATCAATGGAATATTGGAGTGGGTAAGCCCCAAAGCATCAATGGAATATTGGAGTGGGTAAGCCCCAAAGCAGCAATGGAATATTGGAGTAGGTAAGCCCCAAAGCATCAATGGAATATTGGAGTAGGTAAGCCCCAAAGCAGCAATGGAATATTGGAGTGGGTAAGCCCCAAAGCAGCAATGGAATATTGGAGTAGGTAAGCCCCAAAGCATCAATGGAATATTGGAGTAGGTAAGCCCCAAAGCAGCAATGGAATATTGGAGTAGGTAAGCCCCAAAGCATCAATGGAATATTGGAGTGGGTAATGGAATATTGGAGTAGGTAAGCCCCAAAGCAGCCCCAAAGCAGCAATGGAATATTGGAGTGGGCCCCAAAGCCCCAAAGCATCAATGGATATATGGGTAAGCCCCAAAGCATCAATGGAATATTGGGTAAGCCCCAAAGCATCAATGGAATATTGGAGTGGGTAAGCCCCAAAGCATCAATGGAATATTGGGTAAGCCCCAAAGCATCAATGGAATATTAGGTAAGCCCCAAAGCAGCAATGGAATATTGGAGTGGGTAAGCCCCAAAGCAGCAATGGAATATTGCCCCAAAGCATCAATGGAATATTGGAGTGGGTAAGCCCCAAAAGCATCAATGGAATATTGGATGGAATATTGGGTAAGCCCCAAAGCAGCAATGGAATATTGGAGTGGGTAAGCCCCAAAGCATCAATGGAATATTGGAGTGGGTAAGCCCCAAAGCATCAATGGAATATTGGAGTGGGTAAGCCCCAAAGCATCAATGGAATATTGGAGTGGGTAAGCCCCAAAGCAGCAATGGAATATTGGAGTGGGTAAGCCCCAAAGCAGCAATGGAATATTGGAGTAGGTAAGCCCCAAAGCATCAATGGAATATTGGAGTGGGTAAAAGCAGCAATGGAATATTGGAGTGGGTAAGCCCCAAAGCATCAATGGAATATTGGAGTAGGTAAGCCCCAAAGCATCAATGGAATATTGGAGTGGGTAAGCCCCAAAGCATCAATGGAATATTGGAGTGGGTAAGCCCCAAAGCATCAATGGAATATTGGAGTGGGTAAGCCCCAAAGCAGCAATGGAATATTGGAGTAGGTAAGCCCCAAAGCAGCAATGGAATATAGGTAAGCCCCAAAGCATCAATGGAATATTGGAGTAGGTAAGCCCCAAAGCAGCAATGGAATATTGGAGTAGGTAAGCCCCAAAGCATCAATGGAATATTGGAGTAGGTAAGCCCCAAAGCAGCAATGGAATATTGGAGTGGGTAAGCCCCAAAGCATCAATGGAATATTGGAGTGTAAGCCCCAAAGCAGCAATGGAATATTGGGTAAGCCCCAAAGCATCAATGGAATATTGGAGTAGGTAAGCCCCAAAGCAGCAATGGAATATTGGAGTGGAGGGTAAGCCCCAAAGCATCAATGGAATATTGGAAAGCCCCAAAGCATCAATGGAATATTGGAGTGGGTAAGCCCCAAAGCAGCAATGGAATAATGCCCCAAAGCATCAATGGAATTGGAGTGGGTAGGTAAGCCCCAAAGCATCAATGGAATATTGGAGTGGGTAAGCCCCAAAGCAGCAATGGAATATTGGAGTGGGTAAGCCCCAAAGCAGCAATGGAATATCAATGGAATATTGGAGTGGGTAAGCCCCAAAGCATCAATGGAATATTGGAGTGGGTAAGCCCCAAAGCATCAATGGAATATTGGAGTGGGTAAGCCCCAAAGCAGCAATGGAATATTGGAAGGTAAGCCCCAAAGCAGCAATGGAATATTGGAGTGGGTAAGCCCCAAAGCCAATGGAATATTGGAGTGGGTAAGCCCCAAAGCAGCAATGGTGGATGGAATATTGGAGTGGGTAAGCCCCAAAGCATCAATGGAATATTGGAGTGGGTAAGCCCCAAAGCATCAATGGAATATTGGAGGGTAAGCCCCAAAGCATCAATGGAATATTGGAGTGGGTAAGCCCCAAAGCATCAATGGAATATTGGAGTGGGTAAGCCCCAAAGCAGCAATGGAATATTGGAGTGGGTAAGCCCCAAATCAATGGAATATTGGAGTGGGTAAGCCCCAAAGCATCAATGGAATATTGGAGTGGGTAAGCCCCAAAGCAATGGAATATTGGAGTGGGTAAGCCCCAAAGCATCAATGGAATATTGGCAATGGAATATTGGAGGGTAAGCCCCAAAGCATCAATGGAATATTGGAGTGGGTAAGCCCCAAAGCAGCAATGGAATAAGTAGGTAAGCCCCAAAGCAGCAATGGAATATTGGAGTGGGTAAGCCCCAAAGCATCAATGGAATATTGGAGTAGGTAAGCCCCAAAGCAGCAATGGAATATTGGAGTAGGTAAGCCCCAAAGCATCAATGGAATATTGGAGTAGGTAAGCCCCAAAGCATCAATGGAATATTGGAGTAGGTAAGCCCCAAAATCAATGGAATATTGGAGTAGGTAAGCCCCAAAGCATCAATGGAAGGTCAATGGAAAAGAGGTAAGCCCCAAAGCATCAATGGAATATTGGGTGGGTAAGCCCCAAAGCAGCAATAGAGAGACATGGAATTGGAGAGGTAAGCCCCAAAGCAGCAATGGAATAGATAGGAAGCCCCAAAGCAATGGTAGGGGAGCAATGTAGGTAAGACAATGGGTAAGCCCCAAAGCAGCAATTAAACAGCATCAGTCCCTGAAGAGACACTTCAGCAATGGAATATTGGAGTGGGACACTCCCCTTCTAACTAGCACTGCCTTCCTACTCTCTCCTTGTCCCAAAGCTCAATGGAATATTCTAAGCCCCAAAGCATCTAAGCCCCAAAGCAGCTCATCAATGGAATATTGGAGTGGGTAAGCCCCAAAGCTCACTCAATGGAATATTGGAGTATATCCCCTCCAAAGCCTGGCTGGCTGAGAAAGCAGCAAGGAATGAGGGCGAGGTTGTGCCCCAAAGAATGGGAGTCTGGCAATGAATATTGGGTTCTCCCCTCAGACCCTGTCTGGAAGATAGAGCAGCCAGACAGCACAGTGGGACCCAAAGCAGCAATGGAATAGCTAAAGAAAGAGAGAGAGAGAGAGAGATAATTGTATTGTATGTGTCTGCGTGTGGAAAAAGTATAGTGTAATAGAAGGTCTAAAAAGAGAGGGGGGGAAAGAGAGCGATAGAGAGACAGAAGTAGGGAGGGAGATGGAGATGAAGAGCACAGACTCCCAGCTATCCCAACAGAGCACTGTCATTTTAGGACATCCCAACAGAGCACTGTCATTTTAGGACATAGAAGTGTAGGTTTTGTATATGTTTAAAATAGCATACTGGTATCTTGTGGGAGAAGTAAGCTTTTGTGTCCTTAGTATTTAATGATTTGCTTATGCTCCTTATTGTCGTGGTAACAGGCTCGCCTTTCTGTGTGGATTGAAATGAAGCTGACTTCGACCTTTCAGTGCCTTTTACCTTCCCATTGGGGAATTCAATAACAGAGAGGGAGACGAGTCTGGCATGGGGGAGGGGGAGGGGGGGTACTTGATTAAAATGGAATACTTGATTATTCATTCACTTAGTCTTACTCACCAAAGGCCATGCACTGGTGAATACATCCGTTGATACTCAAGTGGTGGCCTTTTCTCTGCCAGCTTCGATA